>NC_046627.1:21383412-21700912 GCF_900324465.2 Anabas testudineus | reverse complement strand
AGCAGACATCATCTTCTACCTCGTACTGTGTGTCTGTGCTCCCAGGTACAACAGGAACATAATAATACAATAAATGTAGTGGTTACACTTTACAGTACACTGCACAAATACATGAATACTGTAGTTTTGTTGAATACAGTTTGAAGTCAGCTCAACATCCAGTGTACAGAATAGAGTTTGGTGCATGAGGTGGTTCTATCTGCTCAGAATGATTAACACAATCTGAGGATGCTGCTGTCTCTGATTTATTACTGACAACTTAAATGTGAATTCCTCTCTGATGATAGTTTTATTTTTTAATTTATGTAAATATAATTGTATAAATTGTAAATAATGATCAGATGATTACAAAGTAGGATGGATCTACTCAGTTTGTCACACTCCATAAAGTGACTCATAAAGATAATTGTAACCCAGGTGTTTTATGTATATGTATGTATATTTTGTTTATAGTATTGTATTTTATTTGAAAGTTATTGGAGCCTGAAATAGGGTTTTGGACGTTTTGATAATTGTTCTGCACGCTTGTGTGCAGGCTGTTTTTTTTTGTTTGAGGAACAGTTCTTCTGCTGTCGTGGAGCTGAAGTCTTCTCGTCAGGACTCCAAGATCATCACTCCAAGGCGGTGGTAGGAACCAGATTAAAGGAGACACTCTTCGAGGGAAATTCACCCTTTCCCTCGAATTTAGTGAATTACTGTAATTAAAGGTGTTCTATTTTTTCCGTTTGATATGTTGGCTATAATTTTGGCTTTATATTGAAACAAATGAAACTGAGACTGTTTAAAGGAATCTTTCAACAAGGAACTCAAGAAAAGAATAAGAACTGATAACTGAGTATTTGGGTTGACTTGAAAAGAATTGTCATTTATGTTGTGTTAATTATTTTCTCATTATTTTTTAGTACATGGTCTAAAATAAGTTATTGTTTGTCACTGTAATTGTTACATTTTTTTAAATACATTCCTTTTGCTATTGTCATAAGTGTGTATGTGTGAATTTCTAGTGGGATGGAGCTCTTTTCACTCTCTTTGTAGAGTTGCTGCTGCCAGTCTCCTTACCGAACCCAGTGAGAAGTGAATACGGAGAACCCTAAATCTGAGTACCTGGCAGATCTGAATCACACTGTGCCCAAACTCAGTAGGAAACATAGAACAGATCATCTTAGATACTCAGTCAGGTTCAGAAGGGTAGATTTTAGATAGCCAGGATAGGGCACAAGCCTACTAGGGGCTACATAATCATGAACTATTAGAAAACTACTAGAATCTATTTAGTGATAAAATTAATTAATTAAAGGTGTACAGAAAGATTAACTTTATTCATCTCTGTGGGAAAACTGAGGAGTGTTGTTTTGATTCCTTTAAGTGGGTCAACTTGAGATTCAGTCTCTTGTTACTTCTACATATCAGTTGGAGCTGGGGCCTTAGTGTTTGAGTGTACATGTTCATGATGAGCTAACAGACAGCAGGAAGGTGGAAAGATGAGAGGAAAGGCAGTGAGGCAAAATTAATGTAGTTATATATTTTATTGTTTGCATGCACAACTCGCCCTTGGACCAGGATCAATGGAAGTAGAAGAAGTTTAAGGACGCATTTGAAAGAAAAGGTGGTGAAGAACGTGCACACCTGCGAGGAGCGAAACTGGAGGCAGAGAGGGTGAAGTACGGTGGGAACCATCTGTGAGAGCAGTGGTGCAGAAACGGGGGATGAGGAAGAGGAGACCAGGAGTAAGGATCAGGGTCTAACACAAAACTAATTTTCTGCTGACAAACACTTGTTTGTTTTTTTCAGGAGAAAAATATTCAAACTCGCAAAATAGTTCACACATGAAGTTTTACCACAGTGTGTCTTCCTCAGTAGACTTGTAGATGATGCAGTATTGATGCTATACTGTGATGTATTTTGAATGATAAACAAGTCAAACTACATGAACTGTAAAGGTGTATTTAGTTCATGTCCAGAACTAGTTCAACAGAGCACAAGATTCAAAAATAACCCAACCGTCTGCATTGTATGGTCTCTGTGTGTGCTGTCCTCAGTCCCACACCACCTATGGCTGCAATTCTATTGTAAGAACAATAACAATAATTAACAATACATATTTTTTATTGGCAGATTATTTAGTGATATAGGTTACACAAAGTCAATGGTGGGATCTTAACTTGCATTTACACATTAACTATTAAAGTAGTTCACTTTAACCAGATATATAAAGGACAGTCACATGAAACAGTATGTTTCATAAAAAAAGAGAAAAAAAAACACATATAGTGAAGTTGATATTACAGAAAATAATTAACTTTACTGTTTTAATTTAATGTCTTAAGACATCACAGTCTGAGGCAGTAGTAAATAAGGACTTCTTCTTGGTTGCCTCGTCTCAACACTGCAGGACGTTAGAGCATCCAGCCAGAAAATGTAGAAAGAACTGGATCAGTCGCTCAGTGGCACAGGAAGACTCCTGGAGACACCAACACATGAACAGAACAAAAGATATCTGACAAAATAAATTAAAAAGTTAAATGGGTGGACATTTTATTATTTTTTCATCCATATAGACGTCAGACAAAGTTATGTTTTCATCTTCTAGAATTCATGGCAGAGCTCTCTTTCCCTATTTCTAACATTAAATCTTGATGTTTGAACTTGAACTTAAACTTTTTAATTTGGTCCAAAAACCACAACCCTGACACTTGGCACCATCGTCAGATCTAGTACAGACTCTCTGTTTGTGTTAAAATCCACCCTAGTTGTATTTAACTCATAAGAATCCAGGCCCATTTCTTCTGAAAGGAAAATTATGTGGGATATGAAACAAACCAAATGGGACTTGTGAAACATTTCTTAAAGTGAAGTATACTAAGTGAAGTAACACCTGGATAAAAACACATACTCCACTTGAAAAAGCAAAACTTTCAAGCACAACAAAGCATCCAGTACTCCATGTTACATGCTACACTGTCGGACAGGACACGGTTTAAAAAAAAAAAAAAAGAAAAGAAACGTTCCTGTTGCTGCCCCCACAGCATAGTCTAACTCAAAGAGGATTTGATTTGGTTTATAAATAAACATTTGATATTTCACATTTTAATTAGCTTGTATCTATCTAAGGTTATTGTGTATAAAACATTTATTTTCCTTAATACTTGTATTTTTGTATTTTTGATTTAATCCTGCGTCAGTGTTTCCTCCTGTTGAGCAGTTAAGCAGCAGCTGCAGTGTCAGACATTAAAATAAGAAAAGAAGAAAACAAACCAACTCAAATCAAACTCCAACACACAAACACATCACTAAAAGTAGAAGGTTATACAGCTTTAATGTTTTTAAATAGAAAAAGGAACAAATGAAACTGAGATAGTTCCACTGAAACAGTTTAAGCTGACCTACAGTACGTGTTCTGATTTCTTGATCTAACCTTTCTCTGGACTCACCTCCATCATCAACCATCCAGTAGATGTTGATGTTCTTCTTTCCTTGGTTCTTCTGACAACTGTCTTGATGTGGTCAGTGTCACATTTATCATAAAGGACCTTACATGTTTAAACAGGAGGAACTTCACTTAACATGAGACACCAGTGTTTTCTATCCTATGCTGGATATGTCGGGATGATGACTCAATGGTCCCCTAAATAATTATTGTTGTATAGTGGAAACAGTGATCTAAGTATATGGGCTAAATTTGGTTCTTAACTTGAGGACTCACATTAAACTGGTTAAAATGAAATGCAGGAGTTTACTATCAAATCTTCACAATCAAACTGGTCAAGGATGTTCAACCCGACTATCAGACAGACAACAGAGGTACGACTGATACACAGGCCTCTCTGGGTTTTTCCCAGGAAACTAGGTAAATGAAGTATCGCTTTAAACAACAAGCTGACTTGATTCTTTACACAGTTCACCTGCAGGTCACATGTGTGTTGGAGCTTGATAATAAAATGTCTGGAAACAGGTAAATAATACAGGTATTTAGCATTAGCCTAACAAGTTATTGGTCATTTACATTTAGCTTTTATCCAAAGCGACTTACAAGTAGGGTACAATGGTAGGCAGGGTAAGCGTAAGGAGGTCTTGCCTAAGGACCCCTACTGGATTGAACCCCAGTCTCCCACATGGGAGGTGGTGATGTTACCACTACACTAACCAGCCGCCTTAGTCCTTGCTACTTGGTCATCAGTAGCATTAGTTAGAAATATAAAAACATACACCTGTAGATAGATTTGGATAGAGTCACAAATTAGGTACTAGCTCAACATGACACGATACATGATACACAGGGAGATAAATACAAATAGGGGAGAATAACCATGTCTTTGTAGGAACCACTATAATAAAACAGTTAATAATATATTTCGCCTTTGGTGTTAAGGATACTTAATACTCAAAGAACAAAACAAGTTAACTGAGTCATTGCCCACATAAAAAACTGTAACAGATTAAAAATGTTCCTGTCCTCAGTGGTTTCCATATGTTTCATATATGTTCTTCTTGTTCTCGTAAATAGATCATTATCTGACAGAGATCTAAAACCTCCATATTATAATATTATTCAAATGTTTACATCCAGGAAGAGAGCAGCAACACTATGACCTTGTCTCCATCACTAATCTTCACCAGCAGAGATGGGTCCAAGAGAGAGTCAAGAAGGCCTCAACTGAATTTGTTTGGCTGGGACTGCGCTACACCTGCACTCTGGATTTCTGGTTCTGGGTCAGTGATGAGGTCGTCAGCTACACTAACTGGACTTCAGGTGTAGATAGAGATAACTGTGACTGTGATGTCTGAAAAACCTGATACTGAGAAATAGAATTTGATCTGTTCCACGTGTTTGTTTAATTTACACTTTATCAAAACAATATTAGAATATTGTCAAAAACTTTGTTTTCATGATTTAAGTAAAAAAGTAAAACTCTCTTATACTGTGTGCATTATGTGTAAAGTGAACTACCTAAAGCCTTTATTGTTTTAATTTCAGTGATTATAACTAACAGCTCATAATCACATACTACTTGAGATGTGAGTGGATCAGGGTGAGTCTCTTTTGGGACTCAAGGATGAGTCCTTTATTTTGAAGTGTGGGAGAGTGTGATGATCGGGGAGGGGAAAACCCTTAGACGGAAGTGAATTGAATGTCATTGGGTAAGTGGATACAGGTGGGTCTAGTTTGTATGGAGCAAAGAGACACTGAGGTAGATAACAGGCGTGTAGATGCTGCACCAGGAGATTATTCTGTTATTGAAGCTCACAACAGTTTCAGGTGGGAGGGTGTCGTTCGCAGTTTGTATATCTGCTGGCGATGAAGACAGAAAGGTAGGGGGTAGCAGTTCCAGTGTGAAGAGGGGAAGCTTGATGCCTCCTGTAGATACTGAGGGCTGGGCTTAGATGAGTGCGCCACTCGCTACTGCTCTATGTATGTAATGTGCTGGCATGTGATGCAGTGATACCCGACCTTGGTTGCCGTCAAACGCAGCCGTTTAGCTCCTCCTGTTTCCGTGGGGAGTCAGATTGCACCTGAAGCTCAGACCCTGGGGTCTTGCCTGCTGGAAGAGTTAGGTGCAATTTAAATAAACAGATCTGTGAATTTTGTGTGTCTTTTAAATGTGGATGAAGGGGTAGTAGTGGGAATGTGTGGGCTGACCCGGTGGGATAGTTATCAAGTTCCCCTTGGTGAGTGTCAGTGCAGTGCCTCTAATTAAAGGAACTGTGATGTACCCATTGTACAGGGGAGATGTGTAGCTTAGTTGGTAGAGCAGTCATCTATGTTCCCCAGGGTCAGTGGCTCAACTAATGGTTCATCCAGGCTACATGTTGAGGAGGTGTCCTTGGACAAAACACTCACACCCCACAGTAGCACCGTCATCCACTGCAGCTACAATTCAGCAACAATTTCCCCAAAACAAAAGTAAAGCATTATTATTATTATTATTATTGCTTTTATTGTCTCAAAATGATACTGAGAGGCCTGAGTAGATGTTCTCTACAGCACAAGTCAAAGGCTTAGACACATGTCCTCATTCAATAGTTTTTCTTTACTTGTATTATTATCAGCACTGTACATTTTTATCCATCTTGTCCTTTCATGGTTTGCAGGAATACTGGAGCCAATCCCACCTCTCATTGTGTGAGAGGCAGGATACACACTGGACATACTCAAGAAGAACTTACAAACCTATGATAGTCAATGACAAAAATAGTTATTACTGAGAAATTACCAACATATTTTAAATTTGTTGGTATACACCACAACATTGATTAACTCATCTCATGACCTTAAACCTACATCAGTGTTGCCTACTGTAATAGCTTCATCACACTCAAGCACTGGTTTATTAAACAGACAGTAATAGGTTTATTACACAAATGTGTCCTACTTCACAGAACAACACACAGATATTCCTAATTACTAAGTTTTTAAATCTTCACAATCAAAATGATCAAAGATGTCCAACCCAAATATGAGACACACAACAGAGGTACAATTGATACACAGGCCCCTCTGGTTTTTTCCTAGGAAACCAGGATAAGGAAGTATCAGTTTGAACTAAAAAGGGCTTTATTCTTTTCTCAGTGCACCTGTGCACACAACATGTCACCATCTGTTGCAAATAAATATGAGAATGTATGAAAACAGGAATAGGATAAATAATACAGGCATTTAGCATCAGCTGATTAGCTAATGATCAGGATTTGCATTAGTTAGAAATATAAAAATATATATAGAAAGATTTGGTTCAGGATAGAGTCACAAATTTGGTACTGGCTCAACATGACCAATAGACGTATAAGATGGAGATAAATAAAAATAGTGGGGAATAACCATGTGTTAGTAGGATCCACTGTAATAAAATAGTTAGTGATTTATTTCATCTTAGTTAGGGAGGAGTTAAGGATACTTAGTATGCAAAGAACAAAACAAGTAAACTCAGTCATTCCCCAATAAAGAGACTGTAACATTTAAAAAAGATCCTGTCCCCAGTTGGTTCCATATGTTTTCATGTGATATGTTGTTGTTTTTGTAAATGTATCATTATCTGACTGAGATCTAAAAACTCCATATTATAATATTATTCAAATGTTTCATCCAGGAAGAGAGCACCAACCTATATTTATAGAGATGTTAGTTATGTACAGTTTAGATCAGCACAACAAGGAGAAGCATCAGAGCGAAGGAGAAGATAGAAGAAAAGACCAGATGTAAGTTAACAGTTTGTGGTGAATAGTGATCTCAACAATATATATTGTAAATGTTACTGTAACTAACTATATATATTTCTATTATATACGTTTGTGTGTGTTTATAGTTCAGACCTGCTGCAGAGAGTTATGTGTATTTTACTTACAGACAAGTTCAAGAGCTGAAATTCATTCCTGTATGTGAATCATTAATCAAATCTGATTGTACTGAGAGTGTGTGTGTACGAGTTCAACAAATATCTGTCAACAATTCAGTCAAACTGCTGAATCGGAGTTTGGTTCTCAGTAAAGTTCAGTGACTAAACACTGAATGTTTGTACTGTAGCTACGTTTCAAAGGTCTCGTGATAAATGTTGGTGTTTGTGATCAGTGTAAGAAAATGTGTGATGTTGGTTAATGAAATGTTTTGTTTTGTAATATGTGTCTTTGGATGTCAGATACATTTCAGAACAACATTCTAACAGTGAAATCAATCAATTAATCAATCGCACTGAAGTAAGTAATTAATTATACTTTGTTTTCAGTTGAAAGCAGGAAAAGATGCAGTGGAGTCCGTTTCTGTTCATTCTGATGGGTAAGTGGATTAAATGTCATCTACAGCAGCTCTACTACCATTTTAAATAAAACAACTGAAAACAGAAAACACAAGTCAAATAGTGAGTGAAATATTCCAACAAGCTGATAAACCCTGAAATTTACTAAAGTATCTGACTGTTGATAAGAATATGTCTGATTTTTCCATCACTTTAAACAAAGTAGTTTTAATGAGAACAATAAATGAAAATTTATTTGACCTGTGAACTGTTCTCATTCACGTGTTGTGTTATACTGTACATCATGTCCTGATATCACCCTCCTCTTCTGGAAGAAAACAGCTAAAGATTAATCTGGATTCAAATAACAAAACAAAAAAACAAAGCACATTTTTTATCAATAAAAAGTAGAATAATCTAGTTAAACGAATGGGAATAGAAACAGTGAAGTCTAAGTGACAAGTGTTTGTTTCCTCTGTTTTTAGGTCAGAGTTTCTTCTTCACATGTCACCTGTATGTGTACCACTTTATTGGAGAGAATAAGACCTGGGATGAAGCTCAGAAATACTGTAGAGAGAACTATACAGACCTGGCCACAGTGTCTAACATGACAGACATGGAGAGACTCCGTAAGTCTACAGAGACTCTGACTGAAGCCTGGATTGGTCTGCACAGCTACCCAGGAAAGGACAACAGGAGGTGGTACTGGTCTCTGCCAGGACTGGAGTTCAATGACAATCAGACAAGATGGAATTCTGGAGAGCCGAATGATTATAGAGGACAAGAGAACTGTGTGTTGATACATGAACTGTCAAACCAAAATCAAAACTGGAGTGATTTCCCCTGTAACACTAATCATCAATTTTTTTGCTACAGTGGTAAGAAAATGTGACTAATAACACTGTTATGTGTTTTTAGTACATCATCCTATCTAACATATGTTTTCTTTACATGTATTATTTTTTGTGTACTTACAAACTTAAACAATATGGTTGAAATATAATTTCTAATAAAAGATACAGGTATTCGTAACTTCTGTAATAAAATCCAACTTTTTTCCTGCAGAAACAAAACAATTCAACAAATCATTTCATTTGATCAGCTCTATGATGACCTGGCCTCAGGCTCAGAGATACTGCAGAGAAAATCACACAGACCTGGTCAGTGGACTTGATCAGTTGGATGACAAAGAATTTAAGACAGCGATAATGTCTGAGGATCATCTGTGGATCGGTGTGTTCAGAGACACCTGGAGGTGGTCAGATGGGACAAACTTCTCTTTCAGAAACTGGGAATATGTTGAAGATTTGGTTGATGGACAAAGTGACAAGAAATGTGCTACAACTGTGTTAAACAGAGCAGGAAAATGGAGCTCTGCTGATTGTAATGAAAAAAAACCCTTCTTCTGCTATGATGGTGAGTTTGATGAAGATCTAACTAAACAATTTTCTTCTTTACAAGGTTCATTGAAGCATCAGAAAAACCAAGTGATTCACATGCTGTTTACATTTTTATATATTTGTTTATATATATTTACTTCATTCATTTCAGAAATTAATCTTTTTACCAGACTTTAAATAATAGGATAAAATGAGTCATTTCAACATATCAAATCTCATATTCGTACAGTTGTATCTGAACCTTCTGTGTTCATGTTTGACAGATAAATTGATCCTGATCAATGAGAGTAAGACCTGGGTGGAGGCCTTGAATTACTGCAGAGAGAAACACTATGACCTGGTCTCCATCACTAACCTGGACGAGCAGAGATGGATCCAAGAGAGAGTCAAGAAGGCCTCAACTGAATTTGTTTGGCTGGGACTGCGCTACACCTGCACTCTGGATTTCTGGTTCTGGGTCAGTGATGAGGTCGTCAACTACACTAACTGGGCTTCAGGTGTAGAGAGTGATGACTGTGACATGTCTGCAGTCATGGAGAGAGGAGGAAGAAATCAGTGGTTCAAAAAACCTGATAATGAGACATTTAATTTCATCTGTTCTAAAAATTAAAACACTCTAAAACTGTATATGTAGCAAATGATATGTAGTAATCACAAGTTTAAGAAAAGAGAAATTAAAATAAAATAACTGAATAACAGCTGCACTAAAGATGTGTAGGATGTGTGTTAGTGACATCTCTTTGTTTCTGATTCAACCTCAATGATGACAGTGACCAGTTGTTTTTCTGAAAGTGTGAATTAATCTCATTTATCCAGTTATATAATATAGTTTATAAGTTTTTATCTACAGTAAACTGCTGTGATTGTTCTGTCATACATTAGTGGAACATGTTTGTATTTCCTAAGTGTTGGTTAAGATCTGGTGATGGTGTTATGGTTTGAATATGTAAAGTCAACGTCTTTGATGGTCACAGTGATTTGTGAGTGTTGGACGTGAATAAACTATTAAACCATGGTGACATTCTTTCATTTTCTTAACCTAACCTGGTTGAGTTTGTGTCTAAACTTAACTAAACATTAACTGCTGTATATTGTTGTCATGTCATAAATCACTTGTATTTGATTTGCAGCTCTTTGACACAAACAAATCAGAAAAAACTCCTGATTTCATTCTAATAGTTGATGACACTTGTTACTTAAACTGATCACTTGTCACTTTGTTGTTGTTGTCCAGTAAAACAACAACACCTGAACATTAACTCAAAGAAAGAAAACAGCTCAAAGGAAATAACTTTTCATAAACATCATAAATAACAAGAGGATCAAGGTCATACTTACATAGTTGTTTTGGATCAAACATACATAAATATCAGAAAAAAAATGAAATGACAGATCCCCAAAATTGATCAAACATACACAGTCACACCCTCTAATATTTTGTTGGACCTTTAGCTTTGACTACAGTACACATTTGCTGTTGCATCATTTCAATTGCATTAATTATTCAGATCTTGTATTGATGATGGGACAGTCAAACCACTGCACAAAATCTTCTCCAGCACATCCCAAAAATTCTCAATGGGGTTAAGGTCTGGACCCTGTGGAAGCCAATCCATGTGTGAAAAGTATGTGTCATGCTCTTTGAACCACTCTTTCAGAGTTTAAGCTAGATGAATCCTGGCATTGTCATCTTGGAATATACCCATGCCATCACTGTGCCAAGTGATAGCAAACCTTACATACAAAGAACATTGTGTTTATTGAATTAGAGGTAACCTCAGAGGTACAAGTCCAATTTTAATACAATGAAATGTTTAGTTTTTACATTAATAGTAAAATTTAATGACTAAAGCTATGTGGCAGCCAGAAGTGCAACTCAAACAGGGAAGTGTTTTCCACTGTTGTTTTTTCTAAATCATATTCCTGCCATCTATAAACCATTTCCTAATTATGGTACCTTTATATTTCAGTATTCAAATGCTGACATTCAAGCAGCTTCATGGCAGCTTTGTTACAAACTGGGACGGACGAGGACCAAACGGGTATGAACAAAAGGATATTTATTAACAAAAAGGAGGGCAGGGGACACAGGGAACTAACACAAACTAACAAAGTATCAACATAACAACACTGTGGAAACACAGGCGAAAACTCAAACTAACTAAAACTCTACCGACGACAAAGTACCAACAAAAAACCTTGCACTAAGGCGGACTTGAAACTAACAAACTAAATGTACAAAGTGACAAACCAAAATCACTGCGCAAGGCAGGCAAATAGGAACAAACATACAAAACTAACAGGACAAAGTATCAACTAAAAATGCTGCATAAACACAGACCAAACAAATCAAAACCTACAAACCAAAAACAGACAGGTGCCTCACTGACAAACAAACGAACGCACAAACAGACTGACCAGATTAGTGAAGGAGTAGTGTGAAGCATGAATGAATCGGCAAACGAACTAACCAGAGGTGAATCAATGTCGGCATGAGAGGACATGAAAGTCAGGGTGAGTGAGCATGAAAGTCAGCAAACCAGCCATGAGCAGAGGACGGACGGGAGCTTATAAAGTGGAGGGATGCACAGTTGAACTGAATGAGTCAATAAGTCCGGTGAGTGAGAGTGGAGAGTAGAGGAAGTCCATATGTGGGTGTGTGGCAGGAGGGTGAGACACAGAACCAAACATAACAGACAGGGGCAGAGGGAGGAATCGTAACAAGCTTGTTCCTGGAGAATATTTGAATAGGATAAAATGAAAAGACAGCTGCTAAGAGAAGAAAGAGAAGTTATAGATTTTAAAATCAGTACTGATGTTAATGGAGCCCACTGCTGTTAAAATGTACCTAAATTACCTCGACGAGTAAGCATGAAAATGAAAATTTTAACTTAGTCTCTGCTAGTTTTAAGAAGTTTTGGTTGTGGGAACCATTTAGCCATTTAGTTAAATACCTGATTTATCATATGTACCATCCCTCCTGTTGAGACATGGTTTAACCCATGGCTTAACATTTGATTTAGAGATGGATGGATTTGGTTTTGTGATCACATACAGATGCTGTCAGGATTTTGTTTAAACCGCATCTTGTTTAAACCAGTATTCTTGTTCAGACTTGGGAGAATTGTTTTGCTTAATTTTTATTAATTTAACCTACATATTTAAGTTTTGTATTTCCAAGCTAGTGCAACTTAAAGTTAAGTTGTATTGACAGAACTTATAAACATTATTTTTTTTTACTTTAGGTTTGTGACTTAAAATTATGTGGTTAATCAAATAATTTCTTAGGGTGCTTTCACACCTTAATTTGTTTGCTTTGGTCCGAATCAGTTGACGAGTTTGTAAACTTGTAGCAATTCACCTCAACTAAAAAGTCAGGTGAGGTGGATATGGTTTACCAATTATCCATTTCCTCCGCTTATCTCACAAGGAAACTCCCACATCAGTGGTTTTATTAAGGATACATGGGAAGCCTAAATATTTCCATAAAATCATTCTTCTTCTTTATTAAGATCACAGGCTGCCCCTGCGTATCCACTCTCATCCAAAAGTTAATCAATTTCCCAGCAGATTTACTGGACATGTTTGTTTTTGTTTTTAAATTCCACAATGCACATGAAGGACTAAGCGATGGTTTTAGGATGTCAGCATTAGTGTTTAGATTCCAGCCTCCTTGCTGCCTTTTAAATAATTTGAAAAATGTAAAGATTTTCAGTAGTAATGTTGTTATTACTGCAGTAATAATTCACAAATTAACTTAAATGTATAATGAAAATAAAATCTAGTAATGGTCCTCTGAGTTCAAATGTAGTGGTAAAAGAAATAAACATTTAGATTGAACTCCGAAGTGGCTTAAATAGAACTAGAATCATTCTGAAATAGCCACTGTAATCTCTGTTGATTAAATCATATTCAATTCATCTGGTTTCTCCATCAAATACAAAACAAAATATCAATGCTTTCCATGTTAGATGAAGTGAGTTAGATGAAGCTCGGAGCACATTTTATGACAAATTCATGCAAAACTCCATGTAATCACATACTTTTTCTTGCCACTGTATGTATTTTCTCCTAAGACAAGGTTAAATAAGACACATTATCATTAGTGATCACAGATCTACATGCTCTTTTGTCACATCAAACACGTGTGTGTGTGTGTTTGACCTTTGGTTCTTGATCTAGTCATGCTGTCCTCGTCTTTTCTGAACCTGCAATTTTTTGCCCAGTGGCCAATTTTCCCCACATGCATGACATGGTTTGTCTCTCTTTTGAGGCCACCTCCTTCCTCCACAGCTCTATCCTCTGCCCCTTCCTCCTCTGTGACCTGCTCTGTCTCTGTTCCTGCCTTCTGTGTGCTGTCCTGTCTGGTAAAACACACCAGAGAGCTGGTTTCCTGAAGGAGACAAATCATCATCATGCTGCAATATTTTTCTTATGAATATCCTCCTTGTTAAAATTATTCTCCTTATGGTCGGCACATAGCTGGTAATAAATCTATTTATCTCGGGAAAATATGTTCCAGTTGCTTTGCACATGGTCCAAACCTCAGGTTCTATGTCAGTGACAGAGAGTAAAGGACTAAGGGAAGAGTCAGCCTGGCCCAATTGTCATGATCTCCTTTTTTAACTTCTTTTTGTCTTTCATACTCGCACTTGTCAATGTCCCTTAATTAAATCTTCACATTTCACTACTTTTTCTTCAAAACCAACACTTTAGAGGGTCTTCCACCCACTACTCATAAATGGCTCTGAAGTGGAGAGAGTGGACTCTTTCAAATACCTGGAAGTGTCTATTTCTCAAGACCTGTCCTGGACCTATAACATAAACATCATGGTGAAAAAGGCCAGACAGTGTTTGTTCTCTCCTCAGAAGACTAAGAGACTTTAAGCTCCCCCTCAAGGTACTCGGAAAGGTTTCTGTTCTTGATTTCCACTTGTTTTGTTTCACTATGTAAAAGGAAGCAGGTACATCAGTGCATTTCATTGTACACTGTACTATGTACATTTTTTGCATATGACAAATAAACAGATCTTATCTTATCTTATCTTATTATATATTTAGCATCTCTCAGTTCCTTTTCTCCTTTTAGTCTAATTCCTGTTAACTCCCCTTCTGACATTCAGTTAACTTATGTAGCATAACGCTTAAGCAACTGACCCTGTTAGTGTGAACATTGCTTTTGTTGTCACCGTTAGCTTTCTGCTGCTTGTTGTTTTAGTAGGACATTGTTGAATATCCACCATTCACTCTCAAATATCGAAGTTTTTTGTCTGTTGATCTGTATATTTTGCTTAAGCAAACACACACACACACACACACACACACACACACACACACACACACACACACACACACACACACACACACACACTTACCGTTACCGTGAACTTTTTTCTCAATTTTTACGTGCTGCACTGAGTAAGTTATTTGTTATTCTTCATGGTTTTCTCATATACTCACCCGATACTTCAGACTGTCTTGCTTCACTGTGGTAAGGATGCCATCACCCTTTCTCAGCAATTAGCTGGAGGACTTTTCTCTAAGGAAAGTTCTGAAAGGACTTTCCTCACTGCACGGATTGCAGTCCCACTTTCTGGACGAAGGAGGAAATCTTGGCATCCAGCTCGAAGGACCAAGTTGTCAGAAAAATTAGATCAGACAGAGTTTGATGCAAGTCTTGGTTGAGTAGGATTTACTTGAGCAAGAAGCCAAACCAGTACAACTGAGTTGCACAAGCTCAATTGACTTCACCTGGCTATTACAAAGTCTTGATACAGAAAGAAAAATAACAAAACACAGATATCTTAGACAGACATTATTTTTTTATCATCCTGGGTGTCCGGTCTCAGCTCACTGCCAGTTCAGCAGCTGCTTAATCTTGGTTGTGGAGCAAGAGGATACTCCATACAATCCTGTACAAACACAGTGCTCTCCTTTAATACACAGTGAAACATACATCATTCCTCTGTCAGGTGCAAAAACAGCTCAGTATAACGGTAGCTCAGAGTGGGCTGGAGCCAGCTGTAGGATCTCTCAGATGCACTGCTTCATTTCTAGCTGCAGAGGGCTCTCTTGATGTTGCACCGACTTCCTGTAGGACATCATGAATGCAAGTCTTTGAATGTATTTGGTTCACCTGGGGCAGGATGTAAAGTATCCTAATCATGTAAGAATGGACCTGGTATGTGGGTAAGTCAAAGCTATAACTTCTATTAATCATATTTAATGTTACACCTACTGTTCCTGCCTCATCTTTCTTAATATGTAGGCATCATGTCATGTACTTATGGAACTGCTCTATTACAATATTAATACTCTTCTGCCTTCTTTCTCCTATTTTACTGTAGCCATGATTTCACAAGTGTGATGGTCATTCTTGTATAAGATATACTTCACCATTGAAATGCAACATGTGTCTGTCTAAAATGACATACACTAGTTTGTCATTACTATTACTTCCAATGACTGGAATGTGCAAACCAGTAAAAAGGGATAAACAATGATAATAATAATAATAATTTTGAAATATAACTATAAATTACATAAATAAATGATGCTATTTTTTTAAATAAAGAAGGCAGAACATGTTGACTATCAGCTTTTCCCTCCACCTTTTTTTTTTTTACTTTGAAATACAGTAAATGACCTCTTTTATCACTGATATAATATGTAGGCTACTTCTTGTTATACAGAGATGCGTCTGATGAAATGTCTATATTTTAATATTCAAATTAAAAGTGATATGTTACCTGAATATTTTATTGAGAGCAGTCTACTTTCCAGCTCCTCCTGTCTGCCTGCCCCTCACTTCCTTATTTAATCAGCTTCCGGTTTACTCCTCCTGGCCTAATTACCCTCGTCTAATCATTGGCTGCTTCAACTCTTCTTAAGCAGGTAACTTGCCAGATTGTCTCACACTCTCCTGAGAGATACACTATCCATCTGCTGCCTGTCCCCTTGTCACCCTGAGTTTTCTACCCGACCTGTTCTTTCTCGTGTGCTCTTCCTCCACTCAGGACTTGCCCTGGAACCTGTCCCTGCCTCTGCTCTACTCTCCAGTACCGTGAGGAAGTTCCCACCTGACCTGTTCTCTCCCTCGTGCTCCCTTTCCTTTCTCTGTCCTTCTCCATTTATGCTCTGGACCTCACTGTGTATGACCTAGGACTGTATTTATCTCCCTGATTTTGGATTATTGGACTTTGCACACTTAATTGTTAAACTGCTCACTTGTTTATGACCCCGGACTTATCATATCAATCTTTTTTGGACACTAACTATTTTGTATTGTGCTTGAGCAAATTCGCAACTACTTAACTGGAACTTTACCATCTCTTGAAACAGCTTTTCTGTGTATGACCCTTGACTGCCTTATCACGCCAATGTTTGGATTTTGGATGTCAGATAGTTTGATCATTGTGCTTCTGCACTGACTTTACATGTCTCTGTAATCAGCCATTAGGCTTTAGCTCTGTGCCGCAGGACAATCTGTTTCCACTCGTTTCCCTCAGCTCCACGTGCTCTCTGATCTGCACCGGCCATCTTGGACAATGATGTCATCTTCACCTCTCACCACTTCAGGATCATCATCATTAATCACCGCCATTACCAACTCTGCCGTTCACCTGCTGAACTTCCCTAATTTGTCTGTTCTCTACTTGTGGCGTTACTAAACTTTTTGAACTCTATTCTGCATCAGAGTTATCTCTGGAGTCCTTCCTCCACTACGTGGCAGTCTACATTAACATGTCAAAGGTGAAACACAGAAGGTGAACAAAATGTTAAGCTATTTTATAACTGCTGCTTAGGCAAGTCCTTTTTTTTTTTTTTTTTTTTTTTCTTAAAGTTTATGTATTAAAGTGTTCCTGTTATTCTAAAAAAGAGTGAGATCATAGATGGTGCATCAAACCAAACAGTATGTACAGTATGTATTCCTTATAGACCATTTTTTTTTGTTTTTTTTTCTCTTTGCACATTTGTCTGATCTGACTGATGTATGCAGACACACAGTAAGACAGAAGTTCAGTCCCTACTTTGTCTGGTTTTGTGGGAAACACTGCTTTGGAGGTCTATTCAGAATTCTTTCCCTAGTTTACTTAAAAAAGGGAGTTGTCCCTCAGATGTAGAAATGTTAGGATTGTGTCAGTGTCCTTGGCCTTTTTCTTGCTGCTGCAGACTCAATGTTCAAACTTCAAGTTTGCAGAGTTCAGCAACAGAACTCAACAATGGACAGTACTAAGTTGTCTCTCTTCTTACTCCCATCCTACTGGAATCAGAGGAAACTGAAAATGTATTTTACATTTTGTTGAATATTTCCTCAAACTGAAAAAAACGAAAACAAAAACAAGTCTGTGTGCACATTATTTAACACCCAACTGTAGTCTACTTCAATGCTGCTGGATTCTCAGGCTCAAAGATGGACTCATTCTGTTTGTGTAATCCAAATTTGGGTTTAGTTCAAAGTTGGAAGCTGTAGGTGTTACAATTTAAAGATGTTCTGCCTTGTTTGTTTACTGGGTTAGCATTTTGAATGTAGCAACACTAGCTGCACAGTAATGCTACAAGGTCCATGTGGTGTGATCATCCTGCTTCACATACTGCAGTACTGATATTAGTGACAGAATGCTGCAGCTCTGTTTGATTAGGAAAAATCAAAAATCAAAAAAAAAAATGTAAGCTCTAACTGCTCATGTCAGAGTGAACATAAGGTTTGTAGGTTTGTAGCCTAAATATGCCAACCTTTTATGTTTACACACAGACATACCCTGTTTACATACAGACATACCCTGTTTACATACTTGACCTACCCTGTATTAGAGTGAAAAGTAAACCTGAGAATCCTGATGTAACCACTGCCCTGGCGCACTGCGAAATACTATGTGCACAAGTACTAGATTGCTGTAAAGGAGTGGATGAGAAAAAAATCTCACAAGACCTGTTTAGCTGAACCAGAACATATAGCCGACTTTTATTCACAACAGTTATAGTTCCTGTGTTTCCCTCACTTCAGTTCTTGTAATAAGACTAAATGAATCCCCCCTGGATACAGAGAACTTTATTGAAGTATATTCATGGAAAGTTGACTTGAAGTGAAAAATGTGGTAGGAAAAGGTACAAATCTAACAGAGATAAGAACGTGTGTATTGATGCTGGAGTCATGGCATCGAGAGCCAACACACACAGACAACTTCAGCAAACAGCTGAACAAATGTTTCATTTTAATATCAAGTCACTTTTGATCCAGAGACAATGCCAGAAGAGTCTTATCTAAAGTTTCAGTATGATTTGGAAAGGTATACACAGTAAACAGTGCATGTCAGAGAACAAACCAAGCCATGGAGTACAATGAAAGCAAAACTGAGCAATCAAGAGAGAAGGGCCTTAGTCAGGGAAGTGACTAAGAACCTGATGAAATAAAGACTTATGTACATTTAATTAATTTGTTTTTTATTTGTAATACATTTTCTAAAAATTCAGTTGTCATTATATTGTTTGTAGAAGGTTAAAGAAATAATCAATTTAATTAATTTTGCAATAAAACTATAACATAACAAGATGTGGAAAAAAATGTAAAGAATGAGAGGAAAGGCACTGAGGCAAGAATCACTATTCTTTGGACATGTTGAGAGATTTTTAAAAGAAGCCATAATTTGCCTGTTCATATTTGTACTAAGCCAGTAGTATCCAGTTTACCCAGTAGAGTAAGACCAGGTATAATGTTTAGGGATTCAAATTAAGATGTGAGCTCAAGATTTCACACAAAACTAAACTTTCTGTCTTTGTCCCAGAGACTTTCTCTGAACCTGCTGAAAAACACAGCCATGCTATAATGTGATTTACTTCATATAAATGCATATATGAGTGAAGACCTCATTCACCCATTCACACACACACTTACACACCAATGGTAGAGCTGCTATGCAGCTGATCTGACTCACCAGGAACAACTTGGGGTTCAATATCTTGCCCAAGGACACTTTGGCATGTAACATGGTAGCTGGGAATCGAATTACCGATCCTAGGATTGGCACACAACTGCTCTACCGATTGATCCACAGACACCCCTGAAGTGAGTAGTTGATCTGAAGTTAGAAAAGACAGAAAGATTAAAAACTCTTTCATCTATATGTGACTGTAACTTGCAAATTAACAACAAGAAAAGAGAAAATCATAACTTTATATGGTCAAGCTGATAAAAAGAAAAGAACATTTGAAGTTATAAAACACTGGTTATTCATGTGAGTAAACAAAGAAAGAACAGTAAGTTCCTGAAGCAGATAATAGCACATACTGGATTGCATTCACATACAGTAGTTCAGTAGTAAGAGGGAATTTCAGGATTTCATTACAGTACAGTTGCTTTTATAAGAAATGACTTCAGCTCTAATGAGGAGCTTCATTTAACTCGAGAATATAATGTTTTCTATTCAATCTTAAATCTGTCAGGATGATGAGTTAATGAACCCTACATGATTATCGTCAGCTGAGAACATGGTTCTCAAAAAGCTGTAATCTCATGTTGATGTTTGGATGCAGTGAGTGCTCAACTGAGAATACTTCAGGATTGTGGGTCATCGATTGTAATAGCTCCATCACATTTAAGCACTGGTTTGCTAAAGAAGACATTACTGTACATTGTATGTTACACAAATATGTCAAATATTGTGAGAGAGATTCCTAATTATTGTATGTTTTTGAATCTTCATAGTCAAACTGGTCAAACATGTTCAACCCAACTATCACTCACAATATTAACACATGATAGTTGAAGTCAGGACCTGATGAAGACATCAGAGGTTTGATTGATACACAGGCCCCTCTGGGTTTTTCCCAGGAAACCAGGTTAAGGAAGTATCAGCTTGAACTAAAAACTGTTTTTATTTGTGCACCTGTGCACACAGCATGTCACACATCTGTTGTAAATAAATATGAGTATATGTATGAGAGGAGTAAGAGGATAAATAATACAGGTATTTAAAATTACATTGTTGACATTAGCATGGTCAACAATAGTCTGTTAGAAATATAAAAACATATATAGACAGGTTTGGTTCAGGATAGATTCACACTTTTGGTACTGGCTCAAGGTGATCAGTACAAATATAATAGGGAGGTAAATACAAGAAGTGGGGAATAACCATATGATTGTAAGACTGCCTATAATTAATTAGTTAGTGATTTATTTAACCTTTGTTGTTAAGGATACTTAATACTCAAAACACAAAACATGTAAACTGACTCATTGCCCACATTGGAGATTTATTGCCCTCATTGGAGATTGTAATATTTTGGACAGGATCCTGACCTTAGTTATTTCCATATGTTTTCATGTGATATGTTGTTGTTCCTGTAAATGTATCATTATCTGACTGAGATCTGAAATCTCCATATTCTAATATTATTCAAATTTTTCATCCAGGAAGAGAGCACCAACCTATATTTGTAGAGATGTTAGTTATGTACAGTTTAGATCAGCACAACAAGGAGAAGCATCAGAGCGAAGGAGAAGATAGAAGAAAAGACCAGATGTAAGTTAACAGTTTGTGGTGAATAGTGATCTCAACAATATATATTGTAAATGTTACTGTAACTAACTATATATATATTTCTATTATATACATTTGTGTGTGTTTGTAGTTCAGACCTGGTGCAGAGAGTTATGTGTATTTTACTTACAGACAAGTTCAAGAGCTGTGTGTGTGTGTGTGTGTGTGTGTGTGTGTGTGTGTGTGTGTGTGTGTGTGTGTGTGTGTGTGTGTGTGTGTGTGTGTGTGTGTGAAATAGATTAGTGACTAAACACTGAGTGTTTGTACTGTAGCTACCTTTCAAAGGTCTCATGGGATAAATATTGGTGTTTGTGATCAATGTTAGAGAATGTGTGATGTTGGATAATAAAATGTTTTGTTTTGTTATATGTTTCTTTGGATGTCAGATACATTTCAGAACAATATTCTAACAAAGTGAAATCAATCAATTAATTAATCAATCAATGAAGCAAGTGTTTAATTTTACTTTGTTTCCAGTTGAAAGCAGGAAAAGATGCAGTGGAGTGTGTTTCTGTTCATTCTGATGGGCAAGTGGATTAAATGTCATCTACAGCAGCTCTACTACCATTTTAAATAAAACAACTGAAAACAGAAAAAACAAGTCAAATTCCTCTTTTAGAGGAAAACAGCTAAATATGAATCTGGATTTAAGAAACATACTTCTTATTAAAAGAAATCTAGTTAGTGGAATAAAAATAGAAACCAACCATTTGTAATTTCTGTTCTCATGATTTGAATGTTTTTTTTTTCAGCTCCATCACTGCAGTGTTTCCTCTGTTTTTAGGTCAGAGTTTCTTCTTCACATGTCACCTGTATGTTTACCACTTTATTGGAGAGAATAAGACCTGGGATGAAGCTCAGAAATACTGTAGAGAGAACTATACAGACCTGGCCAGAGTGTCTAACATGACAGACATGGAGAGACTCCGTAAGTCTACAGAGACTCTGACTGAAGCCTGGATTGGTCTGCACAGCTACCCAGGAAAGTACAACAGGACATGGTACTGGTCTCTACCAGGACAGGAGTTCAATGAAAATCAGACAAGATGGGATTCTGGACAGCCAGATGATCATGGAGGACATCTAGAGAACTGTGCGCTGATAAACAATGAAAAATGGAGTGATTTCCCCTGTAATGATAAACATCAATTCATCTGCTACAGTGGTAGGAATATGTGACTAATAATGCTGTGTTTGTGTTTTTAGTAGATCATCATGTCTAACAGTTGTTTTCTATTTGGATTTTTTTTTTTTTTTTTGTTTATTTGTGTACTTAAACAATATGGTTAAATTCTAATTATATTTTATATTATAATTTTTAAGTAACAGGTATTACATATGTTATAACTGTGTTGTTAAAATCCAACTTTTTTCCTGCAGAAACAACAAAATAATTTCATTTGATCAGCTATATGTTGACCTGGCCTCAGGCTCAGAGATACTGCAGAGAAAATCACACAGACCTGGTCAGTGGACTTCATCAGTTGGATGATGACAGTGTGAAGAATGAAAGTGATGTGTGGATCGGTGTGTTCAGAGACACCTGGAGGTGGTCAGATGGGAGAAACCTCTCTTTCAGCAACTGGGAATATGTTGAAGATTTGGTTGATGGACAAAGTAACAAGACATGTGCTACAACTGTGTTAAACAGAGCAGGAAAATGGAGCTCTGCTGATTGTAATGAAGAAAAACCCTTCATCTGCTATGATGGTGAGTTTAATGAAGATCTAACTAAACAATTTTCTTCTTTACGAGGTTCATTGACGCATCAGAACAACCAACTGATTCATTAATTGTTAAAATTTATTTAGTGATGTCTGTTGAATTTGTTTGACAGATGAATCTTCTTATTAAAAGAGTAATAGTATTTAAATAGAAAAAACAAAGAGTTGGACCAAAATATTAAAACAGTTTGAAAAGTTAATTTTTCACAGTTGATTTGAATATGTCTTGATTTACATTCACCATCTTACCCACAACATTGTCCATCAGTAAAGCTACATTTTTATTTCAAATGATCTGTTTATTCTTTTGATGGTTTAGAATTTTAATGGTAATTAGTAAAGTAGGGTGTTGTGCAAATAAAGCTGATTGTAGTTTTTACTTTATTAACAAAGAATAGAATAAATCATATTAACATATCAAATCTCATATTTGTACAGTTGTATCTGAACCTCCTGTATTTATGTCTGACAGATAAATTGATCCTGATCAGTGAGAGTAAGACCTGGGTGGAGGCCTTGAATTACTGCAGAGAGAAACACTATGACCTGGTCTCCATCACTAATGTTCACCAGCAGAGATGGATCCAAGAGAGAGTCAAGAACGCCTCAACTGCATTTGTTTGGCTGGGACTGCGCTACACCTGTACTCTGGATTTCTGGTTCTGGGTCAGTGATGAGGTCGTCAGCTACACTAACTGGGCTTCAGGTGTAGAGAGTGATGACTGTGACATGTCTGCAGTCATGGAGAGAGGAGGAAGAAATCAGTGGTTCAAAAAACCTGATAATGAGACATTTAATTTCATCTGTTCCAAAGATTAAAACACTCTCATTAACACACAGGAGATTTTAATTACATGTCTGTTTTACAGTTTTTGGTCCTTTATTAGAAGAGGTTTAAATTGTATATGAAGCAAATTATATATAGTAATCACAACATAGAGGAATTAAAATAAAAAGAATGACAGAATAACAGCTGCACAAGATGTGTAGGATGATTTAGGAGAGAAAAAAACTGGAATAACAAATATTTAAAACATTACAACTTTAACACAGAATCTCATTAGAATCTGAATAAGGAGATTTATGTTGTATTTACTATCATCTGTTGATCATAGAGATGTTAATTAGATGTTAATTATGGACTTTCCAACTCCCCACTCTTCACATCCTTGATCTCCTCCTTCAGCTCAGCAGCTCTGCTAGTGCTACCACATATCTCTGTAACTGATGTGGAATAAATTTGTTTATGAAGTTTCCACAAGATGAACAACTAAATATATAAAAAAACTAAAAATCAGAACAGTTTTCAGCCTTGTACTCTGAACTTGTTTGGACCGTTTGGAAAGGTTAAATGGGCAGATGTTGAGCTCCCCCTTGAGGCCACAGCCAGATTTAATTTGTCTTTGTGGAGAGTCGACAGACAGCTCAGCTAAGAGGCTGCTGAGCAGATTCAAGTCCAGAGTTAAGTATTGTCTTATTTATTATTTTGTTATGTCATCAAAAAGACACCTTCCACTGCTGCCTTCATCTTACCACTTTTATGTCATGGTGGTCCTCTGCACATCTTTTACAGTTCCCCAGAGTAACTTTGCTGTATGTGTGATTACTTAACTCTCAAACACAGACTCCCTACACCAGTGTGGCACTTTTTATATTGTACAAGAAGGCAGCATTTTAGAGTATTGGCTTGTAGAAACAGTATAAAAGTGGGTGAATACTAAAAAATGTAACTGCAGCATGTGGTCTCAAAACAAAACTTCACAATAAGATGTCATATCTATTTCACAATGGATGTCAGCTCTGATCTTTTTACACAGACAGTGCAGCAAACTCACCGTCACTCTGATGCGACCTCTCGAGGGTCATCAAGGACCCCACAATGATTGTTTGCTACTTTTTATACACCACAACAAGGCAGTGTATTGGCTTGTAGAGACAGTGTAAGAGAGGCCTATGACTCATACATTGAATACTACATGACAATTTATTTATCAAATGCACTTTTCTTTTCATTAACATTTAAATTAACCAACATAAATTTCCTCGTCTGTTAAATGAATCATTATCTTTTACAGACATCCATCTGAAACCATGACATTTTAATATTCAAATACTGAAATTCAGGAAGCTAAAGAGAACCTCACCTATTTTCAGTCATTTAAGTCTACATTCCCTTCCATTTCTGCTCTCTTACACTTCTTTGATAGCACTTTGTTTTGATGTTTTTTCTCCTTGACTTAGCTTTTGTTTGCTTGCCTTGGTAGTCACTTGTGAGTCGTGTCAAATGTAAATATTTATAGTATAATTTCTAATATTCAATACTGCATTATTCACAATCTACATTAGCACATCAAAGACTAACATCAGAGTGTAAGTTAAATATATGTTGTGTTGATACTTAAGCAGATTCCTTCAGTTTGTTTTCGATATTTATGACAATAACTAATAGTAAAGTAATTTAATATTAAATTCATGATTTGAACTATTTTTGTAATTGTCAGAAGAATAAGGGAAGATTAAGAAGATAGAGAAATATTTATTTAAACATAGAGTTGAAAACACTCATGTGGGCTAATATTACTTGCTTTTATACTATAAAATCATTTAGTATTTCTACATTGACCTGTTGCTGTTGTAGATATAGTACAATCCTATATAAGCAGCCTCAAATTGAAATGTTCTCTGTCCACTATTGGCTGCTGACAGCGACGTGTTATTAACATCAAGTGCTTCACAGTATTTAGTAATTCATCTGCCTGACTTAAACAGAAGAAGAAAAAAAAAAATAGGAACCAAGACACACTAATGCTGATGACACACTAATGCTGATGACACACTAATGCTGATGACACACTAATGCTGATGACACACTAATGCTTATCTACATTTGTGTTTATATTCCCTTAAAACAGAAGTTTTTAGCCACAAGAGTCATTTACTGTCCTAACAATGTTTACACTGTATTTCTGATGAATTTGATTTTTTCACTTGTCACTTTTGTTGTCTAGTGTCAAAAAAACAAAACAAAAACACAAAGAAGACAGAGTCTGATGCATGACTCTGTGGAGTAGGTTTTACTTGTGCAAGTAATCAAGTCAGTAGAATTGGGTTGTACAAGTTCAATTGGCTAAGTCATACAGAAAGAAAAAAACTAAACACGCATATCTTAGACAGGCTTGGATTGTTTCTTATCATCCTTAGCCTTTTCTTCATCCTTACTTGATCTTTCAGCCATGTCTTTCAGTAGATTGTGTGGTGCTAAAGGTTTATACTTCAAAAGTTCAATTCAATTCAATTTTATTTGTACAGTGTTTTTACAATTTACATTTTCACAAAGCAGTTTTACACAACCAGGGAAACTATGTTTACTTGAATAGTGAATGTGTATGAACCATCATACACATCATGATCACTGCTCTGTGGAGGGTTGTGGGGGTCCAATGAGGGGGCTGGATGCCAGCAAGGTGTGTCATCTTTAGTCACTGAATCTGTACTTCTGAGAGAAAGTTTGAGGTTGGAAAGGAATTAATAAATAAAGACGGTGAAAACAGAGACAGGGGAGAGATACAGACGACAGAGAGGAAAAAGGACAGTGAGATTAAAAAAGGAAGAGATAAATATAAAAATGTCCAAAAAGAGAAAAGTGGACAGTGAAAATCGAGTTTTTAATCCAGAACGAACAGACTCCTGTCTGTTCATATTACCACTGGGAGCACTAAACCAGTGTCTGATATGATCAGAAACTGTAGCTCTTATTAAAATTACCAATGTCAAACAAAACAAAAAGGTTTTGAACACACATAACCACTGAAATCTGAAGTACAATCACAAAAAGTTGATAGTCTCAGAGCCCAGTATGACCAGTCCACCAGGATCTTAAACCACATGCTCAGATTGATGTTAAAGAACAATAAATTTGTCAAAAGGTTTTTGAATTTTACTGAATTCATTGGATTTGACAGTTGAGTATTAATTACATGCAGGCTACTTAATAATGTATTGCAGTAAATGGTTAGACATTATAATCTTCTGGACCTTTGCATCCAAAGAATTTGTGTAACCAGACCTCTTTAAATTTTAGTTGATGCCACTGTTCTATAAGTATCTCTGAAAATGCTTTGAAGTGGGAACAGGCTCCACTCCACTCCACTGTGGCCCAGGCTCTCGCAGGTCCGGTGAGTAATGAAATCACAAATCCCACCTTAGCCTGCTCAGAATAAAAAATAGATTTAGAAATTAGATTTAGGTTAGAAATTGGTTAGAAATTGGAGTAAATGGTGCATTGGGTGAGGAAGGATCTGCAGTTTTCAGGGTCTCTGTTATAAGGTGAATCTTTATTGAGAACTAGACCACGAGAGGAAGAGGGAGTAGCGACTGGCTCCAGAGCCTGGGAAGGTTGGGATTCCTGAGAGGTCAGATTGTGGTAATTATCTCCTAAGGCCAGAATTGCGATGAACAAAGACTCAAGTCGATTACCAATATCCAAGAGGGCAATATAATAGTGCAGTGGATAAATGACATAAGATTCAGAGCTGTTGCCAGGTGAGTATAATGGTGGAGGAATAGATGAGTGGCAGTGAAGTGAGACGGAGACGTATGAACCAGATTAGAAGGCTGCAATAGTGGAACTATGAGACGTCGCCAACTGGTAGGGCGGTGAACTGAAAGTGATTGTGGCTGCTGACCGGTGAGTATGAAGGAGCTTCCAAGATGGCTGACAGCTGAAAGGAACACGTGGAGACTAGGAGGAGGAACTATATTTTCTGGAGATTGTTGTACGTGGCACAAGTACAATGAGTTTTTAATTAAACATAATGTCACTAAATAGTCTTTCAGACAAGCGCAACTCTGTCTGGCAGAGTTGGGAGACACACAGACCTGTTTATCAAAAGAGGCAGTGACACAGGTTAGGACAGTGAGCAATCAGAAAGTCGTAAGGCAGGAAGGAGGGAAACAGGAAATGAAGCAAATAGGGAAATGACAGACGGGCAGGCAGGAGGAGCTGGGACCGTGACAATTGCAGTCAAGATTTCACCAGTGTGATAGTAGTCCTTGTTTCACATATACTTCACCATCGAAATGCAATATATGTCTGTCTAAAATGACATACACTAGTTTGTCACTACTGTTGCTTCCAATGACTGGAATGTGCAAAATAGTAAAGAGGGATAAACAAGAAATGTATGAGTTAAGCAACTGTGAAGCTTTAGGCTTAGTCAAGTTTGGAATGGATTATTTTCATATATAACTATAACTGAGACAAATAAAAAATGTGAAGCTACTTTGCAACCATTGCTTAGGCAAGTTCTTTATAAATAAAGTTTATGAAGCATAATGTATTACGACATGTCTTTTGATATGCTAAAAATAGAGGGATACGATGAGATGAAATGAGATCCAAGATGGTGCATCACACCAAACAGTATGTGTTATTTATTTATTATCTATATTTTACTTTTTCAAGACCTAAATATTAACTTCTCAATGTTACATCAAAAAGGCAGTTGCCCCTCCAGCAGCAGAACGCAGCAATGCACAGTGCTAAGTTGTTAGATGTACTGATGAACACAAAGGTCTCTCTTCTTAATCCTCCTGAAATCTGAAGAAACAGCAAATGTATTTTACATTTTGTTACATTTTGTAAATTTTCTTAAACTAACAAAAAAACTAACAACAACAAAAACATGTCTTTGTGCACATTATTTGACACCCAACTGAAGACCAGTTCAATGCTGCTGGATTCTCAGCCTCAAAGATGGACTCATTCTGTTCATGTGTGATCCAAATTTGGGTTTAGTTCAAAGTTTGAAGCTGTAAGTGTTACAATTTGAAGGTTTTCTGTCTTGTTTGTTTACTGAGTTAGCATTTTGAATGTAGCAACACTTGCTGCACAGTCATTCTACAATACTCTTGTGGTGAGGTGAGAAAGAAACCTCAGTTGTTATGTGTTGAATATTAGAATTGAATCTTCCTGCTTCTTGTGTTACTCTGATTAGCACCCTTGCTGACACACTGGGAAGCTGCAGCGCTGCATTGAGTTAGATTTTGGAAAGTAATGTTGATGTGGTGTGATCATCCTGCTTCACATACTGTTGTACTGTTATTATTGACAGAATGCTGCAGCTCTGTTTGAATTCAATTTGAATAGCAAAACAGTCAGCAACTGTGAGTCGTCATCCTGCAGATTCCTTTAGTGTTGCTTTCCAAACAGCACTAGCTTGTAATTTGCTGAAAGCTTCAATGGGAACTGTAACAGATTTTAATGTATGTTTAATTTCTTTCTCTGTATTTACTTTGAATATGTTGGATCATGTTTGCACTGATCAAAGCTCTAACTGCTCATGTCAGAGTAAACATAAATGTTTCCTGTACAGGACAGCACATCACATTTACCTAAAACAGTGGAGGATACCTGCCAGACTGACCCAGCGCTGCTACATACTGTTTTCTATCCTATCTTAAATCTGTCAGGATGATGACTTAAGGAACCCTACATGATTATCTTCAGCTGAGAACCTGGTTCTCAAAAAGCTGTAATCTCATGTTGAAGTTTGTTTGCAGTGAGTGCTCACCTGAGACACTTCAGGACTGTGGGTCATCGATTGTAATAGCTTCATCACATTTAAGAACTGGTTTGCTAAAGAAGACATTACTGTACATTGTATGTTACACAAATATGTCAAATATTGTGAGAGAGATTCCTAATTATTGTATGTTTTTGAATCTTCATAGTCAAACTGGTCAAACATGTCCAACCCATCTATCACCCACAAGACAAACACATGGTAGTTGAAGTCAGGATCTGATGAAGACAACAGAGGTTTGATTGATACACAGGCCCCACTGGGTTTTTACCAGAAAACAAGTATCAGCTTGAACTAAAAACTGTTTTTATTTATTTCTCAGTGCACCTGTGCACACAGCATGTCGATATGAGAATCTATGGAAAGAGGAAGAGGATAAATAATACAGGTTTTTAGCATTAGTTAGACATAAAGACAGCCTATTGACCAATTTGGTTCAGGTTAGGGTCTCAAATTAAGCACTGGCTCAACATGACCAATAAACATAAATTACAAATAGTAGAACAACAGTAGTAGGTTTGTATGATCCACTATAATAAAACAGTTTCATGTCATCTTTGTTGTTAAGGATACTTAATACTTAAAGCACAAAACAAGTAAACAGAGTCAGTCCCCACATTAGAAACTGTACCATTTTGGAAAGGATCCTGTCCTCAGTTGTTTCCATGTTTTCATTTCACATGTTCTTCTTGTTTTTGTAAATGAATCATTATCCGTCAGAGATCTCAAACCTCCATATTCTAATATTATTCAAATGTTTTCATCCAGGAAGAGAGCACCAACCTATATTTATAGAGATGTTAGTTATGTACAGTTTAGATCAGCACAACAAGGAGAAGCATCAGAGTGAAGAAGAAGATAGAAGAAAAGACCAGATGTAAGTTAACAGTTTGTGGTGAATAGTGATCTCAACAATATATATTGTAAATGTTATTGTAACAAACTATATATATATTTCTATTATATACATTTGTGTGTGTTTTTAGTTCAGACCTGGTGCAGAGAGTTATGTGTATTTAACTTACAGACAAATTGAAGAGCTGAAATTTATTCCTGAATGTGATTCATTAGTCAAATCCAATTGTACTGTGAGTTTCTATCTTTTAGCTGAACATACAAGTGTGTGTATGTGTGTGTGTGTGTGTGTGTGTGTGTGTGTATGTGTGTGTGTGTGTGTGTGTGTGTAAGAGTTCAACAAATGTCTGTCAACAATTCAGTCAAACTGCTGAATCAGAGTTTGGTTCTCAGTGAAGTTCAGTGACTAATCACTGAGTGTTTGTACTGTGTTGTACGGTCTCATGGGATAAATGTTGGTGTTTGTGATCAATGTTAGAGAATGTGTGATGTTGGTTAATGAAATGTGTGTCTTTGGATGTCAGATACATTTCAGAACAATATTCAAACAAGGTGAAATCAATCTATCAATGACACTGAAATAAGTGTTTAATTTTATTTTATTTTCAGTTGAAAGCAGGAAAAGATGCAGTGGAGTCTGTTTCTGTTCATTCTGATGGGTAAGTGGATTAAATGTCATCTACAGCAGCTCTACTACTATTTTAAATAAAACAACACAAAAAACAAGTCAAACAGTGAGTGAAATATTCCAACAAGCTGATTAACCCTGAAATTTACTAAAGTCTCTGACTGTTGATAAGAATATGTCTGATTTTTCCATCACTTTAAACAAAGTAGTTTTAATGAGAACAATAAATAATATCTTTGACCTGTGAACTGTTCTCATTAACGTGTTGTGTTATACTGTACATCATGTCCTGATACCACCCTGAAAGAAAACAATTGAAGATAAATCTGTAATTAAACATAAAAAAACTTTTTCAATTAAAAGTGAAATAACCAAGTTAGTGGAATGGGAACAAAAACACTGATGCAACAAGTGTAATTTCTGTTTTCATGATGTTTTATCAGCTCCATCATTGTAGTGTTTCCTCTGTTTTTAGGTCAGAGTTTCTTCTTCACATGTCTCCTGTATGTGTACCACTTTATTGGAGAGAATAAGACCTGGGATGAAGCTCAGAAATACTGTAGAGAGAAATATACAGACCTGGCCACAGTGTCTAACATGACAGACATGGAGAGACTCCGTAAGTCTACAAAGACTCTGACTGAAGCCTGGATTGGTCTGCACAGCTACCCAGGAAAGGACAACAGGAGGTGGTACTGGTCTCTGCCTGGACTGGAGTTCAATGAAAATCATGCAAGATGGAAATCTGGAGAGCCAGATGATCATGATGGACGTCTAGAGAACTGTGTGCTGATGAACGATGAAAAATGGAAAGATTACCCCTGTAATGATAAACATCAATTCATCTGCTACAGTGGTAAGAATACATGACTAATAATGCTGTGTTTGTGTTTTTAGTACATCATGTTGTTTAACAGGTGTTCTTTATTTGTACATGTAAATTATTTCTTTGTGGATTTAAGAACTTGAACGACATGGTTGAATAATAATAAAATAAAAAGTTACACGTCTTGTTTTTGTTTACTTGTGTATTTCTGGTAACTGTTGAAATGAACTTTTTTCCTACAGAAATAAAACAATCCAACAAATCATTTCATTTGATCAACTATACATTGACCTGGCCTCAGGCTCAGAGATACTGCAGAGAAAATTACTCAGACCTGGTCAGTGGACTTGATCAGTTGGATGATAACAGTGTGAAGAATGAAAGTGATGTGTGGATCGGTGTGTTCAGAGACACCTGGAGGTGGTCAGATGGGACAAACTTCTCTTTCAGAAACTGGGAATATGTTGAAGATTTGGTTGATGGACAAAGTGACAAGACATGTGCTACAACTGTGTTAAACAGAGCAGGAAAATGGAGCTCTGCTGATTGTAATGAAGAAAAACCCTTCTTCTGCTATGATGGTGAGTTTAATGAAGATCTAACTAAACAATTTTCTTCTTTACGAGGTTCATTGAAGCATCAGAACAACCAACTTATTCATTTCCTGTTTTATATTTTTATATATTTGTTTACTGGTGCCTTTTGAATTTATTTGAGATTAACTTACTGTAATTTGTTTTAATTTAAGTTCAAGTTTTTAAAAAATTTCCGCTCTTTGGTCCCAGTTGTAAATGTGCAAAAACAATCAAAGTTGACGTAATTTGGTTTAAATATCATTTGATTTACATTTACTATTTTACTAGTACATGATCCAGCCGTACATCAATAAAGCTACATTTTTATTTACTTTTTTGTCTTTTAATGGTTTGTGGTTTTGGAGTTTGTGGTAATTCTCTATTATTATTATTTGTTTGTTATCAAAGGAGGGTTTTGTGCTAATTGTAATATTTTCTTTAGTCACAAAGGATAAAATGAGTCATTTCAACATATCAAAGCTCATATTCGTACAGTTGTATCTGAACCTCCTGTGTTCATGTCTGACAGATAAATTGATCCTGATCAATGAGAGTAAGACCTGGGTGGAGGCCTTGAATTACTGCAGAGAGAAACACTATGACCTGGTCTCCATCACTAATCTTCACCAGCAGAGATGGGTCCAAGAGAGAGTCAAGAACACCTCAACTGAATTTGTTTGGCTGGGACTGCGCTACACCTTTACTCTGGATTTGTGGTTCTGGGTCAGTGAAGAGGTCGTCAGCTACACTAACTGGGCTTCAGGTGTACAGTGTGATGACTGTGACATGTCTGCAGTCATGGAGAGAGGAGGAAGAAATCAGTGGTTCAAAAAACCTGATAATGAGAAATTGAATTTTATCTGTTCCAAGTATTAAAACAATGGAGACTTACTTTTTGTTATTTCTGATTTATTAATTTTAAAGAAGTTTAAAATTTATACAGATGCATCTTAACAAATTAGAACATTGTGAACTATTTATAATTTAACTCATAAAGCATAATTCTCATACCATATGTGTAAAGTTAAAAGAATTGAAATCCAGTATCTTGAAATACTTGAAAATCACTATCACTATTAGTAGAAATACCGTGTATCACTCAGTCTAGGTCAGTACACACTAATGCAGTCACAGGAAAGAAGCTGTCTCATCTCAACATCCTCCATATGGAGGATAAGTCACAGATAGTCATGACGTCAGCCTGAAGAAGATTCTCATTTAAAGCTGATGTAAGAATGTTTGAGAACTTTAAATAGGGTGGAGAGAGGCTGGAGTCAGAGCATCAAGACTTCAAGAAACAGCCATTTCATTTCTAGTATCAAGTCACTGAGACATCAGAAGAGTCTTATCTGGACAAGAAAACAGAAGTGAAGGCTGCTGTCAAAGAAACCTGGTCTTCAGTAAGACCTCAACACCACCACAGTGCTGCAGTGATTAGTGTTAAAGTGTTATTGAGTGAATAAATTAACAGACTTTTCAGAAGTTGGACATTTATAAATCCTCTTTGGATTGATCTTAGAAAATATTCTAACATTTAGAAATGGAGGATATTTCTGAGCTGTAAACCATATGTAACCCTGTAATGCAAAGTAACCGCCAACAGCTGTCCACCGACAATGTCCCCAAGGGGATCAATAAAGTATTCATTATTATTAATATGTGACCATATTCTAGTTTGTTGAGATGCGTCTGTTTGTTCTCTGGGTTTAATAAAATATATTTATAGAATTGTAGCAGATGTAAATTGATTTTAATTGACTACGATAAAAATTTGACCCTTCTGTTACTACATGCCAGATTATTGTTAACTATTAGTTATTTCTTAAACGTTTTATATTTGATTTTGTCTTGAAGTGTAGAAGTGTCACTTATATATTTGTTATGTGTATATGTTTAAGTATAAAAAAATACATTCTTTAATCAAAACCAAACAGTTGTTTTCTTTTCTAAAATTGCTAATCCATTTTAACCACATAATGGTCTTCTGTTATCACTTAACCAACTGTATATTTACCACTAACCGGACATTATCTATAGTGTTGCCACATAAAAAAAAAAAAAACAAACAAAAAAAACACATTTATTCTTCAATAGGGACAAATTGTGTCACCTTACCAACAGGGTGCAAAATCAGAAATCAAGAGTCACAATAGAAGACAGCAAAAGGTTGAATTGATCCATTTTATATTTATATTCTGAACAATCAGCTGTTGTTGCTGTTTTTTTACATAAACAGATCAGTTCCCACCAGACATGACATGTTGAAATCATCACATGTAAATTAGTGTGTAAATCTATATGTGAGTAAACATGTATGTATGTATGTATGTATGTATATATGTATATGGGCATCTGTGTGAAATAACACCAAAATTTTTAAAAGTCACACTACATAAACTGTAAAGTTGTATTTAGTTCAGCAGAGTTCAAGATTAAAAAATAACCCAGTAGTCTGCATTGTATGACCACTGTGTGTCTGGAGTTAGGACCAATAATAAGGCCGAAGCAATCCATTCAGTTCAAGGAGTTTATTTTGACACACAAACAAAAACTACAGTGCAACCATCAGCTGGGTAGTGAACACAGTCTTTTCTTAAGTTAAACACAAAAAGGAGTCTATATATGAATACCTGGAGTAATCGAAGTCCCCGAAACATAGATAATCCAAACATGAAGCTCCAACAGGAAATCCACACATAATCCAAGAGATAATCCAACGAAAAACACAAACCGGGAAAAAATATCACAGTCAATAATCCAAAGCAATAATCCATGAAACTGAGTCCTCAGCCATCGAGTAGTCGGCAGATCCTCACACTGTGTGTGCTGTCCTCAGTCCCACACTACCTCTGGCTGCCATAACAATATATATTTTTTATTTTATTTTTTAATATTTATTATTTATTCAATGTCTTAAAACATCACTGTCACTGTAAGACTCTGAGGCAATAGTAACTAAGGACGTCCTCCTCTTTTACTCGTAGAGCATCCAGCCAGGACATGTAGAGAGATACAACCTGACAGACATGGTGAGAACTTACAAGATCCACAAATAATGGCACCTAGTGGTTTAAAAATTTGGTGGAAAAAAAAAAACAAAAGTAATTGTGACCAAAATGTAAGTAATTTAACTGCAAATTTTCCATGTGATTTTACAACACTTTATTAGGCACACCTGTGCAATTTAAGGCAATCTAAAATAGCAGGTCTGCCACAAATTTTCTTATTGTTCTATTAAGAGTTATATGTTGGCCATCTTCAACAGAACAACACCAGGGAGGTTTGGAGGGGCATGAGGACCAGCACTGGCTACAAGTCCAGCAGCCAGGAGACTGTGGGGACTGTGGACCGAGCCAACGAATTGAAAAATGTTTCAATCGATTCCAGGCTGATCCACAGAGCCCACTTCAGTTCATTATTCGCTCCTCAGTCCCTCCCCCACATGACTCAGCCACGACTTTTACCATAGTGATCTCAGCTGCACAGGCTTCACCCCACAAAAGCTGCACGTCCTGATGGAGTCAGCCCAAGGGTGCTGAAAGCCTGTGCTCCTCAGCTATATGTTTTCCTCCAGCACATTTTCAATCTCAGCCTGCACCTGGAGAGAGTTCCTCACGGGTGGAAAAAGTCGTACCTGGTTCCTGTGAATAAGACGCCACATCCCAGAGTCCTTAATGACTTCAAACCAGTGGCTCTGACATCACACATTATGAAGCTCTGAGAGGCTAATTCTGGAGTCCCTCCGACCTCTGGTCAAATCCTCACTTGACCTCCTTCAGTTTGCCCATTCCTGTATACAGCCATAGGTCTGGTGGACAGTTTTGTGAAGTGGTGTGGGAACAACCATCTGACCTTGAATGTAAGCAAGACCAAGGAGATGGTTGTGGACTTCAGGAGGAAGGGTACTGGCTTTGACACTGTGTCCATTCTGGGTGAGAAGGTGGAGGTGGTGGAGAGGTACAAATACCTGGGAGTTCACCTGGACAACAGACTGGACTGGAAGTTCAACACAGAGGCTGTTCACAGGAATGGACAGAGTAGACTCTACTTCCTGAGGAAGCTCAGGTCCTTTAATGTGTGCAACAAGATGCTGCAGATCTTCTACCAGTCTGTTGTAGCCAGTGTGATATTCTTTGCTGTCGTCTGCTGGGGCAGCAGCATCAGAGCCAGCGACACTAAGAAACTGAATAAACTGATCAGGAAAGCTGGCTCTGTGCTGGGGGCTTCTCTGGAACCTTTAGAGCAGGTGGTGGAGAGGAGGATGCTGCACAAACTGAGGAGCATCATGGAGAACAGCTCACATCCTCTCCACAGCCTGCTTATCAAACAGCGGAGCAGTTTTAGCCAGAGACTTCTCCAGCTCCGCTGTGACAAGGAACCGTTCAGGAAGTCATTTGTGCCAACAGCCATCAGCCTGTACAATGATTCACTGACAGAGAGTCAGTGTCCACGCTGATGGTTTAACAATGTGTAACTTAGTCACGTTACATTCAAGTTCTAAAGTGTGTTTTGTTGTTATTACTGTCTATGCTGTATGTTTTGTGTGTATACTGTATGTATCTATCTATCATCTATCTATCTATTCTGTACATATATTGAGTTTTTCTGTATTGATGTTATTAGTTATGTGTATTTATGTTGGTGTGGATCTTTCCTGGTTGTGGTTCTTTTTCATTCTGTCTGTTTTGAGAACAACTGTATTGAGGCAAAACAGTTTCCCTCTGGAATTAATAAAGTTTTTTGAATTTTGATTCTTGCCTGTCCCCTTGTCACCATCAGTGTTTTCTACCCGACCTGTTCCTTCTCGTGTGCTCTTCCTCCACTCAGGACTGAACCTGCCACCCTGCTTCCAACCCTGCTTGCCCTGGAACCTGTCCCTGCCTCTGCTCTACTTTCCAGTACCGTGAGGAAGTTCCCACCTGACCTGTTCTCTCCCTCGTGCTCCCTTTCCTTTCTCTGTCCTTCTCCATTTATGCTCTAGACCTCACTGTGTATGATCCAGGACTGCATTTTTCTCCTTGATTTTGGATTATTGGACTTTGCAAACTTAATTGTGAAACTGCTCACTTGTTTATGTCCCTGAACGTATCACATCAGTCTGTTTGGACACTAACTGTTTTGTATTGTGCTTGCAGGCTAGCTCTGTGCCACAGGACAATCATTTCCCACCTGTTTCTCTCAGCTCAAAGTGCTCTTTGATCTGCACCGGCCATCTTAGACGGTGATGTCATCTTCACCTCTCACCACTTCCAGATCATCATTGTTCTTATCAATCACCGCCATTACCAACTGCTCCGTTCCCTGTGGTTTTCCACAGCAACTCTCATCCAGACCTTCATAGTCACCTGACACAGTCTTCTCCCTCTGCTAAACTCCCCTGATTTGTCAATTTTCTACATGTGATGTTACTAAACTTTTTGAACTCTATTCTGCATCTGAGTTATCTTTGGAGCCCCCCACCCGAGAGAACTAAACATTTTTTCATGGTATCATACTCAATAGTGCAATAACGCAATAGAGCTAATATGCTCTGCACACACTCCACTGCCCTCTACTGTTCAGGATATGCAATTATACTTTATTGTAGTACGGACAAAAAGCAAGTTTCCTGGGGTCACAAGAACCCCCCACCCCAGCATTGCACGGCGCCCAGGTCGTGTAGGTCTACATTAACATGGCAAAGGTGAAACACATTCTTAAAAAATAAAAAAATGAGATCCAAGATGTTGCTTTCCAAACAGCACTAACTTGTAAATTGCTGAAAGCTTCAATAGAACCTGTATCAGATTTTAATGTCTCTTTAATTTTTTTCTCTATATTTACGTGGAATATGTTGGATCATGTTTGCACTGATCTAAGGTCTAACTCTTCATGTCAGAGTAAACATAAATATTTCCTATACAGGACAGCACATCACATCAAACATGTCCAACCCAACTATCACCCACAATATAAACACATGATAGTTGAAGTCAGGATCTGATGAAGACAACAGAGATATGATTGATACACAGGCCCCTCTGGGTTTTTCCCAGGAAACAAAGTTAAGGAAGTATCAGTTTGAACTAAAAACTTGCTTTATTCTTTTCTCAGTGCACCTGTGCACACAACATGTCACATATCTGTTGCAAAAAATATGAGAATGTATGGAAAGAGGAAAAGGATAGATAATACAGGTATTTAGGATCAGCTGACAAGCTATTGGTAAGCAATAGCATTAATGAGAAACATAAAAACAATTTTTTTCTGGTTAGGGTCTCAGATTTGGTACTGGTTCAACATGACCAATACACATAGAAGAAGGAGATAAATACAAATAGTGGGGAATAAACATGTTATTGTAGGATTCACTATAATTAAACAATTAGTGATTTATTTCATCTTTGGTGTTAAGGATACTTAGTATTCAAAAAACAAAACAAGTAAACTGAGTCATTCCCCAATAAAGAGACTGTAACATTTAAAAAAGATCCTGTCCCCAGTTGTTTCCATATGTTTTCATGTGATATGTTGTTATTTTTGCAAATAGATCATTATCTGACTGAAATCACCATATTCTAATTTATCCAAATGTTAACATCCAGGAAGAGAGCACCAACCTATATTTATAGAGATGTTAGTTATGTACAGTTTAGATTAGCACAACAAGGAGAAGCATCAGAGTGAAGGAGAAGAGAGATAAAAAGACCAGATGTAAGTTAACAGTTTGTGGGGAATAGTGATCTCAACAATATATATTGTAAATGTTATTGTAACAAACTATAGATATTTCTATTATATACATTTGTGTGTGTTTATAGTTCAGACCTGGTGGAGAGAGTTATGTGTATTTTACTTACAGACAAGTTCAAGAGCTGAAATTCATTCCTGAATGTGAATCATTAGTAAAATCTGATTGTACTGAATTTTTCTTTATTTTAACTGAACACACAGTGTGTGTGTGTGTGTGTGTGTGTGTGTGTGTGTGTGTGTGTGTGTGTGTGTGTGTGTGTGTGTGTGTAAAAGAGATTTCTGTCAAATTTCAGTTGAAAGCAGGAAAAGATGCAGTGGAGTCTGTTTCTGTTCATTCTGATGGGTAAGTGGATTAAATGTCATCTACAGCAGCTCTATTACCATTTTAAATAAAACAACTGAAAACAGAAAAAAACAAGTCAAACAGTGAGTGAAATATTCCAACAAGCTGATTAACCTTGAAATTTACTAAAGTATCTGACTGTTGATAAGAATATGTCTGATTTTTCCATCACTCTAAACAAAGTAGTTTTAATGAGAACAAGAAATAAAAATGTCTTTGACCTGTGAACTGTTCTCATTCACGTGTTGTGTTGTACTGTACATCATGTCCTGACATCACCCTCCTCTTAGCCTTAATGCAGATTGATAAAACATTTAAAAAATACAACAACAACAAACTCTTATCAATAATATATATAAAACAGCTAGTGGAATGAAAATAGAAACAGCAAAGTCTGTGTAACGAGTATAATTTCTGTTCTCCTGGTTTAGATTTTATTATCACATCATCACAGCAGTATTTCCTCTGTTTTTAGGTCAGAGTTCCTTCTTCACATGTCACATGTATGTGTACCACTTTATTGGAGAGAAGAAAACCTGGGATGAAGCTCAGAAATACTGTAGAGAGAACTATACAGACCTGGCCACAGTGTCTAACATGACAGACATGGAGAGACTCCGTAAGTCTACAGAGACTCTGACTGAAGCCTGGATTGGTCTGCACAGCTACCCAGGAAAGAACAACAGGAGGTGGTACTGGTCTCTGCCAGGACTGGAGTTCAGTGAAACTCAGACAAGATGGGATTCTGAAGAGCCGAATGATTATCGAGGACAAGAGAACTGTGTGTTGATGAACGATCAAAAATGGAGTGACTACCCATGTAATGATAAACATCAATTTATCTGTTACAGTGGTAAGAATATGTGACTAATAATGATGTTATGTGTTTTTAGTAGATCATCCTGTCAGCTGTTTATCTGGACTTGTAATTTATTTCTTTGTGGAATCGAGAACTTAAACAATATGGTTAAATTATACAGCTTAAAAAAGGTACTGCTATTACATATTTTAATTTTGTTTGCTTGTGCATTTCTGATAACTGTGGTGATGAAATCAATATTTTTTTCCTACAGAAACAAAACAATTCAACAAATCATTTCATGTGATCAGCTCTATGATGACCTGGCCTCAGGCTCAGAGATACTGCAGAGAACATCACACAGACCTGGTCAGTGGACTTGATCAGTTGGATGATGACTGTTTAATTTCTGATTCTGTGAAACTGTGGATCGGTGTGTTCAGAGACACCTGGAGGTGGTCAGATGGGAAAAACTTCTCTTTCAGGAACTGGGAAAATGTTGAAGATTTGGTTGATGGACAAAGTGACAAGAAATGTGCTACAACTGTGTTAAACACAGCAGGGAAATGGAGCTCTGCTGATTGTAATGAAGAAAAACCCTTCTTCTGCTATGATGGTGAGTTTGATGAAGATCTAACTAAACAATTTTCTTTTTTATGAGGTTCGCTGAAGCATCAGAAAAACCAACTGATTAATGGCTTGTTTATATGTATTTATATTTATTTAGCCATTTTCAGCACTTTGGTCACAATGTGCTAAACAATGAAAGTTGATTGGAATGAAATGTCACTTGATGGACTCTGTGAATATAAGTAAAGCTACGTTAATGATTTTCAGGTTGTTTTTTTTTTTGTTTGTTTTTTTTTTGTAGTATTTTTATTATTGACAAAGAATAGAATGAGTCATTTCAACTCACAGGTTCTCATATTTGTACTCAACAGTTGTAACTAAAACTCCTGTGTTTATGTCTGACAGATAAATTGATCCTGATCAATGAGAGTAAGACCTGGGTGGAGGCCTTGAATTACTGCAGAGAGAAACACTATGACCTGGTCTCCATCACTAATCCTCACCAGCAGAGATGGGTCCAAGAGAGAGTCAAGAAGGCCTCAACTGAATTTGTTTGGCTGGGACTGCGCTACACCTGCACTCTGGATTTGTGGTTCTGGGTCAGTGATGAGGTCGTCAGCTACACTAACTGGGCTTCAGGTGTAGAGAGTGATGACTGTGACATGTCTGCAGTCATGGAGAGAGGAGGGAGAAATCAGTGGTTCAAAAAACCTGATAATGAGACATTTAATTTCATCTGTTCTGAGATTTAAAACACTCATTAAAACACAGGAGATTTTAATTACATGTCATTTTGTTTTTAGTTCTTTATTAGAAGAGATTTAAACTGTATATGAAGCAAATTATATGTATTAATCACAACTTTAAGAAAAGAGAAATTAAAATAAGATAATAACTTAATAACAGCTGCACTAAAGATGTGTAGATGTGTGTTTGTGACATCTTTTTGTTTCTGATTTAACCTGAATGATTCTTAAATGTCAGATGACAGTGACCAGTTGTTTTTCTGAAAGTGTGAATTAATCTCATTTATCCAGTTATATAATATAGTTTATAAGTTTTTATCTACAGTAAACTGCTGTGATTGTGCTGTCATACATTAGTGGAACATGTTGGTATTTTCTAAGTGTTGGTTAAGATCTGGTGATGGTGTTATGGTTTTATTATGTAAAGTCAATGTCTTTGATGATCACAGTGATTTGTGATTGTTGGACATGAGTAAACTGTTAAACCACGGTGACATTCTTTCATTTTCTAAACCTAACCTAACAAGACAAAACACCTTTGAATTGTAATAATTACAGCTTTAAACTTTGAACTAAACCAAAATGTGGATTAAACATGAACAGAAGGAGTCCATCTATTAGGCTGAGAATCCAGCAGCGTTGAACTGGTCTTCAGTTTGGTGTCAAATAGTGCGCACACCTTTCTCCCCTGCCAGATAGTCTAACTTCAACCTCTGTATAACTATCCAGCATTTACAATATGGACCCTGCCTTTGCCTGACCCTCTGGTACTGTGAGTTTATCCCTCCTGATCTGCATTCTCCTCATCCTCCTTCCCCTGCTCACAGTACCGGACCTGATCCTGTCTCTGTCTGATCCGCCTTCCTGGACCTGTAGTTATTCTGCCCTGTCCCTGCATGATTCCACCCACCAGACCTGCCTCACCTGAACCTGTCTTCAGCCTACCCCTCATCTACAGTGAATGTTTTCTCCTGACTTGTTCTCTCCTTTGTTTTTAACCTCAGATATTGGCCTGTTTGAACTCTGTATATCACCCTGGACTATATTATCCCACTATTTACTGGACTTTGGTTCTATCATTGTCATCATAATCTGTATTTGGATTTGGACAGTTTTCCCCATCATGCAAACTGTTATCACTCTCCTGGACTCATTACACTGTTGCCAGCCACCATTCCCGGCAAACATCTCCATCTGCTCCACATGACCTCTGTTGGTCGACCATACTGGCCGTGACCTCACCCCACCATTTCCTGTCACCGACTACTTCCGGTTCACCCAGACCTCCACACTCATTCTGAACTGACAAGTTTCCTACCATTATCCATCTGACTCATTGCTTGGACCCTTGTTATTAATGAAACTTTAAACTCACTCATGAACTCTGTGTTATCTCTGGTCATGGAGTCATTCGTCCAGCTCGTGACAGTGTGCCTGCATACACTGGCAGGAGAGTCGGATAAATGTGTATGTGATTTTTAACTGGCTGCTGTACAGTTGATCAGATGATGTACTTACCCATCACAATGAGTAGAAACAGACTCCACTGCATGTTTTCCCTGCTATGATCCAGACAACAGGTTACTACATAAACTGAGCACTTACTGCATGTGCAGGTAAAATAATGTAAATCTCAGTCCACTCACTTTCCCTAATTGTTCAGATTGATAAATTAATATTTAGCTCTTGAAAATGCCTCAAGTAAAATACAAATACTTTAATGTACTGTGTCTGGTCTGTAAGGAGCACTGTACTTACTGTTTGGTGTGATGCACCATCTTGGATCTCATCCCTCTTTTTTTTTTTTTTTTTCAAAATATCAACAGACATACTTTAATACATTATGCTCCATAAACTTTATTTATAGAAAACCTGCCTAAGCAATGGTTATAAAGTGGCTTTACATTTTGTTCACCTTCTCTTTATTTCACTTTTGACATGTTAATGTAGACTGCTCTCAATAAAATATTGCATGCTGTACAAATTAATTTTACTTGCTGAATAAATTTGAATATTAAAATATAGACGTTTCATCAGACACAGCTCTGTTTAACGAGAAGTAGCATACAGCAATAAAAGAGGTAATTTAATGTATTTCAAAGTTAAAAGAGAAAAAGGTGGAGGGAAAAGGTGATAGTCAACATGTTCTGCCTTATTTATGAACCAGACCCACCACCTCATCTCAGTGGTACCTTCTATCATGCTTGATCACACTTGGACATAGAACCTGAGGTTTGGACCATTAGACCATTACCAGCATTTAGATTTTAATTTTTTACCACCTGGAGATCCTCGCCTCCTACCTTCATCTCAGGGATCTGCTCCCCTCTCTGTTCTGTGATCCCCACTAACCTCTCTCCTCCAGCTGTCTTGTCCACTCTGTCCCAGCTCAGGATAACACACCTGTCACAGGTTATCATCAAGGGGGGAGCAGGTGTTACTCCTCATCAGTGAGGAATTTCACCAGCTCCCTCAAAGGTCCAATCAGTGTCAATATTATTCCAGTTATCATCAATGGCAGACAGCAAACAGGTCACAGAGAAGTACAAAGAAACTATTCTAATCTTGTTAAGCCTCTGACCAACCCCAGTACTAATATTAGTTCCCCTAATGCAAGACTTGGTCTTCTAAATGTGAGATCCCTCTTTAACAGAACATCTCTCTTAAATGACTTTATCCTCTCTCAGAATTTAGACTTCTTTGTCTTAAATGAAACCTGGCTGAGGATAGGTGAGTGTATCCAGTTGCAAGAGCTCTGTCCCCCAAATTTCATGTATTTTAACTCTCCTAGATTAAGTGGTCGGGGTGGTGGTGGTATTGCTGTGGTCTTTAACAATCAATTCAAATGCTCAATGCTATCACTTAAACAGGTTCACAGCTTTGAGGCTCTGTCGTTTCTTATCCACTGCTCTGTTCCTGTATGTTGTACTGTCATTTACCGCCCACCAAAAGCTAATGGTAACTTTTTGTCAGAATTTTCCCAGTTTGTTGCTGACATTGTTGTGAGGTATGATAAGGTCATTATCGCTGGAGACTTTAACCTTCATAATTGATAATAATACTAATACTCTAGCAAATTATTTTATCAGTCTTACTGAATCTTTCAACCTGGTTCAACATGCCAGAGGGTCCCACCCATAACCAGGGCCATAGCCTTGACTTGATATTCACTTTAGTTTTGAACTGAGTTAAAGGACTCCATCTCTGATCATGAATATGTCTTATTTGATACTTGTCTTCATCCTATCACTGTACTTCAAAAATTCACAGTTAAATGCCGTTTATTCAACAGCCAGTCAGCAGCAAAGTTCACTAGCACCTTTTCTACGTTGAAGCAGGGTATTTATTGCGCATCACATGTTGATGGTATCATCAGCTTTTTTTAATAGTATTTGTGCCTATGCGCTAGAGGCTGCTGCTCCTGTAAAAACTGCAAATTGTTCCGTAAATACACCAACAAACAGCCTTGGATAGATGTCAGCATTCGTAGTTGTAGAATGAGTGTAGGAAAGTTGAGCGGAGATGGAAGAAAACTGGACTTCAAGTGCATTATGAAGCTATGAAAGAAGCATTACTCCACTACAACACGACGATAAAGAATGCCAAAGCTAAATACTAAATACTTCTCAGACCTGATGACTGCTCACTGCCAAAATCCTAAGTTTCTATTTCAGACTGTTGACAAGTTAGTAAACCCAACCCCTCCTAGCATCCCGGTTGAAAGTGATGCAGAGTGTGAGAAGTTCTTAACCTATTTTAATGATAAAATAGAATCAATCAGAGCTTCTGTTCTCCCCAACTCCTCACCAGTCATAGTTTCTCACCCTTTAGAGAATTCACTTTAAGTCGGTTTCCTCCCATGACCCTATTAGAGCTACTACAAACTGTCTCTAAAATGAAACCATCTTCCAGCCCAATTGATGTCATCTCAACTCAGTTCTTAATCTCGATCATTGATTCGCTTGCTCCCCCTCTCCTGATTATTTTCAATACCTCTCTGTCCACTGGGATTGTGCCAGATTATTTTAAAATTGCATCTGTGCAACCTCTTTTGAAAAAACCTGGTCTAGATCCCTCATCCCCCGCAAACTACAGACCGATCTCCAAACTACCCTTCATATCAAAGATTTTAGAAAAGTATGTGTCTAAACACTTATTTCTAGCTGCAGACAACTATAACATTTTTTTGCATTTTTTTGAATGCAATCTGGTTTTCGCAAACAGAGTGCAGAGACTGCCCTACTGAAGGTAACTAAGGACATTTCGTTGGCCTCTAACGCTGGTATGTGCTATTCTTGTCCTCCTTGATCTTACTGCCACCAAATTTTGTTAGACCGACTAAAGCACTGGGCTGGAATAGAAGGCACTGCGCTGGACTGATTCTCTTCATACCTGTCCAACATTTGTTGTGTTAATAACCGTTAATAACTGTAAGTCATCTTTTTCTCCTGTGAAGTATGGAGTCCCTCAAGGTTCAGTGCTGGGGCCAATCTTGTTCTGTTTGTATATGCTCCCTTTGGGACATATTATTCCTAAGCACAGTGTTTCTTTTCATTGCTATGCTGATGACACTCAGCTGTACTGTCCCTTTAAGATCTCTGACCACGGGGGACTGAGTTCCTTACATCAGTGTATAAATGAGATAAAAAGCTGGATGGCTCAACATTTCCTGCAGCTGAATTCTGACAAAACAGAAATAGTTGTGATCAGTCCACAGCGTGTAGCCAAACACATACAGATTCTCTCTTAGATAATCCTAAGCCCACTGCAAAAAATCTTGGTGTTTGGTTTGATAGTAAACTTAACTTTGAGCATCATGTCACAAAGCTTGTTCAGGCATGTTTTTATCATCTTAGAAATGTCTACAAAATACGTTCAAATCTTTTCATGACACTGAAGTAATCCTGCATGCATTTATTTTCTCACGCCTTGACTATTGCAACAGTCTGTTCACCTGTATCCAGATTGTTCAGAACCCAGCTGCAAGACTCTTAACTAGCTGCCAGGATGTTTTAGGATTGATTTAAATTTTCATTAATAACTTTTAAAGCCCTAGATGGTATTTCCCCTGCTATATATACAAGCTTTTAAAGCCGTATGAGTCTGCATGTAGCCTGAGATCCTCTGGTAGAAATCTTCAATTAGTCTGTATGTCCCTGATGTTAGAATGACAACTAGAAGTGACAGAGCCTTTTCAGTTAGAGCCCCCAAACTCTGGAACAACTTACCCGAGGAAATAAGATCAGCTGATTCTGTAACATCTTTTAAATCTCTCCTTAAAACATACCTCTACCGGCGAGCCTTTTGCGATCGTTTGTAAAAAAAAATAAAAAAATCCAACCGGTCGAGGCAGATGGCCGTTTAACTTGAGCCTGGTTCTGCTGGAGGTTTCTTCCTCTAGGGGTAGTTTTTCTTCTCCACTGTTTGCCCAGTGCTTGCTCAAGTTGATTTTGTTAGGCTACATGTGTTTTTGTCTCTCTTGTGAAGCACTTTGTAACATATGTTTAGAAAAGTTCTCTATAAATGAATTTATTATTTTTTTTATTTTTATTATTATTATTATCTTTTCCCGAGATAGATTGATTTATTACTATGCATCATGCTTATGTGCCGGCCATAATGAGAATCATTTTAATGACAAGGGGGTTTATAAGAAAAAGAATGAAGCATTATGATGATGTGTTAACCATTCCTTCAGGAGACCAACTCTCTGGTGTGTTTGACCAAGCAGGACAGCACAAAGAAGAGAGGAACAGAGACAGAGTCGGTCACAGAGGAGGAAAGGGCCGAGGGAGGAGCTTTGGAGGAAGGGGGTGGCCTCAAAAGAGAGACAAACCATGTTATGCACATGGGAAAACTGGCCACTGGGCAAGAAACTGCAGGTTCAGAAAAAACGAGGACCACAAGGATGACAAAGGTGATGGCCACAGGACAGCATAACTAGATCAACAACCAAAGGTCAAACACACACAGTTTTTAATGTGACACAAGAGTATGTAGATCTGTGATCACTGATGTTAACGTGTCTTATTTAACCTCATCTAAGAAGAAAATACATATTGACAATAATGACAAAGAAACAGGGAAAGCATTGATACTTGGTTTTGGATTTGGTGGCGGAACCAGATGGATTGAATATGATTTAATCTACTAAGATTACAGTTGCTATTTCAGAATGATTCTAGTTTAAAGTTTTTCTAGTTCAATCTCTATGTTTATTCTTTTGTTACCATTACATTTAAACTTAAAGCACAGTTACCAGATTTTTTTTATTATACATTTAAGTTAATTTGTGAATAATTAACAACCATAAGTTCAAAAATATTTTAAAAGTTTTAAACTTATTTCAAAGCTAAACACTAATGCTGACATCATAAAACCATTGCTAAGTCCTTCATGTGCATTGTGTACTTTAAAAATAAAAAAACAAACATGTGGCCAGTAAATCTGCTGGGAAATTGATAAACTTTTATTAGGATAAGAGAAGAAATCCAGGGGCAGCCTGTGATCTTAATATTGAAGAAGAATGATTTCATGGAAATATTTAAGTGCCCCATGTATTGTGTCAACAGTTAAAAAGACAGTGTATATGATTAGAACATAAATTATTAAATTATAAACACTTTTTCTTAACCATTAAAAAGGGGACAGTATTAGTTTCCATACCTGTACTCTGTGGTTAAAAGGTTTAGTTGATGTAGGTGAGATAAAAGACGCCCTGTCAATAAGTATCATTAGCTTATATCTATGTTAATATTCTATGAAACCTGAAGCTGAAGAATAAAATTCTCCCATTATGACTATTTTTTTTTACTTATATGAAGTAATAGTAGTTTTTACACACTGAAAAACGTAACTTGTTGTTTCAACTACAAAAGCTGCTTTAAATTCTTTTTACATTAAGTCAACAAATGTCAATGTCTAATTTGTTCTTCTATGACACCTAAATGTTATCTTGATCTATATTGTCTTGGTTTGGTTGATTTAGATTTATTAATTCATTTAACAAGTTATGTAGTTGCTCTGACTTAAAGATCTAATTTTATTTGGACAATCTGTTGTATGGAAATCAGTCAGTTTTATTTAATATTTAAAATGCTCCTAGTTTTGTTAACTTGCACAACATCTACAATTTTCTCAGTTACTCTGAAGTAACTCTTCAAACTGGTACTGCATCTAACTTAATATACTGGCTTTTTCTTAGGTCAAAATGTACAGTAATGAATACATGACAATCATGTTACGCTGCACCAAGTGTCTTTAAAAATTATAAGTGTACTGGGGTAGGGACTGAATTTAACACCCACCTCTGTCATGGTTCTTATAGTTTATACTGGTGTGTAAGTAAACAACTGTGATCTAATATATGTGTGAATTAAAGACATGTAGAAAGTTCATGTAACATGTTGATTTTGTGTTAAACAACCACAACAACAGCAATGATAATAATTTTAATAATGATAATATCACGTTTTGGACACAATAAATGCACCATGTAAACATTTTAGGGAAGTTATTGTTACTTGTTGCTTGAAAAGTCTTACTAATTGTCAAAATAAGTTTTACTCTCACTTATCCTTTACCAGCTGTCACCTGAAAGGCAGCTGGTAAGTCAGCTGCCAAGTCACTGTCAGGCTGTTAAACAACAATAGCAGGGAGGATGCAGGACACAAGTCACTTTATTGTGGAGTGGATTTGCTTTCCTAGGTTTTCACATGGTTTGAATTGCTTGTGGCATTTTGTGTATTATAATCTGTCAGCTGAAGCAAACTATGTTGTCTTTAGTATTTAGTGTTTAAGAACCTCGGCCATATTTACAACGCCCACAAGAGGGAAACACCACCTCCTTCTGTAACATGAGCGAAATGACTCAAAATCAATCGTTCAATTTACAGTTCCAGAGTTAAAAATCTGAGTCATTTAAAAGAACCGAACTTCCCATCTCTAGCGGGATGATTCCACTCCTGTCCCATATTGTAGTTGTGTTCTTAAACAGTCTTTTTGGAAAAATGTCTGGACATTTTTGGGGTTTTTATTGTTTTAGAAATCAAATTTTCATTCAATCGCTGTTAAATTGTAAAATATATTTGAATGCTTTCACCTGCTTTGCTGCTTTTTAACGGTTTGCTCACACCAAATTCTAAAGAACCTGCAGGGCTATGAAACTTTAGTTGTAGGTTTATCTGCTGGTGTAGTTGGCTACCTTTTATCCTTTTATATTTGGTAGATTTCTAACAATTCTATTTATTTATTATCCAATCATCTAAAATAACCATTAATATAAACACAATTACCAGCTCCCAAATATCAAAATGCACCACTGAGAACTGGGTGTTTAAATGACAATTTTTGATAGAGGCCATATTTTGTTTAGTCACATTTGTACAGATGGGTGTCTGTGTGAAATCGCACAGCAGAGAAAAGTTCTTATACGTGAGCAGAACATCTAACAAAAAACTAAATCTCTGTCTTTGTCTGCTTCATTGACACTATCTTGAGACTTTATCTGTCTCTGCTAACAAACACTTGTTTTCACACACTGCCCAGCTCAAGTGAGGTTTTTCACTTTGTAGAGAGCAGTTTGTTCAGTTGTAAAAGAAGAAAAACATTGATTTGTTTTAGTAGAGTAGAAAATGTAAGACAACATTAGGTACAGTTTGTTTTTTCACGACAGAAATACTCAAACGGCAGATTATGTGGAGATACACAAAGTCAATGATCTTAACTTTGATAGCATTTACTCATTTACTATTATAAAACTTAGTAGTTCACTTTAACAAGATATACAAAATTGAAAGTATGTTTCATGTGAAAACAAATCAACAATAATAAAAGAGAAAAAACATAAACACATATGGTGAAGTAGATATTACAGAAAAGTATTTACTTCTTAGCTTTGTGGCAGTTCACACTTTGTTTCCAGGACTCCATTTTAATTAAATTTCTTAAGACATCACCGTTACCGTAGGACTCTGAGGCAGTAGTAAATGAGGATGTCCTCCTGGTTTTCACATGTTAGAGCATCCAGTCAGGACAGGAAGACTCCTGGAGACACTAACACATGTACATGAACAGAACAAAAGATATATGACAAAAGAGATTAAAAAGTGAAATAAGTGGACATGTTATTATTTTTGCTTCCATATGGACATCAGACAATATTTAGTTAGAGATACTGAGAGGCCTGTGTACACGTTTTCTATGCTATGAGTCAAAAGTTGTTGTCTTCAACACTGTACCATCGTAACACTTGTGAAGGATGGAAAAAGTGCTGGAGCTAATCCCAGCTGTCACTATGTGAGTGGCAGGATACAACCTGGACAGACAAGATGACAACTTACAAGATCCACAAAGAATGGCCCCAAGTGGTTTGAAAATGTCAGTACTTTAAACCTAATATGCTGTTTACATGTTAAGTTGTCGTTTGATGATCAGAAACATTAAAGTGTGACGAAGAAACAAAAAAATAAGAAATCAGTAAGGGGGCAAACTCTTTTTCACACCACTGTATAAAAACATATAGAAAGATTTGGTTCAGGTTAGGGTGTCACGAGGTGGATAAAGGACTCCATTGCCAGAGATAACTCAGAGTTCATAAAAGTTTATTAACAACAGAAATAGAGAATAGACAAATAAGGGGGGGTTCAGCAGAGGTCCAAATGGAAGAAGATGGAGTCAGGTGAGTATGCAGGTCTGGATTTGAGTTGCTGTGGGGAACCAGAGGAACGGCGGAATTGGTAATGGCTTTGATCCGGAGGTGGTTGAGGATGAGAGGTGAGAATGACGACACTTCCAAGATGGCCATTGGGCAGAGGGTGACGACTGAGAGCACTGAGACACGTGGCTGGTGAAGGTGGTAAGTTCCAGGTAAGTAGTAGTGAGTTTGTTCAAGCACAATATGAAACAGTTCAACTCCAAAAACAGATTGATATGATAAGTCTGGGGACATAAACTCATAAAGGTCCAAAAGTTAATGCTGTATAGTGTATTTCTCAGGAGAGTGTGAGACTAACTGGCAGGGCAGAAAAGTAAACAGATCTGTTCTTAAAGCCCAGGGAAAACCAGGTGCAGCCAATCCGTCAGTGAGAGCAATAAGGCCGGGAGAAGGCAACAAGACGTTGACCAAAGAAGGGCATGAGGGGGAAGAAAGGCAGGAGGGGCTGCAATCGTGACATAGGGTCTTAAATAAGGTACTGGCTCAACATGACAAATCCACAGAAGAGGGAGATAAAAACAAATAGTGGGACATAACCATGTCTTTGTAGAATAAAACAGTTAAGAATTGATCTCACCTTTGGTGTTAAATGGTCTGAACTTATATAGCTATCCCTTTTATACCTGACTGGTACTCAAAGCGCTTTACACTGCATCTCATTCACCCATTCACACACACCAATGGTAGAGCTGCTATCCAGCTGAACTGACTAACAGAGATTTAGTATCTTTCCCAAGGACACTTTGGTGACAGAAGGAGCCAGGAATCAAACTACCAATCCTATGACTGACAACTGCTCTACCTATTGAGCCAGTCACTTTTGTCAGTTTCAAGTTATTTCAGTGACCTTTGTGGGTTTTTCTTTGTATGAGGGAAGGGGGCCAATAATCTTGTCCACGTCTTTATATTACTCATGCTCCTGATCAGTGAGAGTAAGACCGGGGTGGAGGGCTTGAATTACTGTAGAGAGAAACACTATGACCTGGTCTCCATCACTAATCCTCACCAGCAGAGATGGGTCCAAGAGAGAGTCAAGAATGCCTCAACTGAATTTGTTTGGCTGGGACTGCGCTACACCTGCACTCTGGATTTCTGGTTCTGGGTCAGTGATGAGGTCGTCAGCTACACTAACTGGGCTTCAGGTGTAAAGAGTGATGACTGTAATGTCTGAAAAACCTGATACACCTGAAGAGGAGAGAATGAATTTGAGCTGTTCAATGTGTTTGAATAATTTACACTTTATCAAAACAATATTAGAATATTGTGAAAAACTTTGTTTTCATAATTTAAGTAAAAAAAGAAAAACTCTCTTATACTGTGTGCATTACATGTAAAGTGAACTACTTAAAGCCTTTATTGTTTTAATTTCAATGATTAGAACTAACAGCTCATAATCAAATACTTTTGAGATGTGAGTGGATCAGGGTGAGATGGTCACATGTCTCTGAGTCTTTTATTTTAAAGTGGAGAGTGTGATGTAAGTAGATCAGGGAGGGGAAAACCCTTAGACGGAAGTGCATTGGATGTCATTGGGTAAGTGGACACAGGTGGGTCTAGTTTGTATGGAGAAAAGAGACACTGAGGTAGATAACAGGAGTGTAGATGCTGTACCAGGAGATTATTCTGTTATTGAAGCTCAGCACAGTTTCAGGTGGGAGGGTGTCGTTCACAGTTTGTATATCTGTTTAGTTACTGCTTCTACCACCACTACTCCAGTGAGTAAACGTAGTTTGAACTTGGCCTAACTCTGTCTCTTCTCTTAGACATCTATACCAACCCGACGTCACCTCCTTCTAGCTGGTATCTGACAGGAACTTGTCACATTATACCCGACCTTGGTGGCCATCAAACACAGCCATTTTATCTCCTGTTTCATGACACCGGGGGAGGGTCTTGTCGGCTGGGAAAGTTAAGTTCAATTTAAATTAACAGATCTGTGAAATTTGTGTATTTCAAATGTGGATGAAGGGGTTAGTAGTAGGGATGTCTGGGCTGACCCGGTGGGATAGTTAGGGATAGTTGCCTCTAAATAAAGGAACTGGGATGTACCCAATGTATTGGGGTGTTGTGTAGCTCAATTGGTAGAGTAGCTCGTCTATGATCCCCAGGGTCAGTGGCTCAACTACTGGTTTATCCAGGCTACATGTTGGGGAGGTGTCCTTGGACAAAACGCTATCCCACAGTAGCAGCTGTCCCAACAATTTCCCCAATGGAAAAATATTATAAATATTATTATTACTTTGATCATCTCATACTGATGCTAAGAGGCTTGTTTTCTACAGTACGAGTCAAAGGTTTGAGCACATGTCCTAGTTGAATGGTCTTACTTTATTTGTATTTTCAGCATTGTACATTTATATCCATCTTGTAACCACTTGTCCTTTCATGGTTTGCAGGAATGCTGGGGCCAATCCTATCTCTCAGATTGTGTGAGAGGCAGGATACACCCTGGACATACTCAAGAAGAACTTACAAACCTATGATAGTCAAAGACAAAAATAGTTATTGCTGAGAAATGACCAACATATTTTTAATTTGTTGGTATGCACCACAACATTGATCAACCCACATCTACTCTTTCTATCATCTCATGATGAAGACTCTGACCTTACACCTACATCAGTGTTGCGTCCTGTAATAGCTTCATCACACAAGCTTTGGTTTATTAAACAGACAGTAATGATGTTAATTACACAAATGTGTCCTATTTTACAGAAAAAGAAACCTGGTCTTCAGTAAGACCTCAACACCACCACAGTGCTGCAGTGATTGGTGTTAAAGTGTTATTGAGTGAATGAATAAACACACTTTTCAGAAGTTTGACTTTTCTGTATTGTAAATCCTCTTTGGATTGATCTTAGAGAATATTCTAACATTTACAGATACTGGATATTTCTGATCTTTAAACCATATGTAACCCTGTAATGCTAAGTAACAAAAACAGATTTCACTTTACATGTAAAGTACTTTTACACATCACCATATTCTATTTTGTTGAGATGCAACTGTTTGTTCTCTGGGTTTACTGATATTTATGCAATTTAGACTTGACCCTGTAACAGATGTTTCTGTGACTATTAGTTATTTCCTGAAGTTTTCATATTTGATTTTGTCTTGAAGTGTAATTGATTTAGTTTCCTTTGTGTATATGTTTTTGTATGTGTATAATTCCTGATCATCAAAGTTTTATGTAACCTGAGTTGTTTCTCCTGAAACTGAATAAACCAACTAAACCATGAAGTGGCCCTGTGTTTTATCACAAAACCAAATGTCCCTTTAAAACTAATCAGACCATAGACCTGTCACATGGAAAAACCTGTTTTATATTCTAAACAAACTGCTGTTGTTGCAGTTTTTTTACATAAACAGATCAGTTCTCACCGTCATGACGTGTTGAGATCATCACATGTAAATTCTTGTAAATCTACAGTGAGGGATAAAATTATTTGAACCCCAGCTGATTTTGTAAGTTTGCCCACTAACAAAGAAATGATCAGTCTATAATTTCAATGGTAGGTGTATTTGAACAGTGAGACACAACAATGACAAAAAAAATCCAGAAAAATTCGTTTCAAAAAGAGTTATAAATTAATTTGCATTTCCACGAAGGAAATAAGTATTTGATCCCTTTGAAAAACGTGCTTTAGTACTTGGTGGCAAAACCTTTGTTGGCAATCACAGAGGTCAGCTGTTTCTCATAGTTGGCCACAAGGTTTGCACACATCTCAGGGGGGATTTTGGCCCACTCCTCTTTGCAGATCCTCTCCAATGTTTGGCAACTCGAACCTTCAGCTCCCTCCACAGATTTTCTATGGGATTAAGGTCTGGAGACTGACTAGGCCACTCCATGACCTTAATATGCTTCTTCTTGAGCCAGTCATTTGTTGCCTTGGCCGTGTGTTTTGGATCATTGTCATGCTGGAGTACCCAACCACGACCCTTTTCAATGCCCTGACTGAGGGAAGGAGGTTCTCACCCAACATTTGACGGTACATGGCCCCATCCATCCTCCCTTTGATGCGGTGCAATTGTCCTGTCCCCTTGGCAGAAAAACACCCCCAAAGCATAATGTTTCCACCTCCATATTTGACAGTGGGGATGGTGTTTTTGGAGTCATAGGCAGCCTTCCTCCTCCTCCAAACACAGCGAGTTGAGTTGATGCCAAAGAGCTCGATTTTGGTCTCATCTGACCACAACACTTTCACCCAGTCTTCCTCTGAATCAGTCAGATGTTCAGTGGCAAACTTCAAACGGGCCTGTAGATGGGCTTTCTTGAGCAGGGGGACCTTGCGGGCACAGCAGGATTTCAGTCCTTCACGGCGTAGTGTGTTACCAACTGTTTTTTTGGTGACTATGGTCCCAGCTGCCTTGAGATCATTGACAAGTTCCTCCCGAGTGGTTCTTGGCTGATTCCTCACCGTTCTCATTATCATTGAAACTCCACGAGGTGAGATCTTGCATGGAGCTCCAGACCGAGGGAGATTGGCAGTTAATTTATGTTTCTTCCATTTGTGAATAATTGCACCAACTGTTGTCACCTTCTCACCCAGCTGCTTGGCGATGGTCTTGTAGCCCATTCCAGCCTTGTGTAGGTCCACAATCTTGTCCCTGACATCCTTGGAAAGCTCTTTGGTCTTGGCCATGGTGAAGAGTATGGAATCTGGATTGATTGATTGCTTCTGTGGACAGGTCTCTTTTATACAGGTAACGAGCTGAGAGGGCTGCCAATGTCAGCTCGTTACCTGTATAAGATCCACCTGGGAGCTAGAGATCTTGATGACGGATAGGGGATCAAATACTTCTTTCCTTCGTGGAAATGCAAATTAATTTATAACTCTTTTTGAAACGCATTTTTCTGGATTTTTTTTGTCATTGTTGTGTCTCACTGTTCAAATAAACCTACCATTGAAATTATAGACTGATACTTGTTAGTATGCAAACTTACAAAATCAGCTGGGGTTCAAATAATTTTTTCCCTCACTGTATATGTGAATAAGTCCAGATCCTGTTCTCTCCCTCTGCTGACAGAACAAACTGTTTTATTTGTTTTGTTTTGTCACAGTCAGGATTCCACTCAATTACTTCATGTTTTTAGTTTGGTTTAATGTAGTTTATATAGTTTAAATAAATAATTTATTAATTATTTATTAATATTTGTATTTGCTTTAATTTCATAACGTTTAAGATAGAAATACAACCATTGATTATTATATAAAAATACAACAGCAGACAGCATCTTCTACCTCGTACTGTGTGTCTGTGCTCCCAGGTACAACAGGAACAATAAATGTAGTGGTTACACTTTACAGTACACTGCACAAATACTACTGTAGAGTACTGTAGTTTTGTTGAATACAGCTGAAGTTTGAAGTCAGTTTGATTTCCAGTGTACAGAATATAATGATTAACACAATCTGAGGATGCTGCTGTCTCTAATTTGTTACTGACAACAGAAATGTGAATTGTTACTGACAACAGAATGTGAATCCTCTCTGATGATAGTTTTATTTATAAATGTATGTAAATATATTTGTATAAATTGTAAATAATGGTCAGATAATTACAAAGTAGGATGGATCTACTCAGTTTGTCACACTCCATAAAGTGACTCATAAAGATAATAATGAACTATTAGAAAACTACTAGAATCTGTTCAGTGAATTACTGTAATTAAAGGTGTACAGAAAGATCAACTTTATTCATCTCTGTGGGGAAACTGAGGAGTGTTGTTTTGATTCCTTTAAGTGGGTCAACTTGAGATTCAGTCTCTTGTTACTTCTACATATCAGTTGGAGCTGGGGCCTTAGTGTTTGAGTGTGTTAGAGTGTGTTTGAGTGTGCATGTTCATGATGAGCTAACAGAGACAGCAGAAAGGTGGGAAGACAAGAGGAAAGGCAGTGAGGCAAAATTAATGTAGTTATATATTTTATTGTTTGCCTGCACAATTTGTCTTTGGACCAGGATTGATGGAAAAAGAAGAAGTTGATTATTTTTGAATTTTTGAAAATTGATTTTTGATAGAGGCCATATTTGGTTTAGTCACATTTGATGCTGATGGGTATCTGTGTGAAATAGCACTAAAGTTCTTATATGTGAGCTGAACATCTAACACAAAACTAATTCTCTGCTGACAAACACTTGTTTGTTTGTTTGTTTGTTTTTTTCAGGAGAAAAATATTCAAACTCACAAAGTAGTTCACACATGAAGTTTTACGACAGTGTGTCTTCCTCAGTAGACTTGTAGATGATGCAGTATTGATGCTATACTGTGATGTATTTTGAATGATAAACAAGTCAAACTACATGAACTGTAAAGGTGTATTTAGTTCATGTCCAGAATTAGTTCAACAGAGCTCAAGATTCAAAAATAACCCAACCGTTTGCATTGTATGGCCTCTGTGTGTGCTGTCCTCAGTCCCACACCACCTTTGGCTGCAATTCTATTGTAAGAACAATAACAATAATTAACAATACGTATTTTTTATTGGCAGATTATTTAGTGATATAGATTACACAAAGTCAATGGTGGGATCTTAACTTGCATTTACACATTAACTATTAAACAAAGTAGTTCACTTTAACCAGATATATAAAGTACAGTCACATGAAACAGTATGTTTCATAAAAAAAGAGAAAAAAAAACACTTATAGTGAAGTTGATGTTACAGAAAATAATTAACTTTACTGTTTTAATTTAATGTCTTAAGACATCACAGTCTGAGGCAGGAATAAATAAGGACTTCTTCTTGGTTGCCTCGTCTCAACACTGCAGGACGTTAGAGCATCCAGCCAGAAAATGTAGAAAGAACTGGATCAGTCGCTCAGTGGCACAGGAAGACTCCTGGAGACACCAACACATGAACAGAACAAAAGATATCTGACAAAAGAAATTAAAAAGTTAAATGGGTGGACATTTTATTATTTTTTCATCCATATAGACGTCAGACAAAGTTATGTTTTCATCTTCTAGAATTCATGGCAGAGCTCTTTTTCCCTATTTCTAACATTAAATCTTGATGTTTGAACTTGAACTTAAACTTTTTAATTTGGTCCAAAAACCACAACCCTGACACTTGGCACCATCGTCAGATCTAGTACAGACTCTCTGTGTTAAAATCCACTCTAGTTGTATTTAACTCATAAGAATCCAGGCCCATTTCTTCTGAAAGGAGAATTATGTGGGATATGATACAAACCAAATGGGACTTGTAAAACATTTCTTAAAGTGAAGTATACTAAGTGAAGTAACACCTGGATAAAAACACATACTCCACTTGAAAAAGCAAAACTTTCAAGCACAACAAAGCATCCAGACTCAATGGTCCCCTAAATATTTATTGTTGTATAGTGGAAACAGTGATCAAAGTATATGGGCTAAATTTGGTTCTTAACTTGAGGACTCACATTAAACTGGTTAAAATGAAATGCAGGAGTTTACTATCAAATCTTCACAATCAAACTGGTCAAAGATGTTCAACCCGACTATCAGACAGACAACAGAGGTACGACTGATACACAGGCCTCTCTGGGTTTTTCCCAGGAAACTAGGTAAATGAAGCTTTAAACAACAAGCTGACTTTATTCTTTACACAGTTCACCTGCAGGTCACATGTGTTGGAGCTCAATAATAAAATGTCTGGAAACAGGAAGAGGATAAATATTTAACAATTAATAACAATTGGGTACTGGCACAACATGACCTGATAATGAGACATTTGATTTGATCTGTTCCATGTGTTTGTATAATTTACACTTTATCAAAACAATTTTATAATATTGTAAAACTTTGTTTTCATAATTTAAGTAAAAAAGTAACACTTATATATATTGTCTTATATTGTATGCATTACATGTCAAGTGAACTACTTAAAGCCTTTATTGTTTTAATTTCAGTGATTATAACTAACAGCTCATAATCAAATACTTTTGAGATTTGAGTGGATCAGGGTGAAAGGATGAGTCCTTTTTTTTAAAGTGGAGAGTGTGATGTAAGTAGATCAGGGAGGGGAAAACCCTTAGACGGAAGTGAATTTGATGTCATTGGGTAAGTGGACACAGGTGGGTCTAGTTTGTATGGAGCAAAGAGACACTGAGGTAGATAACAGGAGTTTAGATGCTGTACCAGGAGATTATTCTGTTATTGAAGCTCAGCACAGTTTCAGGTGGGAGGGTGTCGTTTGCAGTGTGTAGATCAACATTAATTAACTCACATCTACTCTTTCTGGCAAGTTTTGTTCATCTCTCATGATGAAGACTCTGACCTCCTCCAGTAATAGCTTCATAACACTCAAGCCCTGGTTTATTAAACAGACATTACTTACTTATTACACTTATTACACAAACGTGTCCTATTTTACAGAACAAAACACAGAAATTGTTACAGAGACTGTAACATTTGAAGAGGATCCTCTCCCCAGTTGTTTCCGTATGTTTTCATGTGATATGTTGTTGTTGTTCTTGTAAATGAATCATTATCTTACAGAGATCTGAAACCTCCATATTATAATATTATTCAAATGTTTTCATCCAGGAAGAGAGCCCCAACCTATATTTGTAGAGATGTTAGTTATGTACAGTTTAGATCAGCACAACAAGGAGAAGCATCAGAGTGAAGGAGGAGATAGAAGAAAAGACCAGATGTAAGTTAACAGTTTGTGGTGAATAGTGATCTCAACAATATATATTGTAAATGTTATTGTAATAAAATATATATATTTCTATTATATACATTTGTGTGTGTTTTTAGTTCAGACCTGCTGCAGAGAGTTATGTGTATTTTACTTACAGACAAGTTCAAGAGCTGAAATTCATTCCTGAATATGAACCATTAATCAAATCTGATTGTACTGAGAGTGTGTGTGTACGAGTTCAACAAATGTCTGTCAACAATTCAGTCAAACTGCTGAATCAGAGTTTGGTTCTCAGTAAAGTTCAGTGACTAAACACTGAGTGTTTGTACTGTAGCTACGTTTCAAAGGTCTCGTGATAAATGTTGGTGTTTGTGATCAATGTTAGAAAATGTGTGATGTTGGTTAATGAAATGTTTTGTTTTGTAATATGTGTCTTTGGATGTCAGATACATTTCAGAACAACATTCTAACAAGGTGAAGTCAATCAATTAATCAATCGCACTGAAGTAAGTAATTAATTATACTTTGTTTTCAGTTGAAAGCAGGAAAAGATGCAGTGGAGTCTGTTTCTGTTCATTCTGATGGGTAAGTGGATTAAATGTCATCTACAGCAGCTCTACTACCATTTTAAATAAAACAACTGAAAACAGAAAGAACAAGTCAAATAGTGAGTGAAATATTCCAACAAGCTGATTAACCCTGAAATTTACTTTAAGTATCTGACTGTTGATAAGAATATGTCTGATTTTTCCATCACTCTAATCAAAGTAGTTTTAATGAGAACAATAAATGAAAATGTCTTTGACCTGTGAACTGTTCTCATTCACGTGTTGTGTTATACTGTACATCATGTCCTGATATCACCCTCCTCTTCTGGAAGAAAACAGCTAAATATGAATCTGGATTCATTCATAGATTTAAACAACACATTTCTTTATCAATAAAATGTAAAATACTCATACAGTGTGATGAGAAAAGAAACGAGTCTAAAATAATGAGTGTAATTTTGTTTGTTTTTAGGTCAGAGTTTCTTCTGCACATGTCACCTGTATGTGTACCACGTTATTGGAGAGAATAAGACCTGGGATAAAGCTCAGAAATACTGTAGAGAGAAATATACAGATCTGGCCACAGTGTCTAACATGACAGACATGGAGAGACTCCATAAGTCTACAGAGACTCTGACTGAAGCCTGGATTGGTCTGCACAGCTACCCAGGAAACAACAGGACATGGTACTGGTCTCTGCCAGGACTGGAGTTCAAAGAAACTCAGACAAGATGGAAACTTGGACAGCCAGATGATAATGGAGGACGTCAAGAGAACTGTGTATTGATGAACGATCAAAAATGGAGTGACTTCCCCTGTAATGATAAATATCAATTCATCTGCTACAGTGGTGAGAATATATTACTAATAATGCTGTTATATTATGTGTTTTTAGTACATCATCATCCTGTTTAACAGTTGTTTTCTATTTGGACATGTAAATTATTTCTTTGTGTACTTACAAACGTTAACAACATGGTTAAATTATATATTTTTAAAGTTACAGATATTAAATATTTTCCTTTTGTTTACTTTCTGGTAACTGTGGTGATAAAATCCAACTTTTTTCGTGCAGAAACAAAACAATCCAACAAATCATTTCATTTGATCAGCTATACATTGACCTGGCCTCAGGCTCAGAGATACTGCAGAGAAAATCACACAGACCTGGTCAGTGGACTTGATCAGTTGGATGATAACAGTGTGAAGTCTGGAAGTGATGTGTGGATCGGTGTGTTCAGAGACACCTGGAGGTGGTCAGATGGGAGCAGCTTCTCTTTCAGAAACTGGGAATATGTTGAAGATTTGGTTGATGGACAAAGTAACAAGACATGTGCTACAACTGTGTTAAACAGAGCAGGAAAATGGAGCTCTGCTGATTGTAATGAAGAAAAACCCTTCATCTGCTATGATGGTGAGTTTGATGAAGATCTAACTAAACAATTTTCTTCTTTACGAGGGTCATTGACGCATCAGATCAACCAACTGATTCATGTGTTGGTTTGACAGGTGCTGGTCATATAATTAGAATATTATCAAAAAGTTGATTTATTTCACAAATTCTGTTCAAAAAGTGAAACTTGTATAATATATTCATGTATTACACACAGACTCATATACTTATAGAACAAGACCAACAGGTGAAATGAATGAGTCAATTAGTCTGGTGAGTGGAGAGAAGAGTGGAGGAAGTCCATACATGGGTGTGGCAGGAGAGGGAGCAATGAACAAAAACAAAAGCATAACAAACAGACAGGGGCAGAGGCCTGAATCCTGACAAATTGTTTTTAAATGTGCTAAACAATCACACTTGATTTGAATATAACTTGATTTTCATTCACTATTTTACCACTACATGATCCAGCTGTACGTCAGTGAAGCTACATTTTTATTTCAAATGATCTGTTTATTCTTTTGATGGTTAAGAATTTGTGGTAATTGTTATCAAAGTAGGGTGTTGTGCAAATGAAGCTAATTGTAGTTTTTACTTTATTGGCAAAGGATAGAATGAGTCATATTAACATATCAAATTTCATATTCGTACAGTTGTATCTGAACCTCCTGTGTTCATGTCTGACAGATAAAATGATCCTGATCAATGAGTGTAAAACCTGGGTGGAGGCCTTAAATTACTGCAGAGAGAAACACTATGACCTGGTCTCCATCACTAACCTGGACGAGCAGAGATGGATCCAAGAGAGAGTCAAGAAAGCCTCAACTGAATCTGTTTGGCTGGGACTGCGCTACACCTGCACTCTGGATTTCTGGTTCTGGGTCAGTGATGAGGTCGTCAGCTACACTAACTGGGCTTCAGGTGTAAAGAGTGATGACTGTGACATGTCTGCAGTCATGGAGAGAGGAGGAAGAAATCAGTGGTTCAAAAAACCTGATAATGAGACATTTAATTTCATCTGTTCTAAGAATTAAAACTCTCATTAACACACAGGAGATTTTAGTTACATGTCATTTTGTTTGTGGTCCTTTATTAAAAGAGATTTAAACTGTATATGTAGCAAATTATATGTAGTAATCACAACTTTAGGAAAAAATAAATAAAAATAAAAATAACAGAATAACAGCTGCACTAAGGATGTGTAGATGTGTGTTTGTGACATCTTTTTGTTTCTGATTTAACCTGAATGATCTTTAAATGTCAGATGACAGTGACCAGTTATTTTTTGAAAGTGTGAATTAATCTCATTTATCCAGTTATATAATATAGATAATAAGTTTTTATCTACCGTAAACTGCTGTGATTGTGCTGTCATACATTAATGGAACATGTTTGTATTTTCTAAGTGTTGGTTAAGATCTGGTGATGGTGTTATGGTTTTATTATGTAAAGTCAATGTCTTTGGTCACATTGAGTTTGTGTCTAAACTTAACTAAACATTAATTACTGTATATTGTTGTCATGTCATAAATCACTTGTATTTGATTTGCAGTTCTTTGACACAAACGAATCAGAAAAAGCTCCTGATTTAATTGTAATGGTTGATGACACTTGTTACTTAAACTGATCAATTGTCACTTTTATTGTCCAGTGAAACAACAACACCTGCACATTAACTCAAAGCCTCCTCCAAGAGTAAAAACAGATCAAAGCAAAAAACATAAATATCAGAAATAAATTAAAACATGCATTCCCCACATCGAGTGTGTGTGTGACAACAGTCACACACTCGCTGGACCTTTAGCTTTGATAACAGCACACATTCACATCGTTTCAATAACTTTCTGCTATGTCACAACACTTTTTGTCCAGAGTTGTAATTGTTCACCAAGATCTTGTGAGGTTAAGGTCTGGTGGCCAATCAATGTGTGAAAATGATGTGTCATACTCCCTGAACCACTGTTTTTGTCATGGTTCCAGCCTTGTTGCTGCCTGGCTTATCCCCATGCCCTAATTTGGGCAACTTCCTGTTTCTTCTTCCCAGCCTGATTACCTTCACTCACCTGATTGATTGCATCTGGTTTCCTCCACATTACATATACACCTTTCTCACCTTTCTCCCCTGCCAGATAGTCTAACCTCTATTCCCAGATACTATCCAGCGTTTCATTTGGACTGAAATATTTTAGATTTTTTGGACTCTGCATGCTCTGGACCCTGTCTCTCTAAAGAGATGGTTGTTGACTTTAGAAGAGCAAAGAGTGACCACTCTCCAATGAACATCGATGGAGCGTCAGTGGAGATCGTCAAGAGCACCAAATTTCTTGGTGTCCATCTGGAGGAGAACCTCACCTGGTCACTCAACACCCGCTCCATCAGCAAAAAGGCCCAGCAGCGTCTCTACTTCCTGAGGAAGCTGAGGAAAGCCCATCTGCCGCCCCCCATTCTGACTACATTTTACAGGGGAACCATTGAGAGCATCCTGAGCGGCTGCATCACTGCCTGGTTTGGGAACTGCACCGTTTCGGATCGCAAGGCCCTACAACGGATAGTGAGGACAGCTGAAAAGATCATTGGAGTCTCTCTCCCCTCCATCACGGACATTTACACCACACGCTGCATCCGCAAGGCTACCTGCGTTGTGGACGACCCCACCCACCCCTCACACCCAATCTTCACACTTCTGCCATCAGGGAAGAGGTTCCGGAGCATTCGGGCCCTCACAACCAGACTTTTGAACAGTTTCTTCCCCCAAGCCATCAGGCTCCTCGACACACACAACTGAACTGAGCACACACACACTCGCTAGATTTGACATGTTTCCATCTTTCAGTTGTAAAATTTTATTCATTTCCGCTACTGGTCGCTGCTGTTTTGTGTTCTGTTTTTGCACTGTCTTCTGACGTCTGTCTGCACTTTTTCTTTGTGTTACTGCACTGTTTGCACTAGGTTGCACAGGATGCACTTTATGTGTTTTGCTAGGACAACTTAGCAGTCCTCAGCTCCATGTTTGTCTTGTTGCCGTTTTATGTAGCACCATGGTTCTGGAGAAACGTTGTCTCATTTCACTATGTACTGCTTCAGCTATATGTGGTTGGAATGACAATAAAGCTTCTTGACTTGACTTGACTTGACTCTTGCCTGACCCGTCATGCTGTAAATTCAGCTTATTTCCCATCATTCCCCCTGCTCACAGTACCAGACCTGGACCTGTATCTGCCTGATTCCCCTTCTCGAACCTGCACCCCTTCTACCCTCTCTCTACCGGATTCCCCCTCACTGGACCAGCCTGACCTGACCCTGCTTCCCGTCTACCCCTCTGGTTCTGCGAGTGTTTTCCTCTGATGTGTTCTCTCCCTCTTTGTTTCCTTCCCTGCTCAGACTGTTTGGACCTCCCTGTGTTTTGACCCGGACTGTTTTCTGTTGTGGATATTGGATTCTCCTCGGATTTGCTTGCTGTGCATGACCTGGATTGCATTCTGTTTTGGATTCTGGACTTCCCTTGAGACCGTTTTCAGTGTAAGACTTAGACTGTGTTTTGACCTCAGCTGCTCCACCTTAGCCCCTGGTGTACGGCTACTCTACGTATGATCTGGACTGCCCCTGGCCCCTGGCCTGCCCTCGTCAAGACGGTCAAAGCATAACTCTGTCTCTCGCCAGTTTGTCTCCTCGGCCTCTGCAACGCCACGTGCTCCACCGCCGTCCGCTATCTTGGTGGTCACACCGGAGGTCGCCCGCCATCTTGGCATTCGCGCCGGAAGTGCTCCCTGGCTCACACTTCCGGGTCACCCAGCCCATGGCGTCTGTTATCTCGACATCCAGCCGAACCTGTGAGTATTAATTCAGCAAGACTCCAGCAAGCCTCTGGATAACTCTGTCTCCTCTCACAGACTGCCAACCCAACACTGTTTCCCTACGACGACTGGCTTGTGGAACCCCGTATCTGCCATTACATTGTATTGTTCCAATAAAGCCTTTCTTCTATTTCTATTTGCTTCGACTCTCATCTCTGGCAATGGAGTGGGATCCTAGATATGTGACACTTTTACAATTTGAGCCAGATGAGTCGTGGTATTGTCATCTTGAAATATGCCTGTGTCGTCACCATACCACCTGAAAACAAAGAACATCATGGTTATTACATTAGAGGTGAGTCAGAGGTACAAGTACAATTATGGAACAAAAAAGTTTCGTTTTTACATTTAAATGAAGATTTAGTGACATCAGCTAAAGCTATAGTATCTGGCAACAAGAAGTGCAACTTGAAAAGGGAAGTGTTTTCCACTGTTTTTTTTTTCTGCTACATTACGTGAATCATATTCTTGCCATCTATGAATCCTCTCCTAGCTACTGTACGATAGACATTATAGACCTCAATATTTCAATATTCAAATGACGACAAGGTGCAGTTATACATTTTGATATCTGTACTGATGTCATTGGAGCCCACTGCTGTTAAAACGTAACTAAATTACCTCGATGAGTAAGCATTAAAATGAAAAGTTTCAACAAGCTGCTGATGGAAAATTCCCTACACTTGGAGTGCATTACAAGTGTAAACAGAGAGCAATGAATAAAATATGCTGTTTTTATATTAGTGTAATGGTCAGCTGACACCTAACTGGACTAACAGTCTGCTCTTGCTATTACAGTTTTTCTCGATTGATTAAACACACTTCTTGAAACTATGCCTCATATTCTGAAATCAGTAAATACAATTTCCAAAACCCAATTCTCCAAACATACTATTTTCAGGTCAAAACGAAGCTCTACACTCAAAACCATTCACTCTTGCTGAAAAAACAACCTCTGCCCTCAGACATGCTGTTTCTTGGTCATACACTTTCCACCACCATGCTGAAAGAAAAACTCCTGTACCTTAATTTTCTTTGTATCCATTGTTCCAAAACTCAAAGAACTAATTTGGGCTCTTTTATCCATCTATTGAAGGATCTGAATGATGCGTGTTCAATTTTGACTCTTGATGTTTTCACCTGTGCTGTCTTGAGTGAAGAGCGTTGCAGTAATTGGGTCAACAAATCTGTGTCATTTGTCAAAACAGGGGAATATTGTTTAGAGATTAGGGAATTAGGTGTATGTTTCGATAAATGGCATTATGGTTTAGATATTTTAGTTCAAAAGCCTGGCTATAGTGTTTTAAGGAATGGACCAACGGGTAACTACAGGAGACAGGGACGCAGGGAGCCAACAAACACTCAACAGAGTAACAACGTAAAGAGACCCGAAACAACACAGTAGCATACTAGGGTACTAACAAAACCATAAACTGACATACAAAGTGACAACTGAAAACAGCAGAAACAGCATACATATTTTTCCTGCAGTAACGCAGACAAAATATGTATCAATAAACCAAACACAAAGAACCAAATAACCAAGCAATGCATTACTGAAGACGAACAACAAACTCACTGAATAAGAAATACAAAGTAAAAAAATAAAAAATAAAGGCAGGAAAATGTGAACAAATATACAAACGAAACAATACAAAGTAACAATGAAAAAGGCCCTGCAGTAGCAGGCAAAAGACAAACTTACAAGAAGGGGAAAACAGTCCAACAAACAAAAGAAGAGTCCAAGGGGATCCAACGAACAAACGTGAAGAGACTTGATGGACTGACAAACCAGAATCATGGAGTGGAATGATGGGCCTGTGGTGGACAACGAACCAGCAATGAACAGAAGACTGAGGGGAGTTTATAAAACAAAAGAGACACACAAGTGAAATGAGTCAGTTAATTAGGAGTCTGGTGAGTGGTGAGTGGAGGAAGGGAGACCAGGGAAACACCAGGGGGAGACAAAAAACCCCAACAGAATGGGGATGAGGCCGGAACCGTGACAAGTGTTTTAGCAAGAGAGAAAAACTGGAATAACAAATATTTAAAACATTACAATTTTACCACAGAATCTCATTAGAATCTGAATTAGTAGATTTATATTGTATTAACTATCATCTGTTGATCATAGAGATGTTGATTACTGATAAATAGTTAAACCTTATCATGTAACCAAAGCTGGTTTCTTCACTTTCCTACTCACCACCCTCTGCTGCAAGAAAACATCTTCACATGTTTGATCTTGATCTCTAATGAAGATGAACAACTAAATATCTGTGTCAGTAATTTAGAACAGTTTTCAGCCTTGTGCTCTGAACGTTTGATCTTTTGGAAAGCGTAAAGGTGCAGATGTTGAGCTCCCACTTGAGGCCACAGTCTGATTTAATTTGTCTTTGTGGAGAGTCGACAGGCAGCTCAGCTAAATGGCTGCAGAGCAGTTTCAAGTCAATAGTTAAATATTGTCTTATTTACACATTATTTTTTCCATTGGTCTGAAAACACTAGTTAAAGACTAGTTATATTTTGTCATCAAAACAAATGACCACTTGTACGTCATAGTGGTCCTTGGGGTGAGTGGAAAGAGGAGAGAGAAAGGAACAGCATATTACAAAAACAACAACAACAACAACAATAACAATGGGCAGGTCAACTGGATTATGGAGATGTACAGCTCCAGGCCGAGGATACCTGCAGAAAAGTACAGAGAGAGGGAGACAGAGAGGAGGAGGAAACACAACTACAGGAGAGAGAAGACACAAAGTTAATGACATGCAATGGTGGCATTTGCATTGATATAGGAGAAAGGAGAGGAGCTCAGTTTGTCAGTATAGTTCCCCCAGCAGAATAACTAAGAGATGGTTCAGAGTCACCTGATCCATCTTTAACTATAAGGTTTATAAAAAAGGAACGTTTTAAATGTAGAAAGGGTGTCTGCCTCCCGAACCTGAACTGGGAGCTGGTTCCCAGTTATTGGGACATCCTATTAATAATGAATTACAATAGTCCACTCTGTAAGTAACAAATACATGGACTAGTTTTTCAGCATCACTTTGGGACAGGATGCTCCTAATTTTACAAAAGTTTCTCAGGTAAAAAAAGGCGGTTCTAGAGATTTCTTTGACGTATGAAGTGAAGGAGATATCCAGGTCAAAGATAACTCTGAAATTTCTCACAGTATTACTTGAAGCCAGTGGAACTGTAATCATCTGTTTGATTCCTCCAGTGTACTTGGGAATAACTGCAGCAGGTGTTCTTAAACAAATTTCACACCTATTTCACATTTGAAACTTTCACACAGACAGTTGGGCAAAGTCTGACTTCTCGAGGCTGCTTAAAGTAAGGTCAACAAGGACCCACAACGTCTGTTTGGTACTCTTTATAAGAGTATTGGCTTGTAGAGGCAGTGTAAATAGCTCATACACTGAATAATAAAATACTTTTTTTTAAATGCACCTTTCCATTAACATTTAAGTGATATGAGTTTACTCATCCTATAAATGAGTCATTATTTATTAGGAACATCCATCTGAAACCACCACATTTTAATATTCAAATATTGATATTCAGGAAGCTGAAGAGAACCTCGCCTATATTTATAGCATCATTTTTAGTATTCAATATTGTATTATTCACAATCTATATCAGCACATCAAGGAGCAACATCAGAGTGCTAAGTTAAATGTCTTTTGTGTTATTACTTAAGCTGATTTTCTCAGTTATAATGAGACATTTAATTTAATCTGTTTGAGCACTGGAGACTTACTTTCTGCTTTTGCTGGTGTATTACTTTTAAAGAAGTTTGTAGTTTATACAGATGCATCTCAACAAAATAGGACATTGTGAAACTTTTCACATTTTATTAAGTGAAATCTTCAAATTCAAGAGTCATTACATGTAAAATGAAATATTTAAAGTGGTACTGTTTCAACATTCGCTTTCCATCCTTTATCCTAGCCTAGAAGGTGGAAAAACTGCCCTGTGAGTAATGCATACATATTCAATAGGACTGCAATTTGTTGTATTTCTAAAATTCTAATCATGAAAATAACCATCAATCTATCACAGGGTTGACATACAGAAACAGACAATTCACACCTATGGACAATTTAGAGTCACCAAGTACCTAACATGCATGTACTTCAAAGGTGGGTGGAAACCGGAGCACCTGAAGAAAATCTGAGCAATCACAGGGAGAACATGCAAACTTTACAAAGAATGGCACCCTGCCGACCTGTGGATTCAAATCTGGGTTCTTCTTGCTGTACGGTGAAAGTGCTAACCACCACTGAACCACCATACTGCCCTCTTACAGCTCATGAAACTCAGAAATCCAGTATCTCAAATTATTAGAATATTTCATAGCACTTAGTATTCATTCAGAAGAAACACTCTGTATTTCTCAGTCAGTACACACATATTCAATGACAGAGAAGACTGCTGACTTGATATTTTTACAGATTCTTAAGAAAACCCAGTTCAAGAAAGCATGTCCATGTTTGGTATTTCTTACTTATTACAACACATTTTGCGTGCTGGATTTCTAAAGTTGACATTTTAAATGAAAACTATATAAACTACATGAAGCTACAAATGTGCACAGTTTGTTAACGTAGCGCCAGGAACCAGCAGAGAAATGGAGCAGTTCTAAGTTACTGTATGTTTCAACTAAAAGGACCTAAAACTTTAACTGTTTCAGATGAGGATACGGTCTGATTATTAGTCTCGTACCAGCTTTTCAGACTGAAATAATATTACAGGATCATTTACAATATTTTGTTTATGACTTTTTATTAGCATATTCTTTAAATATATATAGGCTACTCAAAATCAATGCTCTAAACCTAACTTGCATAGCATGCACACACACGCACTATCAAATGATGTGAGTAGTTCATTTTAACCATTAACAAAGTACGGAAACCATCATAACAGTTTATATGTGATTGTCACAAACCACAAATGATCAACAATAGGAAAAAAGAGAAAAACATAAACACATATGGTCAAACTGATATAACAGAAAAGTTTCCCAAGATATAACCAAAGCAAGTTCATGCCACCGTGGAGCTGGTGTCTTCGAGTGTTTGTGAATAATATGTTTTTTTAGTTAGTACCACGCTCACTGACAGAGCTGTTTGTATGTGTGGGGTGAGAGATAACACATATTTTCTTCATATTCAAATATTATCAAACTATCACACTTGGCACTAGTTGCACACTTTGTACAAACACGTCTTATGCTTTTTTAACTCTTTAGGTTTATGTCTGTTTTCCACTTTGTTTCCGGGACATTGTTTTAATTCAGTGTCTTAAAACATCTGTCTCTATAAGACTCCTCTCTCTCTGAGATTGAGGTTTCACTCGCAGTAGTACGTGAGGACGTCCTCCTGGTTGCCCCGTATCAACAGTGCAGGACAGTGGAGGCCACACGTTAGAGCATCAAGCCAGGCCATGTAGAAAGAACTTGGGCAGTCGCTCTGTGGCACAGGAAGACTCCTGGAGACACCAACACATGAACATGAACAGAACAAAATAGTATCCTGTAAGTTCCAGTTCAGGGAAATCTGAATAGTTCTGCATTATTATTATTTTATAAATGATGTCTCGATATCTTTGGTGTAAGCTCTTTCTTGTTTTAACATGACAATGCCTTCATACACAAAGGCAGGTCAATGTAGGACTTGTTTTCCAGTTAGTTACAGCAGCGTCAACCCCTCAACATTATAATGGCCTCAGTAGTGCTCCAAACACTTTGAGGAAAAGGCTGCTGCTGTAACATTTTCTTGTATACCTTGTCCTGTACTGATACTGTACTCACACAAGCACGATGGCAGCATTTAATGAATTCCTCCTGATGATTTCATTCAGCCGCACTTTTCTCTCAGACTGTGAGACGAAGGAGGATAAAGTGAGGAACAAGCTCAAACTTACAAAACAAGTACAAAAAGGATCATTTAACAGAACGATGTCAGAATCTGACACACATACCTTAAGTTTGAAGGCCTCAAACTCTTTGTCAGATATTTTCCATGGGGCATTTCCTCTTAACTCCTGGACTGAGGCACTTTCCTTTTGTTCATCAAATAGCCTGAAAGGGGCGACACTGTCCACAAACCTGTTCAGGCTAAAATAATAACAACAAACAAAATTATAAATATAAATGTATCATAATGAATGAACAAAAATGTATTGTAATTATAAGCCTAACAGCAGCAAAATAACAAGCACTCGCGTGTACTTGGTTGTTCACGTACATATCATGGTAACTTGTGTAACTTGCAATGATTCTAGAAATGTTTGCTACATGTTTGTGAGATGCAATATGAGGCAGTATGCCAGTAATCTCAGCAGTATGAGAGGCAGACACAAGAAGAGATAATGAGACATTTGGTTTAATCTGTTCAGAGAGTTTATGAAGAAGAAATTCAGTTTACAGTCAGGAACGTTTGAGCCAAGTCTGCCTCCTAGTGGCTAAACCTCTGAATGCTCCACAAGAAAGCAGGTGAACATTTTATTCCTTCTTTAAATCTGCCGCTGCAGTGACAAAATAGTAGATGTTGAGATCCTGTGCGTTTGTTTTGTGCAAGATAAAAAACACACTTTAAACTCGACATCTTGTAAGATGGTGAATAGAGCAACCTGTCATTTTTGGCAGGTGTCCTCCTGTGTCAGCACAGCTGTCTAGTTTTCAGTGCATGTTGTAATTCTCAAAGTTAACGTAAAGGTTGTCTCAACGTACTTCTTGGGGTTTGGCTGTTTTTCAGTATCCGTCATGACTATAACTTCCTGGAAATCCAGGCGAAACCTCTTCAGCAGCTCCAACATTCTAAAACAAACACAATCCGGTTTAACGTCATGCACATTGTTATATAAGACAACACAACTGTTTAACAGGAGTCAGAACACATGTTGCAAACGCAGCTTGGGGTCTAGCTGAAGATTTGTCAGAATGTTCCTCCACAACATTAAACTACCTGGTGGTTGATCACCGTATATTCAAAGTAAAAATCATGTTATGTCGAAATTAAATTGTGCAGTGCACAAATTTGGAGATTTGATTTGAAAAAGACACAAGCTAAATATTTTTCTTTTCAAGTTTTTGGAAATCACCCCATTTATCTCAGAAATCAGAACAACGAACACTTACTCTTTCTGGCGTTCTTCCATGTTTTGTTCATCTCCCACAATGAAGACCCTGACTTTACACTTGCGCCAGTGTTTTCTCTTGGTGAGCAGGTAAGGCACCAGGAGTGTCAGGCCTTAAAAGAAGAAAAGAAGGATGACAGCTGAAGAAATTAACCAACTCAAATCTCAATTATGGGAGAAAAATGTTTTTAACTAAAGAAGAAGAAATTAATCAGGGACAATTCTTATATATGCATTTAATGTCATATTTGCCCAGTGTATTGTACTTGTTTTGCCACATCTAACCTCTGTCTGGGCTCACCTCCATCATCAGCTATCCAGTAAATGTCGATGTTCTTCTTCCCCTGGTCGTTCTGAAACACTGTCTTGATCTGATCACTGTCGCTTTTCTCAGAGATGCCCTCAGCTGATTCAACAAGAGGAGGAAAAGTTAGGTGTAGGGCCAGTTGTTGTGTTTTACTACATAGATCTAAACCTGGGTTACATGAGGTCCAATATGTTAATATGAAATTCTGATGATGCAGAGAACATCACTTAAAAAAGTCAAAACGTTGTCCTCAAAAAATATAATTCTAATATTTATGGTAGCAAGCAGCGCACACTCACCTGATAACTCTTCAGGCGGTGGAGGGTCATCAACTGAAATAGATTCGTAACTCTCAAAGCCCTGGTTTACTAAACGAGACATTACATCTTTTAAGTATTTCACACAGCACGTCTTATTTTACCAAAGAACTTAGAGAAATGTTTAATTAATGTATAGTTTCCAACCTTCGCAATCAAAATGGTCTTTGATGTCCAACCCATCCATCATCCTCAAGATACACAAACAGAACTTGGAGTCAAAAGCATCACTGGACAAAACAAAACAAAAAAAAGTAAGTTGAGGAGGGATTTTATAAGACAAGATCATCATATCATTACAAGTAATATCTAATAACGCACATCTTTAGATCCAGCTGTTTTTATTTTATTAAATTGTGTCACAATAGCAAGTTATGAAATCATTATTTACCATTTAACTTAGAATGGATGAAAAAATAATGTCTGTACTGCAAATCTTTCCTGCTTTTTTTTTTAATGCCACACTAATAATAACCAACTCACTATATGGTGTTGACATAATCTTCAAGGTTATCTGGAGAACTGTCTTTCCAGTTTGACTTAAAGCCCAAGATCAGAGTGTTGGGCTTTAATTTACCAAGACCAGAAGCCTTGAAAAAGAGAGCAAATGAGAACAACAATATTTTCTTTTAGTTAGTTTTCTTTTTAGTTTTTAAAATCCAGGGTTTTCTGTATAATTCTATACGTTTGTATTGTTATTTTCTGTAAGGTCTTAAACCTGACATTGTAAAATGCTTGGTTTACTTTTGCTGTGAGTTGGCACAGGATAAATCCACTGAATTAAATATAATTCCCACAGATAAACACACACAGCTTCTCAAATGAGTGTCCAGTCATACCTGCAGCAAGTTTTGAGTTCCACCTCTGAGACTGTTTGCCATGATGGGAGTATAAAACGAGCGCACCTTCCTCTTATTCATCCACTTGACCAACCAATCTGTTGTACGTTGTGGATGAGTTTGCTGCTCCTCCTAGAGGAGTCAGATTTTCAAAAGATTATCTGTAAATCGTTTTTATCCATTTCTTTTAGAAACAAATTTGTTGAGACTAACCATGATTACGTCTCCACAGATCATGAGGCTTGTACGTTTGGTGAAGCAGCCAACAAAGTCCACCAGTGCAGGTCGCTGGTTTGGGGGCCCGGTCAGGACGAGACACTGTGGTCTGACAAAAAACACATGAGGGTGAAAAGTCAGGGAGTCAAGTCAACACTTTCACCAGTTTCAACTGTGAAAGACATAATGTCTTATGTCTATATATGCTGTTCAGCTAAATAATGTAATGCTGTACAATGTCTTGTCTACTGGACCACAATGTTGCATTTCGTGTTGAAGATGTAACACTCACCAATTTTGCATAATCTAATAAATCAATCAGGGGACTCTTACTTAAGTGCATAGAAACACACTGACTGGCAAGAATTGCACATATTCTCAATCAGCTGTCATGTATTATTGTAAGCTCACCTAAAATTTTTGACATGATCCTCCACACTAGAAAGAGAGACAGAGTATGACAGAGCCATGTTGTATGTCCCTGCTTGGACTGATGATCCCCAGTTTACCTCTGTGGATTGAAGAAAAGTGCACTTGAGCAGTGAAAGTGCACATTAATAACATAGAGAGAGTGTGTGCAGAAGATATAATAGTGTAGACATAGTTAAAATACTCTTATACTCTCTTTTTAACTCACTTGGCTTTTTGTAGCTGGAATATAGAAATAGCAGGAAGACAACGATGATGGTGACAAGGGCAGCCCACCAGGTCAACAGGAACATCAGTATTAGAGATGACAGTGCTCCATACATGCAAATCCAGTTATTGTAGTATTTAAAAGAAGGCCTCCAACCTAAAGGTATGACGATGACAAATTTAGGTTTATGGGTCACTTTAAAATACAATAACGTATACACTGTAATATCACACAGTCACGCTTCTCAAAACAATCAAAGTGGATTTAGAGACCTCCATAACCATTTAACCAAATTAACATTTATAAAAATGTAACTGAATTGATAGGATGTAGTTGAGTCATGGCCACTAACCATGATTCTGACCTAAAAACGCCCAGTTAAGGTGTTTTATCTTTGAGATAACCCCCCATCAGGCGTCACAGAAACTGCTGCTTGTATCAAAAACAAAGCTGCTAATGATGTGATTTTTATAAAAGCTATGAAATAATACTAGATGGAATGATACAGTAGTCACCAGCAAATGTGTGATTATGATGCCTAAATCTTCTGTTTGTTTCCCTTTTTCCTACAGTTTCTTTCAACCATGTTTGACGTCAGTAGTTAGTCATTTTGAAAAACAGTGCTGCCAAACTGCCAAAACAACTTCATTTTTTTATGTGTATGTATATATAATAGAAAGTGTAAGTAGATAACTCACCAGGGGAGTTGGTGATTGAAGCATGAAAGCAGGTGAAGTTTATGAGAACATAGGAACACAGGAAGAAGTTTGAGATCAAGGCTGCAATGATGTCCAGCTTGGCTGTGATGATACAGAAGGATGACATACAAGTGCACATTACAAATCTGTTGTTGGATACAGGTAATAACAAACTTCTAAGAAGTCCTCAAACTGTTTTCTCCTCATTTAACACACCCACCAATGCAAACGAAGATGAGGCAAATGATGTAGGTGAGGATATAGGCTCGGAGCGGTTCATCACTTTTTCCATAACCCTTTTCAAAAAATCCAATATACGGGTATATGTTGTCTCTGCACAGACACTGGAAGGTAAGGAAGGAAATATAAGCTTATGAAACAACACTTTGAAACATAGTTCACATTAGTTAGTTTTAGTTACATTTTACAGTTTTTATTCTTGGCAATTCCTAAAAATGAAGCAAAAATGAAGAGCTGTCATGAGAGGTGGAAACATTTAATTGAATATTCCTTATTAAATATGATCAATCCAGACATGGATTTGTACATTGGACCTGTCACAATCTGATGATACTTGATTCAACAGCTGCTGCTGTTTGTACAAGGAAAAGTTATTTTCTCAGAAAGGTGTTTTTGGCAAATCCTTTCATTTCCAAACAAAAGCAGCATGCAAGTCTCGTAACAGCTGAGGTTTGGTCTCATCAGATCAAAGTGCAAACTTTCAAAACTTAACACCATTTTCTAAGATGTTCAGGGGAAAATTTGTGTGCCAACTATTTCAAAATTTTTGAACCACAGCCTGGTTTATTTTGAACAGAATTTGCCTCCCTTTTCTTTGCAAAGACACAGCATACAGCTTTTCTAGGCGTTATGAAACCCTTTGAAATGGCATTGAAGCCTTCCCTGATTTCTTTGTTTTTTTTCCATCCTGTTTACTGGAGTCCCTTTAGTGGAGGTAAATATTGATTGAATGCTGAGGCATAGTTTGAAAGTTGCTTGATTGTCCACTACTTTTGATATAAAGAAAACATGAAATTTAATTCCTCTTTCCAAAACCTAGGGGCCTCAACAATGCACAAGGTTTCATGAATGATTGGTTGGAATCATTCATGAAACCTTGAAACAATCTCATAGTTCCATGGGGCTTTGTCTGGCTATTAATACATTTTTTTTTGTGTTTTTTCGACTTTAAAAGATGTAAAAATTATATTTAGACAGATGGGTCAAGTAAGTTATGTGTCAATATATAACAGAGGTTAGCATGTAGTTTGTTACCTGAAAGATCTTAGGAGCAGACACTAGATAGCTCAGAGAAGATGACAAGCTGGCAGCAAAGACACCAAGTGTGATGAGGTGGAAGCTAGCTGAAACCTGTCCCAGTACCTGTTTGGAACAGCCATTGTAAAAGGCACATGGAGAAAACAATGACTAAAAAAACCTGCAGTAAGACATGGTCACAAAAGCAGCTTAAGATTTTTCAGGATCACTGCCAGACGTTGGTGTCTAGTTATACAATGCTGACTGAGTTAGTTTGTAGATTCTTCCGACACACCTAATTTTAATGTGGCTTGAATATCCTTCATTGCAACTGTATGTTAATATTTGCGTCTCTCTTTACTAATCCAATGAAATAATTGAAAATTAAAATAAATGTAAAAATATATAGATTTCATATATTAAAGGAAGGAATACAACAGACCTTTTGCACTTGGACTTAATGGTACCTGTAAATTGTTGGCCAGACCATACTGACAAGATTGTGTACTGATGCAGTCTGTGAAGTTCCAGCCAAAGTTACATGCCAGACCTGTACAGGGCCCAGTAAAGTTCGCGCTGATGTGGTCAGTTATATTTCCGGAAGCATCCCGCACAACACATGACCCTGAAGGAAAACGCATGATATTTCATTCATGTTTCGTGATCATTTTTAATAAACCAACACACTATTATCTGCGTACTGCTGCTGACAGTGTTAAAGTTTTTTTTTTTCCTTTAACTTTTCTGATCCATAACATTTTGAATCTGTTTGGATTCGGCCTCAGTCATCTCAATGTACGTAGAGCAAAAATACAGACACTCTGTACAAGAATTTGATATGTGTAAATGAATGCAGCTGTCACACACACAATAAACTGGGACATACTGGCTGGATGCACAAATAGGTCTGTGCTCATACCCTATTATGTGTCAACAATGCTACTCGTATGCACTTCTGGTTAGTTGCTAACTGCATTTCACAAGCTGTACCTGCAATATGAACACAATGAAAATAAAGTTGAATCTAATCTAACCATCTGAACTAAGATTATACCTAGCATCTCTGTTACACCTGTCTATAGGTTCAGATAAACCAACCTAACAAAGGACATCTAAACAAAATGCATGTGTTGCTGCTCACCAACAGTTATGGGAAGAGCTAAATAGCTAAGTGTAGTCCAAAAAACAGCCAGGAGAGTGCCTTTAGGTATACCAACATTAGGATCCTGCAGAAAGCAAAATAAAAAAAACTCTTATGAGTTCGGTCATGTAGATTTTGTAAGATAGACATATGTTTATTTTTATTATCATACTTTGAGGTCTCCACTGATGTTGACCCCAGTCAGGATACCATTGGTGGCGGGAAAGAAAATGGCAAACATCTGGAAGAAGTCGCCACTGGGTCCTCTCCAGTCTGGTAACAGATTTGCTAAGAAGATCTCACCTGGAGATGGGCAACAAACCAGTCTATTGTTTTCCAATAATGTTAAATCTCATAACATAACCTCTGGACAGATCTCCTGTAATACTTGAAGCATTCTTTAAAATATAACTTTTACATTGTTGTTGTTGTTACATAAATATTATTAACACATACTGTATATTGTATATTCCTGAAATCTCCAAACTCACTCTTATATCCAAAGATGCCCTGAGACTGTTTCACCGGTGTCTGAGGGATGATTGTTCCCACTGTGTAGCCGATAAATGAGATCATAAGAGCTACGAAGAACAACATCTGGGCCTGAGACATGGACACAAATAAAGGAGATGATATGAAAGGTAAAAACAGAAGAAGCTGGTCCATTGGGCCAGTTTAAGCAAGCAAACTGAGATGTGTCAAGAAGTGCTTACCTTTGACTCCCACTCCATTCCAGCAAATGATATGAGCAAAAGAGCAGTCATCGTGATCACCCCCACGATACGGACGTCATTAGTTGAATCGACAATTGTAGTACCATAGCTCTACGTTGAAAGAACAGTCCTGATTTTTCAAGATGGTCTTAATACAATATTGAGGTGCTTATAGGTATGTGACAGCACATCCTGGTCTCTAAATTGTGGTGTTAGATAATGTTGTGTTAAATGATAATACCTACCGCCATCAGATCACGAACCACCTCTGCAAACCCAACCGCATTTAGAGCAGAAGACAGAGCATTGGCAACGGCAAAGATCAGACCAATTGGCCCACCAATTTCAGGACCCAGAGAACGGGAGACCATAAAATACGGCCCACCTGAAAATGATTGTAGACAACAAAAGAAGGTGTTAAAAATAATATCATGATCCCTCTAATGAATACATAATTGAAATGACAAGTGTCAACATTAGCCAAGATACTGACTTTTCACAGATCTGTAGGCCCAGGATGTGACTGACCTGATACTGTTTTTCCATTGGTGGCAATAGCAGATATAGTGAGGACAGTTGTTATGGTCACTGTCACAGACAGGAAGACCATGACCCAGGTCAACACTGAGAAAGGAACAAAGACAGTATTATTGATTAATTTGATGCTACAATGATCAGATTACTGTAAAGATAATCTTATTGTTGTGTATATTGTAGTATTTGTCACACCTGGTTAAGTAAAAACAGATAAACCAACTTAACCAACTGGGGTTAACATGATGTAATGCTGTATCTAGTCTAGTAGTAGGAGTATTTCAACAGGAGAAATGAATGAATGACTCACGTATGCCTGCTTGAGAAGTTATCCACGACAGGCGTAGAAACATGATAACTCCCCAGATATTCAGCATACAACGAATCTGTGATAAAAGTAAAATTAAAAAATATTAATTTTGAAGATTTTCTCAAAACTTGATTATATCATGTAAATTATTGATGACTGTAGGATTGTTTTACGTGAATGTGTTAATAACAAAACATATTACACAAATGCACCCATGTAGCTTACCTGGACCCCAACCACCCAGCCCAGTTTAACAGGAGCATTCGGCTTTGAGTCTGTTGGCTCTTCATTTTCACCTTCAATAGCTTCGGAGCCTGCGGTGCCATTTGGACCCTGACTACCCCCCTCTGCGTCCTTCATAAAAAATGTGAATATTAATTAAATTAATAATGAAAATAGCATTGGTGATATTATATCTCATACTGTCAACCAGAGATACAGTGTTTTCACAAAACTGAGTTACACATACAGCAATGAGCACTCAAAACAGCAGTTGATGCCCTTTAACTTAGAAAATTCAATGCAAAGCATTACAAATGCATTTAGTATGTACAGTGATCTTACGGCTTTTGTGCAAATAATTAAGTTCATGTTTTCTACAAAACTAAAAAGCACATCAGGTATAATATCCTCATACTGACACTTCTATAAGCACAGGTCTGCTAAACTGCATGGTGTAATGTGCTTTGAGATGTGGTTTTTAAAGATGATTTGAGGACTTGCCTTAAATGCCTTGCGGAGAGCCGCCAGAGAAGGTCGGGTCTTCGCCTGCTTATGTGGCAGTGTATTAGAATAATGATCCAGCTTTGGCACCCTGTCTATTGTCCTGTACAGGGAAGACTTCTGTAGCTCCATGTTTCCCTTATGGTCTGTTACACTGTCAGACAGGAGGTCCAAACAAAAAGTGTTATTTTAAATAAGTGGAACGAAACTTTGGCCAAAAAAATCCTTATATGGGAGAAATGCTCCTAAAGATCTGATCTGATAATTGAAAATTCACCCTATAAGCAAATAACACAAACCTTGAATTGTCCGAGATTATACTCATACGATGAATTCGGAGGTTTGGATGTTGACTCTGGTTGCTGCCATCAAAATGCTGTGAAGCGTACGTAGGAGGACCTCCATCACTGGTTGATGATTGGGCATGAGCGATGCCTGGGTCCAACCTATTGCGCTTGGATGTTAGTTGCCCCATCGGCACGTCTCACAGATTCAACTGCCAAACATGTAACAGAAGGGTTGATAAGAGTGGATTTTCAACTGTTGGCACGTTTTAAATTTGTTTGCAAATCAGGTTGTTTCTTTCTTTAGATTATGATAAAGTTTGCCAATGCAGAAATGACCAGACACCGGTTCTTAGAGATTAACAATGTTGCGGCCCAAGTTACAGAAAACACAACACTGACGTATCATCACACTAATTTGTTGTTAGGAGAAACATGTTACCATGTACTACCTGTAGTCTATTTATATGTATTGCTAAAGTAGCCTTCATTTGGAGTCTTCATAATTATTTACTTTTAACTGTTATCAACTCAGAGAACTGCAGCCATAGCCTCCCGGACGTATAATAAACCAATCATGTTGCAGTTTACTTGTTTGTCTGTCTAGACTAGACTAGATTTATTACTTGAGTCTAAGTGGACATTTGTGTCAGATATAATAAAATTTACTCCAGGTGTTTCTGACCTACTGCATTGAAAAGAATGGGATAGGTGTGAGGTCACATTGACCTTGACCTCGTCCTTCAAGTGGACATTAGCGCCTAAAGGTTCAGTCCAAGTGTTTCTGAGATACTGGACTGGTGAGAACAGGATGTGAGATCGTGGTAAACCTTTCACAGATGTAATGTCTGAATAGACATGACCCTGAACACATGCAACACATTCTGACCATGGCGAGCAGTAACATTTAGAATATATAGCAGCTAAACACTTCCTGAAGTTCACCAGCTGTCACTCACTTTGACTGAATCAAGCCAAAAATACAGAGTCGAAAGAGGCTTAAAAGCTCCATAGAGATAAGTAAAACTTTAGAATGGGATAATTTTTGTGACTGATTTGATTATATGGCTTGATTTAATAACTGACTCAAAATAAAAATAGATACGGTTACTGTCAACTTTATTACATACCGAGAAAAGTCATAGAATAAACCAGGATGGATTAAATCATTATATATACATTCTACTTTTAAATGTGAGTGAAGCTTTTAATGGTTATGATATGGAGAGACACTAAAATATCTAATTTATATAAATAGTAAGTAAAAAAATAGTACTCACAGATGTTTTACTATTCCACGTGAATAAGCAGCTCAACAACAGATCAAAAATGTTCTTTTAGCCTACACTTGAGTCTCTTGAAATTTATACCTTGGATGGGTGGAAGGGCGAAATCCACTCCCATCTTCCTTATCCTCCCCCCTCCCCCTCACGGATACACAAATATGAGCGCACACGCCTTTCTGACACTATAACTGTATGTAATAACTTTGCTTCTGAATGAAGCCGTTTTGGAAAAGCTGAAATTTGACAGAAATCAAACAAGATCTTGTCATCATTTAGCATTAAATCTTAATTTAATTGATAACACGTAATATTTTAACCCATATTTACAGTGTCTGTTGACAATGTTTTTCCCTTCTATACCCTGTTAATCTCCTATATTTTCTGTTTTGCACGTCTATGTTTTGGTAGCTGTAAATACATCTCTGTCACACAACACATTGCCTGTCATGAAACTTGCACTGAGTAATTCTGGATTTAAACTCTTTGGATTGAAACTATGAAGTGAGCGCTTGGTGTAGAAAAGTAAATTGGGTGCACTGTGGGGTGTTAATTCTATGTAAAACACACATTGTCTATTTTTCTTCTCTATTAATGATCATTTGACACAGCAATGGTGAGAAGAAAAACACATTTACTAAAATTTTTTTGTATCTTTATTCATTTATTTTATCATATGACATCATTATCATCAGTATTATTATTATTAGGAGTAGCAGTAGTAGTTCTTTTGGTGGGGATGGTGTTTCCTGAACATTTTGTCCTAGAAAAAGTGGGTTTAGTTTAATGTTTCTAGGAAAAGTCTAAATTAGTAGGTCCTAATTCTTAATACTTTCTCATGTGTTAGGATGAGACAGCAGCTGATCTGATTGGCTTTTGATGGCTGAGTCAACCTACGTCATTTTTTTAAGAATTGCTTGGTTGTGACCCAGCACTGTTTACATCAATAATGCACAAGATCAAACTCTGTTTTTACAAGATACACACTAAAAATATTATGAGGGCCCCCTATTCTGTAGTGTTGTTCTCTTGTCTTGACTATTTTTTACAACAGACCCTAAATGATTATTTCTTCATCCAAATGGCTTTACACCAAAAACGTCAATCAAATCCTTTCACAGCTACCGCAACCAGCATCACCAAAGAAACATATTATCTGGGGACAGTATAAGGTGTCTAGACAGACAATGTTCTTGTTGATGTTTACACATGACAAAATGTAAAATCAGTGGAATCCAGGATAAAAAAGGTGAGAATGAGGTGAATACTTTCTGTAAGCTTTTCAGTATAAAACCAAGTGCAAGCAGCACCATTTTCTGTTTGCTCTTGTGTTTAAGTGCGGCACCTGTGCACAGGCAGTAAGTGGGACAGGTGAAGCCATGCAAAGCAAGTTGATGATGCTGATGTGCTGACAACAAAATGTTTCACTTTACTGGTGATTTAAGGAGCAAGAGCAAACTAAATCAATCTAGCAGCAGTTGTGCAGAAATAATGGGATGATGTTTACAAGGTAAATAAACCATTTCAATCAAGCCCATCCTAGCCAACAGATGTTTGGGAAACAAGACAACAGCAGGGACACTGGTAAAGCTGCTTTACATTGTTAGAAAAGCTTTACCTTCTGTTCATTCAAGCTCTAAACAATTTAAAGCCAGCAGTGGAAACCTCTGATTTGAGAGGTGCTGCACAGTGTCATCCTCTTCAGACCTTCACCTTACACCGTCTCACACACCTCTACACATTTGAGAGTGGTCAGGTAGAAGTCAGTATTTGTCCTACTAAAAAATTACGATTTCACTAGACCATCAGGGCTCATTACTACTGTGTGCCCTCACCTGAAAACTGCATATGCAGCATTTATCATCAATCGGATGCTAGTCAACCAACACAATATTAGATTTTACATCCACCCGTCCATCCGGTGGGTGGTGGAGCCAATCCCAGTATTTTTAATGAGCATTTAAAAGATGAGGACATCTCACCAAAGACCTGCATTTTTTCTTTAATGTAACAAAAATAGCAAAGATAAAAACAGCTTGCCCTTTGTTCTTAAAAAATTCAGTACCACGTCATGCTTAAACTTACTCTAATTTGTTTATAATGCCATTGTAACCTTTTAGCAATTTAGCAATGTAGATGTTAAAATTGTATAATTGCATTGACAAAATGAGCCATTACTCCTCATAGACATTGTTCTCCATAGAGTGAGCTGTTGGTATTCAGGATTGCACAACGGAGGGATGTTTGTGAACCAACACTACTGTAGAATTGCTAAAGAAAGTGGCTGAATTGCATGTAACCTGCGGTGAACCTGGAAGGGTACACAGTGGCAATGTTGACAGTTCATTGTCTATGTAAGGTTATGGTTAGATGAGGTTAAAATACACCCTAAGGGTCATCGCAGTAATCGATGCATGTCTGATGTCAAAGTAAATAAATACAGTCACAATGACTCTAACATTTCCAGGAATGCTGTGTTCTTTGTATTTTCCTCTCCCCACTTTCCCCCTTACCTTGCACTCCTATTGGTAATTTCTTTTTTTGTACATTGAACTTTGACAGGAACTATCTAGCAAGCAGGTGAGCCAGCACTAAATAAGGAGGGGGAGTTTTAGAAAAATGATGGGTTGGAGGAGGCACAGTAAGAGACAGACAAGGTAACACAGGCATGGATGATGATGGGCAAAAGCTTAATGTCAAAGACTTTGTCGAGACAAGGTCACTGTGGACTTTGGACACTACACAATAACTGTGTTCTGCAGAAGTTCTCCAACAACTGTGCGATTGTTGGGCTCATCACTGACGATGATGACGCGGAGTACTGAGGACTGAGGCAGGACTTTGTGGACTGGCGTCAGCAGAAGTGCCTCCTCATTAACACAGGGAAGAGCAAGGAGATGGTGTTTGACTTCTGCAGATGTCGGCCTTCTCACCCCTTGGACATTATGAAAGTAAACTTCTATAAGCAGTTGGTGTCCACCTGCACAACAAACTGGACTGAACTCATACCACGGACGCACTGTACAGGAAGGGCCAGAGCTGGCTCTACCTCCTGAGGAGACTGTGATCTTTTGGGGTGAAGGGGGCACTCCTGAGGACTCTCTCTGACTCTGTCATAGAGGGTCAGCCATACTTCCCGGTGTGGTCTGCTAGAGCAGCAGCTGCACGGGAAGGGAGAGGAAGATGCTGGACAAGGTTATCTAGAAGTTCAGCTCTGTCCTGGGCTGTCCGCTGGACAAAGTGAGGGAGTTGGAGGACAGAAGGGACCTTTCTAAACTAGCATTTATGCTTGACAATACGTCTCAACCCCTGCAGGACGCACTGTTTGCCCTGGAGAGCAGCTTCAGTGACAGACTCATTCTCCCTCTATAGGTGAGGGAGGAGGACACTACTATCACTTTACATTTATACGTTTATTTATTTATCTATCACTATTCACATGCTTCACATACCCATATGCACATATTGTTCACACCTATTGTTCTTGTAGCTTTATACTTTTTTCCACTTAGTAGTTTTAACATTTATAATTTCTTATTTACTGTATCTCACATCTTTGCTACTTTGTCTACCTGTACTTTGCCATTGCAACAATGATATTTCCCTATTGAGGGACAAATAAGGGTTTTCTTCTCTTACTTATAGACCTGAGTATTGAGGTGCTGAGTGTTTGTTTTGACTGTTTGTTTCTTCCATCTTTGCATCTTCCAAAATGGGGTTGCTATAGGTACCAGTGAGGCTTAATGTCCTTGAATGAACACAGAAGCTTTTAAGTGAATCATTGCAGATTTGTTTTCAATAAACATCATTATCGGTTTTTTTCTCCCCCTAATTTTCTTGAACGTGAAATCATAATCTGCATTTTAACTAGTGACTTTGTAGTTTGGTTTCAGTAGTGGAATGAAGTGTACATTGCTTTCTGAAATACATGACAGTATTGCATGTAATAGAAAGATATAAAATGAAGTGAAGTGCCTCACTCATGTATTTCTTCCTCACAGAATCCCTGCATTTTCCAGAACATAGATATTAGTTGACAAACATGTTGCCAGCAGTTGCTGGTCATGCAGGTAGGAACAGAAAGTTTTCACAGTGAAAATAACAACAGAGATTTTTCCAGTGAAAGTGACTCACTCTCACTTAGTCAGTGTAACTTCCTGCCAGTATTTTTTCCATGACACATATCTTACTTAATATCCTGTCCTGTTACAGGGGCAAAAAATAGCATGCTCCATAAAGTGATGAGGATGATAAAGTTGTAATCATTCATTTTTCAGGGGCTTTTTACAGGGTGGAGTCCTAAGCTTTGCTTGAATCCATCCCTGTACAAAACCCCATTAGACAGTTACACAATTACAAAAAGTCTTACAAATTTCCTTCTCTTTGTCTTCATTCTTTCTTTATCCTCCCTTCACTACAGCAGATGGGGACTCTTTCAATGCACTGCTCTGCAAAGGTTTATTTGAGTCCAGGGACTATGTTGTGTACCTGTGAGGAGTCCCAACTTGGGTCATTAAATCCATCTACAGGAATAAACTCAGACTGGACATGCGCCAGATTTGGCATCTCACCAACTCCAGTTTTAGTTCCTGCTGCAGGGGACTTCCTTTCTGTGCAGTAACTTCTCCAGGACAGAATGACGCATCTGTATGTACATGCTGGTCCTACTGAAGAGTGACACATATGAGCTGGTGTAGCTGGGGCAGGCTGATTTCTAGCACCCCTCTGCTGGACTGAAGTCAGAGGATGCCTCCTGGTACCTGCACGACAAATTGCTTGATTTATTATGTATAGAGTAAGGTGAATTTCATTTGGATCTTGGTCTAATGTCTCCCTTTTTTTTCCTCTTTTCTAATTTTAGCATATACAACAAGTCAAGTCATTCAAGTGTACGTGAGTATCTGTGGTGTTGTGGTATTTTGGCATCACAATTTACGTCTCTGTAACTGTTCTATTTACAACAATAATAAGTCCCTGGCCCCTTCTCTAGTGCTAATTTGTTGATGGAGGCAGTGGCAGGCAGTCATGCATCTGTACAACCATAAAGTTTCCATGTCTTTGGACAAGGGAAATAAACAGAAAACTGTTCCCTAAAGGCACTTCCCTCAAGATAAGCTTAGTTAATAGTGCTTACATTAGTAAAAAAAAAAAAATGAAAGCAATGTTTTTTTTTTGTTTGTTTTTTTTGTATTGTGTTGTGTAATAATTGTAAAATTTCAACGTGTAAATGCTTTTTAATGTTACACCTGCTGAAAGGCATTAGGATTTTAGGACAGCATGAATCAGAAACAAAACTACTAGGTGTAATGTGCCATGTCCAATGTGACTGTGTTATCAGTCTCTGATTTACATCTTGTGCCGATAACGTGGCAAACCTCACTACTTGCTGTGATAGGTTTTACACTTATCATAGTGTAAAACCTATCACAGCAAGGCACAGTATGGTCTTCATGTCCTACCTGAGATTCTGTAGAACAACAGTATACTATGTTCACGCAGACACGCATCGAGTTAAAACAATCACCAATCCATTACTTTATACTATACCGTTTGCAACTGAATTCTTTTTACAAAATGGATATGAATATTTGGACATAAACCCAGATTTCATTCCTCTACATATTTGATCCACAAAATTATTTTCCACCAGAATGTGTGATCTAGTTTATCTAACTATTGTTGAAAGGGTTTGGAACAAAACCACAAACTTTCTCTAACCTCTACCTCGCCTTTGTTGACTAAACCTAAATACACACAGGACTCTGGAGTCTAACTCTGGCCTTTGCATTTACAACTGTCATTTTTGCATGTCACTTCCCATTTTTAAATGTGACACGTCATTCACGTTGCATCAGAACATAATCACAAAAGTAATAATAATAATAATAATAATAGTAATGGTAGAGATTGTAGTGCAAGTCCTGTCTAGATTTGTCTGACGAACCTTTAAAGTGGAAATTACAGCAAGGGGCTTTTACAATAATTGATAAAAAGGATCAAAGGTCTCTTTTACTACAGCTACTTACTCATGTTAGTACTGCAAGTAACCGTGAAGCTGAAGTTAACCACTGCACATGACTCTACTCCAATTCATAACAATGCATCAGCATTTATTATTTCTTTAGGTTATGTTTCACAAATCTGAGACAAATAAATGTGGTTGAGTAAAAAGTACAATATTCCTCTGTTAATTGTAGTAAAGCAAAATTAAAGCAACAAAATTTTCCAATACAGTAGAAGTACCTCAAAGTTGTAATAAAGGTTTATGGACAATAAAAGACAAAACGTGCAGCATTTATAAAAATTTCTCTCTTTATTTAACACAGAAAATGATTCTGTCTGTACACATTATTACTTACCGTGAGAAATAGATAACTTTGTTGAATTATCTCTAAGAATATGTACAGTGTAGATGAATGGGCATGAATATTTGTACGTGGCGCGCTTTTAAAAGCCTCATGTGTTGGAATTTCCCAGACATTTGCTTTGGCGTCATCTTGTGGTAGTATTGTGAACAACCCTTTTGCAAGTACCAGATGCGAAACAGCTTCTCATCTTCTCAGACGAGGGTATTTGTCTACTGTTTCAATTAAGATACTTCACATGGGACACTCTTTGTTTCATACAGTTGTTTGAAGATAGTACAAATACATAAATATACACATCATCCTTGTTCTGGTTACTGGGAAAACTGTCAATGGTGAAATACTGGAAACTGTACATGCTTTTATAGTTAAGTTTGGCAGGCTGTATGTTCTAGATGAGTGAAAACTGATTCAAGTTACTAGGAAATCATCAAAGATTATACCTTCAGAGACAGACAGCAGCTTGTTTTATATGTGATTGTTCCTGTGTGTCATAAGCGTGCAGTGTTTTCCTGACATACACTAGGTGAAACAAGTGTGACTCACCCATTGTCCACACTTACATAGGTTACACTGGGGTATTTACTATACATCAAAGCATCAATCAACGTCAGATGAGTCATTTCTGAGAACAACAAGAATTTCACAATCGAGTCTGAGAAATACTTTTAACCATTTGACTCGCTGAACACTTCAGCCGACTATACATCGATCGAACTGAAGCTAATTGAGGTCACACAACCCACAAAAATGAATTGTTTGCTAGCTTCTATTTATCTGATATTTAACACCTCACACACACAGCAGGGAGGAAATAAGACGCTTGAAACCTGCAAATGTGGTGTTAATCTAAAGTGGGCGGTTGATCTGCACACAGATCAAGCATACAGAAGTTATCGATTGAATAACAACTAAAAGCGAGGATTTGTAAAAGAAAGCTTAAGCAGACCACAAGCAATGTAGTTCAAACTTAAGTAAACTTATGTACTTAACATATGTGAATCTTCTTTGACCACGTCACGAGTCTAATCATGTCTTAGATGTTATAAAAATGCTTATTAAAGTTTTCACTCTGACCTTTACAGGAGCGATTTCTGAAATTAGATTTTCTTTTTCATCAATAATATTTTTCCTTTATTTATGAACAGGTCATAGCACACAGTGTACAAGTCACAGAAAATATCAAAACATTCAAATCATGTCCTTTCAAAGCCATGGTCCTGTCAAAAACAAAATAAACCAGAACAAATAACCATCAGAGCGGAAAGGATAATAGTACAAGTATGATGCAGTGGCAAGTCAAGTACCCCAAACAACAAAATCTCTCTCATCATTTAGTATCCATCCCTTTTTGAGCCTATTGCAGCTATTTAGGACAGGGACTAGTCATAAAAAGAAAACAAGTTAGACAAACAAACAACATCAGGCGTGTTGCTTACTATGTAGGGAGTTTTAATTACTCATGTGCGCTGCTTCCTGTAGAATTGTACCCTAACGTCCTGTGTTCAGTGATTCGTGCAGGAAATGTGCACCCAGCTCAGTTTAACCACATGAAATCTTGTAGCTTGGACATTTCTGTCAATTGTTATGAAACAGTGAACGGAGTGATGCGCAAGGCCGCGAAATAGGGAAACGTTTATGCAATGTCCTGTTCGTGATACTCAACGTGGTATTATCTAACTATCATTTCAAACATCTGCGAAGGTGACTTATTAAGTACTTTAAGTTTGTGCCTTTTATGACAAATACACGACTGAAGACATAAATTACAAAATGAGTACATTCAGTAACATTACAAGTGTGCCCATGACCATAGTACTTTCGGGAAAGTTGCACAAGAAGCATACATGACAACATAATTTACAATCATAACCCCCCGCCCACCCACACACACACACACGCACACATTAATTATTATTTTATATAGTTATTATATATAGTTATAGTTTATATAGTAAAAACACAATGTATAAAATCACTGCTACACATTGCTGTAAAAAATGGTTAGAAATACTGTAAAATATACAACCAAGTGATAACTTGATGATATACCAGTTACATTTCTATCTACCTTTATATATTTGTGTGTATTATATACTGTTTTAATTTTTACTGTTAGTGGTGGAGTCATTGCAACGGTCATGCTGGATTTAACTTCCCTAATTTACCACTTAACAGTTACTTCACAGAAAAACAAGGCGTGCATTTCATCCAGCTTTATACTGTGCGTTTCAGTATCAGTCTGTTTGCTGATCTCTCTTCTATCTTTATTACTGGAAATGCAACATTTGCTGCCTAATGCTTAATGTAAGAAACCTCCTCGAACAAGTCCACAAAAGAGCTAATGAAGAAAAAAAGAGAAGTGCTACTCAAGCTGCTCAATGCTAGCCAAACTTTCAACCCCTTTGCCTGCCACACTGCTGCTGCGCTCCTTGTTCTTGCCTCTAAAAGGCTTTCCCACTTTGACTGAGAGCGTGTGCAGAATGGAGCTTTCATCTGGCGAGGAGCCACTGCGGGAGCTGCGGGTGAATGTAGACGTGCCTCTGCTCTCCGAGTTGGTGGCCTCAAAGAGTTTACCCATGAAGCTGAGGCCGGCCTTACGAATGTGGGAGCTGCCGGCAAACACGTAAAGGATGGGATTGACAGCACTGCTGAAGTAAGCAAAGGCCGTGACATTTGGACGGGCTACAGAAGCAGCCTTCTTCACTGCATCACTGTTCTGCAAAAGGCCGGCCACCTGAAGGAAGGACAGAAGTGTTAGAGGGAGGAAGGAAACAACAAATTCAAAAAATAAAAGCTATATTCAATAATAGCTGCAAATATGTGTAGCAGAGAAAGTCCCAATCTAGACTGAGCTACAAACAGAGTAGTGGAAATGATTCTATTTATTTAAGTACATCTCCACATCACTAGTGATATCAGAACAGCAGAGGGATGTAACACTGGCCACTGTGCTGTCTTGAGATTCAGTTTATGTACGGAGATAAGTTCTCAGTTTATTTATTTAGTTTATTTTAATTAAAATAATTCGTTTTATTTTAATTTACTAATATCAAGTTAACAGATAACATGATAAAAATAAAAATCTAACATAATTTTTAATGTTTCGAAACCATGATCAAATAAAGGCAGATGATGCAAACTGGAGGGAAAGGCCCATTTCTGATATAAAAGATGGAGAGAAAATACTATGAAAGCACTTAACTACAGTGATGGGTCTGATGATGATATCATTCAAATAATTTTAGTCACCCAACACTTTTGAAATATGTAAAATCTAGAGTATGCTGAGCTCCGGGGGATGGGACCTTAATGGGAGAAACTGCGCATACATTTGAATGTTGGCCATCGGTTTTCAGCCCACATACATTTGGTTGAATCACTTTTAAAAGACAAGCTGACTTAAACAACCTCGATGATGTTGACGATGTGATAGGGCAGCCAGAATATTGCGAAGGCACAGATGATCAGCAGGATCAGACGAGTCCCTTGAGCCCTGCGCTGGAACTTTGCGTTTTGCAGGCGACAGATGACGGAGGAGTAACAAGTGTTGATGAGGCAGAAGGGCACCAGGCAGCCCATGATGGTCTCAAACAGGTACTGGAAGACTTTGTGGCCAACACTGTTCCAGTGGTATGGCATACAAAAACTTAAAGTGATGTTGTTTGGTAGTAGCTTCTGCAAATTACTGTCAGAGAGGCAGAGGAAAAAAAAAAAGGCACCGATTAGTGATAGTGAAAATAGTAATCAAGTTAGTGAACCAAACAAAATCAAATTTCTTTAGTGTTTTCATCAGCTCCCACACAGACATAAAAAACAACAATGATTTGCTATTATTCATCGTGTCTGTCAATCCTAAACCTGATTTTGCTTATTCATCGGCCTCACAGACCTCACTGAGGGTGATGAAATTGTCAGTGGTTGATAAGTTTCTTCATCACATGCGCTGCATGAACTTTGAATAGTCACGGTATTACATTCACTGTAAGAGTAGGAGCCATTCATTGTTGGTTTTAGTCACTCTGTGGGGGTTGTTAAAAATATTGAAACTATAGATGATGAACAGCCTCATCCCTTACGCAACCCTGTGCATTCCTATGCAACTAAACTGCAAATGCAATTGCATTTTTGTAAGTGAAGCACTGGATGGATTAAGTTCCAAAGCAACACTTCATAATGCTACATTATGAAAAGTGATGTAGGTTTTTGAAATGGGTGCCAGGCATACAAAGCACAGGAATGTCATGCTAAGGAACTGAGTTCAACCAGAGGCCTGTGTGTAGTTAAATTCAGGCAGGACAAGTGCTTTGGTTAAGTTTAGGGTTTTTATGCAATAAACACATGAACGTGACTGTTCTTTATTAATACTGATCCTAATCTCTTCCTGACCTTATTCGAACACGACTTTTACCATTAAAAAGCACAATAATACACATAAAATGTATCTTATTGATATTTTCAGTGTCAACATATTTGCTTCTTTCTATTTGCATTAACTACAGATAGATCTTCAATTTGTAAATAGAAAACATAATCAAGTTTCAATAATGTTCCTTGTAAGAGATTTACAAAGCAGCAGTATGTAATACCATGGGAAATGACTTTATCTCTCGTAGTGGGATAAGAAAAGAGATAAAAAAAGAACTAATAAACAAAAACACAGGACAGGTAATGTAAATGTAGTACAAAGAAAAAAATGTAATGTTAATGATATAGAGTTTAACCTGAAAGTATTTAGATTTCTCCTTCAGTAGATATTTATCAGAAAACACTGATAATGTTACGTTTTTTTGTACTTGATAAACATTCAGTTTCCTTCACAAGAAACTTGCCTTGTAGCAGCCACAAAAGATGAAAATCAGTGGTACAAAGAAAATATTAGTCTCACCTGCGGTAGAAAGGCATTGGCAGTGACAAGATGAATGCCATCACCCAGACTCCAAGAAGGAGAGCCAGCAGGGAACGCTTGTTCCTCATCCTCTGGGACAGAAAAGGCCTTGTGACAGCAAGCCAGCGATCCATGCTCATCAGGCAGATAAGGTAGATAGACACGTACATGTTCACACTTGACAGGTAATGTACCAGCTTGCATGCTGCCGAGCCAAACTCCCAGCCCCGACCTCCAGCCAGGTAACGCAGGAAAAAGGGGGCACTGAGCAGCACGAAAGCATCTGCCAGAGCCAGGTTCAACACCAACAAACAGGTTACAGAGCGCTTCTTTACCCGGCAGAACACAGACCAAACCACAAACAGATTCCCGGGGAAGCCCAGCACAAAAGCCAGAGTCAGGATCCCAATGCCGACCTGGGCTGAGGTGCTGATGGGCAAATAAAAAGAGGCGGTGGGGGACTGCTGGGAGGTGGTGGTGATATTAGATGCCATTATGAAAGCCTCTGGAGATTCTGAGTTTGGTTTCAGCGACTATGAAACTGACACTTGAAACCTTATAAAGGACAAACAGGCAGGAAACAGGATATGTTATGGTAAGATTTGTGAGAACATTGCACAACATTTCCTGCACAAGAGAGGATGCTTCTCTGGAGATAGGAACAGAAACGACAGCAGTATCTTTATAAATGTGAAACCACGTGATGGCACTTTTAGTTGAAAGATTTATAGAAGCAGATTTTATTTGTCATGTGTCACATGTATGTATGAAGCAAACAAACGGAAGAAATCATTAAGAAGTATTGGTTTGTCGAACGATTGTTTACCCTACTGCCAAAGATTGATTTCCTAATCTCATTGTTATGTATTTGCCAAACATAAAAAAAGGCTTTTTCAATGAAATATTTAGATAAGCTGAATTATATGAAACTCACATACTGACCTTCAAACGCGAGTCTCTTATTCTAAAGCAAAGGTAATTCCCCTTTTAAGGTTCACCAGTTTTCAATCTATCTTACACTGTGCCTGATCTGCTGTGAACAGGTCTTCTACTGTGAAGACTGTATCTGAAGAAGCACTAACTGTATAAATATTGAGAAAGAATGGTCATGTGAGAGGAAACCAAAGGTGGCCACAGGAAACAAGCCTAAGCTTGCTCAGTTGCAATGTAACCACTGTTCCTCCTGCTGTTGATTGGGTAAGGGCACATGGATTTTAATGAATTTTAGAAAAAAAACAAAAAATCATTTTTGAATCATCACCGTGTTGTCTTTGTAGTAACATATGCATGAGATACTGTTAATTCTTGTAGCGTGTTGAGAGTTCATGATGTTTCATACATGAATATGTGGGCATTCATTTACCTTTAAAGTGCTATATTATAGATTTGCGTGTACAATGCCAGGTACAGGTGCAGTGTCTGCTGCCCTTTGCTGCCCCCTTTTGGTGTGCACTCATACTTACAGTATTTTATGTTTAAAAAATCAAGCTAATGCTAAGTATAAAAAATATAAAAAATAACAAACGACAACAACAAACTAAAAAACTCGGAAAAGAAGAGAAATAAAGTGAAAGAGACAAGAACAGATCATTTTTACTGAGGAACAGGAATGAACAGAACTGAAAGTGTGCTTGTGTGAGCGTGTGTGTGTGTTTGGGTGGGGGGGGGGGTTTCCAGTAAAAATCCAAATCTTGTTCATTCTTGACCTTTATATCATCATCAACCCTCTGTTGTGTACATTGTCTGGTTTCTTGCAACAGAAAACCTTGGCAGCTTTTTAGATGCCCATGACTGTCAGGCTGTCTCTATTAGCACAGGACAGATTTTTAGGAAAAGTTGCTTTTCCTCATTTTGTATGTTATAAAGTTTTTAACTCAGTGGATGCTCATAGTGAGACATCCCAGTGGCCCCAGTCTTTAAAGCTGCAACAATCAACGCGTGGCTTTAAAAACAAATGCTGATTCCAGCATTGGGTTTTTTTTTCTAGTGACAAACCCACAACAAATTATCTTCTTATTATCTTATCTTATGCATCTTCAGCTCCACACACACTGCTGACAAAGTTAGCCAGTCATTGTTGGTGGTTTTATATCCCAACAGGTTGTATAGGCAAACTCATGCAAGCCAGAAACACAAAACAAAACATGTTAACAATCAAGCAGATTTTCAAACAGCAGTGTGATCCTGTGTACACAGAAACAACATCAAGTGCCACTGTCAAACATAAACTCCATTCACACCATTTAATTCTACTTTCCACGTTCTGTAATCACTGTCCCAATTCAGTTAGGCCTTTCTAAGCTGACAGGCACTTAACATCACAAAACGAAAATGCACCCGTTCTGCAAAGGATTCATAGTCTCATGTTGATTTAATAGTAAACTCAGGGCATCCCTTCTCTTTGAGACAGAGCTTCCTGGGTGATATTCCACTGTGTTCCCACTTATTCCCTGTGAAATAGTTCACAAAAGAACACAGTGGCCGTTTGCATTTACATATACATGTGTCGTGAGGTCTAAGTTCTTCAGACATAGCCATATCACTTTAGGATGCCTCTGACAGCAAGTCGTTCAACGTACAGTATGCCAGATCACATTATCAAGTCATTATAGTAGTCTTGTTTGGAAAGAAGTTCACATTATGCAAGAGCATTCTCTTTTTTTTCTGATCATCTGGAACCAGCTGTGCAAGATGAACCCTGTAATTTGTCGTGAGTTTGTGACTGGACGGAAACTTAAGTAGTAACACACTACAATCAGGTCTACTGCCTCTTGCTTTCTTTAGTTGCCATTCTTCATGGCTTTGACAACAGAGCTCGACTGAGTGACAGAGTCCAGATCTTTGTCCTTGAGCACGACAGCCTCCGCCTCTTTGTCTTTCTCGTGGCTGTTCTGGCTGTTTTGTCGGCTCTTCCTAGTGCCCGAGTCCACCCCCGTGCGTTCAAACAAGCGGGCCATGAATGCCAGCCCCTCACGGCGGATGTATGACTTTCCTGCGAAGAAGTAGAGCACCGGGTTGGCACAACTGCTCATGAAAGCTATGGCTGAGGTGACAGCACGGCTCCTATTCCATATTTTACACAGTCTGGTGAAGAAAGAAGAGAACAAAACATTTTGTTAGAGAAAAATGACAAAATAAAACTGCTGACTTGTCTTATTTGATCTAAATGTACATAAGTTTTACTTGGAGACTGAATGGGAACCACTCTATTTAAGATATCATACTACTAATGAAATAATGACATCATTTGTTGTAACCTCCTGGGGGAAATTGTTGTTGAAGAGTTGCCAGACAGGGGACGATTGCACTACTAGAGACCAAGACTGGTGTCTTGTCCAAAGACACCTTAATACTTATGCAGGAGAAATCGGGAGCTGGACCACTGACCCTGAGCTGAGGGTCATACTGTAGTTGTCTGCTCTACACACTGAGTCACTGCTCCCCCCAAAGCTTCTAAAGCTCCATAATAAACATGTCTTTAGGTAAATTCACTCTCAAGCAAATTCATACACCCACATCGATTATATTTTTTCTCTAACCTTTGGAAAATAAAAGCACATTTTCCAAAATCGTAAAAACTTTATTTGTTAAATGGCTCAGTTCGCTTCTCATGTGAGTGTTGATGACACTATAAATTGGTTTATGTTAGAATTTTAATTAATTAAACGCAAGATGCAAACACAAAGTATAATAGAACTCACATGATTTTTACTGGACCACCTGGACATGAAGCCCATGTAACCTGAGTGTGAAATCAAATTGCTTAGTTAATAGCAGTGAAAGGGAAGTGATCGATGATGATGTGATGAATGCATTTAGAGAATGTACTGTGTTTGTCCATGCACAAAATTATTAGTGAAAACAGAGTATGTGGCATACTTGCACCATGTTGATGATGTGGTAAGGCAGCCAGATGCAGCAGAAGGTCAACACGATGGCCAAGATAAGCTTCTCACTACGAATTCGACGGCGGAACTTGGTCTGTCGGATCCGGCGTAAGATACATATGTAGCTGATTAAAATAACCCCATAGGGAATTAAAAAGCCAAACACGAGTTCCAGCGTGTACTGGAGGACCACCTGTGTTGGAGCGACAAGGTGAGAATAGAGAAAAAAAACAGAAGTTAATATTCTAACCAAAACAACGTAAGGTAAGAAGAGTAAATACGTTTTGTTTGTTGATGCTTATAGCTGATGGTGACTCAGGGTTCAAAACTTTGTACACAACATATTTGGAGTAGACTTTCAGTAACTATTGATTAGTTTTCACACGTGAGGTTATAAGAACCTTTACTCAACACATGAGGCAGCGAGACACGTGTTAGCTAAAGGTGAATCCATTATTACTGTGCCTGTAATGAACTCTATGGAAACCATGAAATGTCTGGTTGACAGGCTTCTGGAGGGCACTGCATGTGGAATGTGGGAGACCATGTGAATATGTGCTTACCAATGCTAACATTAGGAAACCAGCGGAGAACACACAATGTGAATAAAACAACTCTGGCATTAAAGAGATTTCTTTCTTTTTCATTGAAGCTAACTGCATTGTGCAACACTGAAGCTGGAATATCCCCAGTCAGGCGCTATTACACTTCACAGCACTTATTAGTGTATATGTTATGACATTACTGTGACACTTTACCACGTTACTGCATTACTGACCAACGCTGACTCAGAGGTCCTGTAGTCAAATCTGTTTTGAACTTTTCTCTTTTTCTAAGCAGTCTTATGTGGTAACGAACAATGATGTCTCACTGTCTCCAGTGCACAGAACTGATTTCATATCAAGTAGCAGAATTAAACAGCTCTCTTTAAAGTTTCCGATTACCCAGACAACAAATTTGAGAGGATTGTGCAGCAGGACAGTGAGTGATTTGAGAGTGTGAAGATATGTGCTTTCCGTCTCACTCACTTCGCTGTCGTAGTCATGATACGAATCACATACGCCATTCTTCACGTTTCTGAAGATAAGCGCAGGAAGTGAGATGACCATCACCAGCAACCACACCAAGGCCAGCCCTCGCATTATAGTCCTGTGGCTGGTGATGACACTTACGCGCTGTGGCCACAGCACTGCCACAAGTCTATAGAGGCTCATGAGCATGATGAGCTGGATGGAGGCATACATGTTGGCCAGGCACAGGTAGAAGAGGATCTTACACATCACATTCCCAAACACCCACGTCTTCATAACCAGGTAGATGATGAAGAATGGAGTGAGAGCCATCAGAGAGCCATCAGCTATAGCCAGGTTGAGGATGAGGAGGGTGGTGACCGACTGCTTTCGGGCGTGGGCCAGGATGCTCCAGATGACAAAGATGTTTCCAGGGAAGCCCAAAAGAAAAACGAGGCTCAGGATGAGAGCCCCCACACTGGTGGCAACGGGGTTTGCCACAATGGTCTCATTTCCTGCAGTGAAGGATGTGGTGTTGTTTAGGAAAAGAACACTGTCACATTGGGCCATTTTTGTTGTCTGTCAAGAGAAAAACATAGGTGAGTAAATTTCATCGAACGTTTTGAATCAGCACGTTTTACTTTTTGAGAGAAAGAAAATACAGCAAACACGGCAAGATTAGAGAGCACACAAAGAAATCTAACAAAGCAAACCTCAAAGACTGTGATTCACGAGCTGGGTAAGATACACAGAAGATGCAGGCTTTCAGACCAACTCTCTGAATTACGAAGTGTCTCCAAAATAAATATTAAAAAAGAAAAATAAACACCTTATCAGATTTTCTCACCGAAGCTATCTCAGCTCTAAATCCTGCTCCATGTTTTATCTGGCACGGGCTCCAGTTTGATAATCCAGGTATGTACTTCTGCAGGAAAGAGTGGGAGTGTGGCGCAAGTGCAACAGGTTGTAACGGGTGTTCTCAAACGACGAGACCAGACATGAGCGGAGACCAACAGCCTCTCCGCAGCACTCTTATCTGTTCAGCTTTCACATGATGTTAGAGCAAAGGTGTTTTCCCAAGTGCTGTCTGTGTGTAAAACTTTGATATCTTTTCCTCTTTGCCACAGCACTGTAGATACAAAACCTCCAACACGCATCGATTCACAGCTGAAAACTGTCCCCAAGGAAGGCACGAGTCAGTCCAGACTGTCAACTGCAAGAAATGCAGCTCATCCAACAGACGAGAAAAGCTCAAGTAGATATTGTAACTATTTCATGTTGTTGGAAATGGTTTTAAAAAGTGACATGTCATAGCTTGTTTGACATATCTTCAATATTGGTATAATAGCACACCCTGGCAACTGCTGACAATCAACTTTTCAGTGTTAATACCGTTGGAATCAAATACCCACACCCTCATGTGCTAACCAAACCTGTCTGCTATTTCTTAACAGGTTGGGATGTAATCGTGGATTAGGCTATTACTAGATAAATCAGTGTGCAATAGTTGTGACAAGCGAAAGCGCATCACGCAGGTACACGGATTACCTTCCTTGGTTGTGTTTTGAAAGTACAAACGTGTGGTGGTGGAACATAGTGCTGTACTTTGAAATAGGAAACTAAACATGTAATGTGTACCACGTGTTTTTGGGCTTCAGATTGAGATAATGGTGATGTTTAATGAAAAGCATTAAGGTAAGTTGATTTCTCATTGATTTAGGTGCAAATTAAATTTCTCTTTGAGTTTCTTTTTTTTTTTTCACTGCACAGTAAAACTTTCTGACATATTTTAAAGTTGTGAATGACAGTGAACACTCAGGTGAGGTAATTTATGTGTATTTACTGATCACATTTGAAATCTTAAATGTTAACCAGCAAAGATAAACTAAAACTGTAATCAGATACTCAAATTATTGTGTTGTAATAACCCTGGAAACTCAAAAAGCAAACTATGTGAGCAATGTGAGAACATGTGCTCTTACATTTATTAGACTGAAACTACTAGTTTGTTTGTTTTTTCTCTGTTTCCTATGACCTAGTTTTGTTTGGTTGTTTTTTTTTGAGGGTACAGCAGATGCACATGTTTTCAAATGAAATATGAATTGTAGAAAACGGTTTTGTTGTGGTTTCAGAAGAAGAAAGATGCAGAGAAGTGTAATCACTTGGCTAGTGTTTGCAGAAAGACAAACCACATCAACAGTGGCATCAAAGTGACTGGTGAAATGGTGTCACAATGTGCCCAACAATCATCCACTAGATACCTAATACAAACCAGTTTGTTGTCATCACATACAGTCTTTTCTGTTTTTGCTCTGCATGTGACTGGCAGTGTTTTACACCCTTTTTCTCACAAATCAGACTCTCTTTCTCCTTTTTTTTTTTATTCTTTATCATTTGTACAAATAGAGCTTCCTGTTAAATAAGTGACCACATCACAAATTGTAAAAGCTGACTGATTCAAAAGGTGTGTCCACTGTGTGACTCACGAACATACTTATGAAAACACGCCTGTTCTGTCTACAGAGACAACCATGCATAAAAAAAAACTATACATCACAGAGACGTTGATAACTGAATAAATCACAGCTGCTCTTATCCCATTCGCCTGATAAGAATGGCAATAATGTTGCAAGACTCATCGACCACTTTGTTACTATTCATAATAATAGACAGTAACTAACTGCAGAATGAGAACAAATACATAGCTTCTCCTTCAACAGTAACACAGTATCTCCGACTGGCTGCAGTGACTTGTTGGCAGTTTAACAGTGTTGCTACTGACAGAAACCAATCTACACTCATGAGTGAAAGAATGGAAAATAAGCCAGACTCACCAAAACATGGACTGTAACTTCAAGAAGAAAGATGACAGCCAGAGCAGGCAAATAAGTCTCCAGATATAACAGATGTTTTATTTTCCTTCTCCTCTTTTACCTGTCTCTTCTCCTCACATTTTCCCCCCACCCACTTTCTCTCTCGTTCCGTCTCACTCTCGTTCTCTCGCCAGGGATTTGTCATGCTTGCTGCAACACGCAGCGTGGAGAAAGGGGAAGGTGTGTCTCCATTACCTGGCCTGCCTCTGCCCCTGGCCGCGTGTCAACATCTCTAAATGTTGAGTAAGGAATTCAGTTTTTTGCCGTGCCAACTTGAAGGATCAGTTCCCCCCAAAGAAACGTGGGGTTGAGGTCAGCGACCTGTGCAGGACACTGAAGCCAGTCGAATTCTCCCATAACACACTGAAAAAACCATTTATTTAACCATTTCTTTTTTTATCCACATAAGTAATTGTCATGTTGAAACAAGGAAACAGCCTTCGATAAACTGTTGCATGCTGTAAGATTAAAATTAGCATAAAAACTGCCTCAAACCAAACACAAAGACTGGTTTCTTCACTTTCCATGAATAGTAATTATTTCTTGTCTTTTTGTTGTAGGTGATTTGTATTTTAAAAGCATCTAATTTTTAAAATGTGAATTTTTAGTAGCCTTGAAGCACCTAAAACTGCTCATGAATTTGGAAAGTGGTGCTTAAACTTGCCTACCTTGCAGCCATTTAGGTTGGAGGACTTGTTACTTTGCCTATAGGGAACTAGAGATAATAACAATCTCAGAACAGGACCGACAGGCCAAGTGTAAATGATGGAAAACAGTCTCAGTCTAGTGCATCTTTATGATTCCTGTACCTTGGGTAAGAGCTTATTCATAGCTTAGGGAAATAAACGAATATGTCCCTTAAACAGTAACACACACACACGTGTTTACATGTCATAAACAGATCAACAGTCATGACAGATTAATATTAAGCCTATTCATCCAGTATGCGAGCCAGGCAGGGTACAAACAGGGCAGGTTGCAGGTTGTATGTATAAAGAGAGTGTCTGTCACTACCTAACATGCTACATATGGACTGTGGGATAAAACCGGTGCTACCAACGCTTCATAGATGTGGGGAAAACACAGAAACATAAAACCCAGGAACTTCTTGCTGTAAAATGTCAGCAGTAACCACTTCCTGGAAAAAACCATGCTAAAATGTTCTCATACAAAAAAATGCTGTTATATTTATTTTTCAAGCTACATTGTCGACATTATGCTCATGTCAAGAAGTTTTTCATCTGTTGATACGCCCAGCGTAACATTTCTGTCATTCAGGAAAAGTGATTAAACATTTTAAACCATTTAGCTCAGTTGATCATTCTTAACCCGTGTTTAATATATATTTGGATTGAAACTGACGATATCTGATGAAAGGACTGACCATCTTCAAGTCAGTCAGTGACCAGTGTTGTGGAAGCTACCAGTTACTTCACACTGACAGAAGATGAACTACAGCGAATCTACACAGGGGAGAAATTTTGTTTGGTTGACAAAAACTACCAAGAAAAAGTAGTTTTAAAAAACCTTATACATACTACTAACAACTTATAACAAAATACTGCATGTGACATCCTGTAGAAAATGCCATTCAGTTGAGTTTACTGCAAAAAGTACATACAGTACATAAATCATCTCAAACACTGGAAACTAAAATGTGTTTGAGGGTATTGCACCAAGCAGGATGCGGAGGGGGAAAACCCACAAGAGAAGAAACATAGTATAAATTTGCTCACAATAAGGCTTTCTGGTCTGAGAACAACAATAACATTTGAATGTCATTAACCGTATTACACAGCACTGAAGAGAGAGAGAATATTGACTCACCAACACATTTCTTAGCTCTCTATCACTGGACAAGTTTGAACAACAGAAGAAGCTACGCAGGTCATGGTGGAGCCAAAGCTAAGTGCATTTGCTAGATAATGCAAGAGTAGACATTTGGTCTTTTGGCCTCCAAAAAACAACTTTAAAGTTCCACCACACACACACTCAATCTTTCTGTCTCTTTTCATCATAATTCAACCAGCTGTGCAAACACTCCAACATCATACCACTCATAGTTCAGCCCAAGCCCCGGGTGAAGAGGCTGGGTGAACGTGGTCTGGACTTTGTGGAGCAGCACCATTGTGTCAGAGACATGATAAAAACACAGAACGCCTGCGTTATAATCAAGATACACTCCAATCTTGCCGGAGCTGGGGCCTGACACGGTCGTCTCTACGCTGTTGTGACGGTACGAGTACCCGCTTGCTGTGCACTCCAAACTCCATGACTTGTCATTGTTTCCAAAGCGGGAGTCATCTGACGTGCGGCTGATGTCTTTGTATGCCACTGCTGCAGACAAAGTGCGAGCGTACCACTCCACCTCCCAGTAGCACCGTTTGGACAAACGCTCTCTGCACAGCACCTGTGGGAACTTGGTGAACCTGTCTGGTGCAGCAGAGTAGGGGCTGGGTGAAGGCCTCACCCTGCGATTGTCATTTATCAGATGGAGATAGGGGTAATTTGTGGTCACATCCAGTGTGAGGGGACAGTAATCTGACAGGACAGAGTCATAAAGTAGTGTCAATAAATTCAATCAGAAATGATGACGGAATGGAAATAAAGAAGTTTAACTGAATTTCTTACAGCGCAAAAACTCTTCTCTAGTGTTTGGTGCCGGTTGTAGTGAGAAGTCAACATAACACACTGTAAGAAAGATATAAAACAGTCATTTCCAAAACAACACTGGACATGACTAAAGACAATAAAGGAGACTTTTATTTCCATCTACCTGTAGCAGAAATCCTGGGCCATGTCTCCTTCGGCACTGTGTCTACTTTATCTCGTAGCTCAGATACACAGTCGGTCACATCTGTGAAAGAACGCAGTGGACTAGCAACCTGTAAAACATCCTGAGAGTCACGGGAAGCAGAGAGAGACTGGGCCGCCTGGGGAGAAATTAGACCAAAATATAGGCAAGATGTAGTTAAATTTACACATTTGAAGTTAGAAAAAGAGCATTGTGCACAGAAATTTACGGATCTTCAGTGTGGTTGTTATGTGTCTGTTGCACAGTAGATGGAGCCATTGTCAACAACATTTTTATGATTTGTGGGCTTTTATATTTAGACTGAAAAAGAAATGTTCATGCATGTTAATATTAAAGCAGTTATTATACCAACAATAACTTTTTCAAAAGTTACCTGTATCATATAGATGTGGTCGTCAGTGTGCAACAGCTGCTCCAGCTTCGTGTCTCTCCTCCTCAGCTTGGTGATCTCCTCCTCGAGCTGGAGCTGCAGCCACGCCGCATGAGTCACTGCGCTGGACTCCTGACTAACAATCAGCTGCTTCACCTCACAGCATCTTTCCTGCATGGCGGCGATGAGCTCTGCGAAGATCCTGTCACAGTCTTTCAGCACAGTCTGGGCACCACTCTGTTGGCTCAGATGAAATCGGCTTTATTTACAAGTTATTTTATTTTTTTATGTATAGTTTATATGTTATTACTGCTCATAAAAGCATGTCCCATTCAACGTCAAATCATACTCTTGCTTTTCCACACCTTGATGTTCTCCTCTGCTTGCTTCAACTCCTTCAGCTCGTTCTCTCTCTGCTGGACTTGATTCTGTACTTCCTTTTGACTCAAAACTATATCATTCTGGAAAGAAATAAAGCAGGAGCCAGGTCATCATGCTTATTAGACTTAATGACACAAGACACTTACGAGACATTTTTGTATACATTGCTTGACACATTTCCTTCGGGACAGTTTGAGTCATCTGATGTTCTGAATTAAGTGCAGTTTGAAAGTTAATAATTTTTACCTTTGTTTTAATCTTCTGTACTGAAGCAGAAACCGTTTTGTGACCCTTATGCTCATCTACAGTGCACGAAGAGCACACAAGCTGCTCGTCTGTCTCGCAGTAGAACTCCAGTAGTTTGCTGTGCTTTGTACACATGTTGTCCTGCAGAGGAATTATAGCTGAGACCAGCTGATGCGTCTTCAAAACAGGAACGGTGTAGTGAGGTTCAAGGTGAGCTGGGCAGTAAGAGGCCAAGCAAGTCAGGCAAGACATTGTAGCTATGTTAGGTTTGGGCCCGGAGCAGAAATCACAGGCAACGCCTGCTGAGTCGGCACTGGTCCGAGCACCGCTGGTTGAAGCCTGCTGGGTGCTCGTCTTCTTCATCTTCTCCACGATCTAATGACGAGGGGAAGACACTCATAAATATTTAGGTTTTACAAGAACAACTGTAGAGGTTATAGCCTCTGTTGAGAGCAAACACACAGCATCCTGTATATACAAGGTTTTAGAGGCAGAGTTTCTTTATCTTTTTCTTTACAGTAACAAATAATACATTTTCACCAACATGTGTGAAAATATATGATAAATGTGTCATTTGTCATTAATTCACATCAATGGGACATTTGACAGTTTATTTTTATTACTGGTTCTACTCTCTAACATGTTGACTCAACACACCAAAGGTACAGCTGTTAGGATTTATTGTGTGTATTATTATATGATTCAGTGTTTATGTAACAAATAAAATCAGCTTTTACCTCAGCCAGCGTGTTGTTCCTCCACAGAACAGGCCTGGGATCAAACGTCTCCCTGCACTGAGGACAGCTGTATGATCCCTTTTCCTTCTCCTTGTCCCAGCAACTCTCAATGCACCCTCTGCAGTAACTGTGTCCACAGCTAAGAGCTACTGGTTCTGTGGGAAGATCAAGACATACTGCACAACACAAATCCTCTTGTTCCAGTTTGACTCCGTGCTCCTGATGTTGCTTCTCAGCCATTTTACCAACAGTTTCTCATGAGTCATAAACACACCGAAGTTTCATTTTACGTAGAAATGAAGGAGTGATGAACCAGGAGAGGTGGAGCTCAGCGGATAAGATTAAGTCAAGGTTCAGTCTGGGTGTTCACTCACTTTACCTGTGTGGCAAGAGGCAAATTTACATGTCAGAAGTTCATGAGTCACAGTTGGTGCAAGTCACCCTTTGAAAAGCGTTCACGTGAATAATAGAAACTGTCAGCCGACTTACCAACAAGGATGATTGCTGGTCACCACTGGCGCCCAGAGAAGCTTTACCCCCTTTAATAAATCATATTAATTTCACACAAACCATACAGTAATCTTGAATCAGAACATGAATGCAAAAGTTAATAAACAAATAACAAAATCATGAGTAAACAAGTAACTCATGAGTGAAATAAATACGTATACAGTCCTGTTTCATCAATTTTTACTGGCTGAAGAGCTCGCACACAATGAGGACGGTAATTCTAACCGCCACTTATCAGGGCAGTAGTGAGCTGCAGTAAGTCAGAGGAAAAAGAAGCAGAAGAAGAAACAGTGCAGGTGTAAGTTGCATTAAACTGAAAAGAAGCCACATGTTGTAAATTTTAATCATTAACTCAGTCATCTTATAAAGTTTGACTCTGCCGATATGTCACCTCGGCCACCATGTTGGATCAGGGAATAATAATAATGTGGCAATAATACAAATGCCAGAAAAAGTTGATTGCATTTAACATGCAGATTATTTAATCAGAATGCATATCTTTTCTATGTTATGACTCTAATATACTGTAGAAGTAGTATTATAGTGTATAATTCCCCTATGTAATAGATTTTATTGTATTGTTGTAAAATAAGATGAGATGGACTTTTATTAGCCCCACAGTGGAAAAACTAATCTACAAATTTTAAATAAAAACATTTTTACAGTGCTTGAGGATTAAGATTTTGAGTATTGAATATTGCATAACACCTTAAGTTAAACATAATTGTATTATTGTTATTTTCATCTGGCCAGCCCTATGAAAATTTTCTGTGGGTACCACTGATTGAAAACCAGGTCTGAGAACCCCTGTGAAAAAATGCTGCGTGTTTCATTGGTTAAAACTAGGAAGTCCCTCTGGATCAGAGCTGCCAAATGCATTGTGAGAATGGAAACTCCACGGTGGGGAACTAAACTACTGTAGTATAACAAAAAAGACAAGAAAACTTTTATTTATTTATCCAAGACTATTTATTTGTCTGCTTTTATTTTTGACAAACAAATGTATCATTACCAAGTAAATGCTAGCTTTATATTTATATGAAAAAAGTGAATCATCATCCAATAACTTAAAGTCCACATTCAAACAACTGAAGCCATCTGTCCTCAGAAGCACATTCACCAGCCTACAACCAGGTTTTATATTATTATATACATATGTCATTACTAAACCTAATTATAACATTACAAAATTTACAAGTGATTTTCAAATGAGCAACAACAAAGATTTTCCTCCCTATTGTCACAGTTTATTTTGTTGTCATTCTGTAGTTCTTAAATGAAAACTACACTTCAGAACTTTATTAACAATGGATAAAGTGACTGAGTGCCATCGGGTCGCTTCAGCTCTGAGAAGTCTTATGAGAGTCCTTTTTGCCCCTTTGGATGGGTTTTGAGGCCCCTCGTCTGTTTTCAGTATTGATCTTAGCCACAGGCTTCTTCTCAAACAAAAAACTTTTATTAACCCTCTGTAAATTACCTGTTCAGCACCGAACAGAGGGAAAAGTTAAAGAAAGAAAAAGAGTTGGTATAAAAGGAACAGAGACAAAGAAAGGTGATTACTGATTACTTATTGCAACTCCAATGTGGCTTTTCCTTTGTCTATGACAGCTTTAGCTGCCTTCTCCACTGCTTCCTTCATTGTTTCTGCTCCCTCTGCTGCATCATGTCCAATAATACCACCCATCACTCCTCCAGTTACAGCTAAAGCTCCTGCACCCACTCCTAAACACACTCCAACTATTTCTCCTCCTGCTGCTGCTCCAATGGCTAACTTTCCTACTGGGGGAGTGTTTTTTACTAATTTTATTAATTCTGCAGGGCTCCTCACAGCTGTTAGAGCTAATTTAAGCATTGCTGCCACACCAAAGAAAGCTCCCAATAACACTCCTGTTGCAGTTCCTGCCAGCTGGTTTAAAAACCTTTGAGATACTGTGTTTTTAGCCTTTAGCCTTATCTCTTCACTTGACATGTTTACTGATGACAGCTTTAAGTGCTCTTCTTCCTTGCTTATTTCTTTCTCAGCCACTTGTAACATCTCATTGGTGTAGTAGCCTCCATTGTTTTCCATCACCATCATGTTTATGGTGTTGAGTAGCTCCTCCACCTGGAACTGGTTGCTCCTGTAGTCGTCCTGCTGTTTGTTCTTCCAGTATTTATTATCAAAGACGTGGCACCGGCCGCCACACTTCTCCACAAGATCGCTCAGATTTTTATTCTGTTGGACAAACTCCTTAATTGTCATCCTTTCGGAAAGCTGTTCACCATGAGTGAAGACAATGACAGCATATTTCAGAGCATCTTCTGAGAAATAGTCACATATTTTAGTGACCACAGCCTTCTCGTGCTCTGTGAATTTCTCCACTTTAAGGACAATGAAAAAGACATGGGGCCCAGGAGCGCACTCTGTGATACACCTCACTATTTCAGGCTTCATCTCCTCCTCAGATCTTTCTACATCAAATAAACCAGGAGTGTCTATCAGAGTGATGCTTCTGTCATTAACAAGTCTGGTTTCTGCTTGACAGTATTTTGTTTCAGAGTTGGGAGAATTGTTTGTAGTAAACAAATCCTCTCCAAATAGGGTGTTAGCAAGGCTGCTTTTCCCAGCTCCAGTTTTTCCCAGCAGGACGATCCTCTTTGTAGTTGACCCTTGAAAAGAAAAGATAGAGTATATTTGTTGGCGCACAAAGGGAAACACAAACAGTTAATATGGCTTCAAACAGCAAGAAAAGTAGTAAACTAAAAAAGTGTAATATATCTATTTGTAAAACTGTGATTATGTACTGTACATTCTGTAGCACTGGAAAAATAAATCAGCAAATGTTAAAGACAATTCTAATAATTCTGATTTCTACTGTCTTTCTCCAATGTTGCTGTAGGATTAGTTACCAGAAAAAGAAAACAAAGACGAGACAAACTGGACTGAATTGCACTTTTCTACGTGTTATGTAATATGTAGACTCACCAAAGTTTGTTTGGTCAACATCTTGTGTGAAAGCTTCCTGGAATAACTTAAAAACCTGTAAACACAAGAAGGTATAGAGCAGTGAGCCTAGGTGAGGACCAGGGCTGGAAAGCCTTGCTATAGAGCAGGTGTAGGCAATACCAGTCCTGATTGGCGTGATCAGTACTGGGTTAGGCAGCGATAGTTAAAAAACAGGGCAGTGGTAATGAGGATTTGATATGCCCACCTCTGCTCTAGAGTGTATCACACTGAATAGTTTGTGTTTCTGATACAGTGTGTTTCTATTACCTCACTAGACTCTTTGTCATTGGGATGGATGGTGATGTGGATCAGGAACGGTGTTCTGCTGACTCGACTCTGTTCAAACGCACGAATTTCCTCCAGTAGAACCCTCGCTACCAATACATCAGGAAATTTTAGGGCAATGCCTGTCCCGAGTACAGGTAAAGCAACAGATCTGAAGCCTCTATTCTCACAAGAAGTTAGCACATTGAATATGCCAAGTCTCAGAACCTGGAAAAGGCAAGTGTTTGATTGTCAGAGCTAGACAAAGGAAAAAATTCACTGTGCTGCAGAAAACTGGAAAACAGCTCCTGTGAAAGTGTTCTCACACAGAGACAAAAGACACAAATGGAAACAAACTGCTATTTCACCTGGACTGATGTTCCATCCTGGTCTTCGTCCCAGGGAATGAGGTTGAGGAAGAACACAGCATTAGATGGAAGTCCAGACACGCCATCCACCAATACTGAGTCCCCAGGCATGGTTCCTTCTTCTGCTTGTTTTCTAAACCCTGAAGTGAGCTGTGATCCAACAATTTCACTTAAAGTGTTTCCAACACGGGTAGAGCAGGGATTATGGCCAACCATAGGAGATACGATAGCATCCACCTTGGAGCAGAGCAACAGGTGTGGTTGGAAGGTGTAAAAACAACAAAACACAACCAGCAGAAAAACAGATTTCTGGCCAAACAGATACCCCCATTCAGTCTCTCTTTTTTTTTTTATCAACAATGCCTGGGGAAGCCCAGGTTTTTGTCTCTTCTACTGTGTGAGTGTGTGAGTGTGTGTGCTGTTTGGTGACAGACATGTGCACTGTCTTCACACAATAGAGTAAAAGACACAAAAATGTTCCCTAGAGCTCAAGAGTGATCGACAGTTACCAATATAGTGTCTGAAACTCCATTTTGACTGTTATGCATTTAATCGTACTGGTATTGTCAACTTTATCTCTATACTTCTATAATTAATAAAAACACTGGTGCTGGAGGTGTATACATTTTAAATGTTTCTTTTCCTGAGATCTTGAAAACCGTTTCTAACCTGCTGGGATTCAATAGTTCCCTGAATGATCTCTACAAGGACACCATCTTCAGGAGCTCCAGCAGTGGTTCCTTTTTCTGTGTCTTGGGCAGCAGCACCCATCTGAAGGTCTAGATCAATTGGTGCCCATTCAATTGGGGAACGAAGGGGGTAAGGATCAGGTAGCATTTCAATTTCTTCATCTTTTGGTGGAGGAGTTGAGGTAGGAACACACTGTGGACTCTGTTAAAAGAAAATAAATAAAATATTGACAGTTAACAGACCGCTTTTTTGCTTCTGCATTATAACAACTAAATTATTCAAACAAAAAATACATCATTATGATTTCTATACATGTTTACTCTCCAGGTTAAGGTAACCTTAACAATCAGACACGTGCCCAGATAGACCCTGGGTGGTACTCAAACACCTGCCCTTTTCACCTCTGTCTTGATACGTGACTTTTGTAGAACCAGAGTGGTTCCCGACAAACAAACAAACATACAAAATTGACCAGAGTGGTGGAGGACACAGAGCAAACAAGAACTGAACACCATGTATGACAACAAACCAGCACTGAATGAAAGACTGAGGGGCTTATAAAGAACAGGGACGCACAGGTGAAATGAGTCCAGAGAGTGGAGAAAGAGGAGGGTGTGGGTGTGGCAGGAGAGTGAGCATTGAACAAAACAAAACAAAACCCACAGACAGGGGCGAAGAGAGGAAGTGTAACATCTAGCAACACAACAGAAGACAACACAGAAGTTTATTTAACAGAATAATGTTGTATAACTATAACTAGTTTATATAAATCACTGTAAAAGTTTGCCTGCCTTTCATATGAGGGCTATCAGAACTGAGGCACGAGAACGTTTGTGCAGGAGTATCTACTATTAACAAATATGTTCATAAAATGTTTTTCTGTATTTTTTATATATAACTTTAGGGGAGGAGAGGCCTGGTAGTAATACAATGACACGCTGTGATGTAAAGCTGTGACCTGAACTACATCACAGGACTGTACTAACCTGGGAAAACTCCAGGCTTGAAGGGGAGGCTGTGCTGGAAGAGGCGGTGTGAGATTCAAAACTGCTTCGGACAGTGAAGACCAGAGAAACATCTGTAAGCTCGTGCTCGGATCTCTGCAGGACTCTATGTTGATCTACAGGTTGACAGAAATGTTATGTGTTTTATATAATAAACAGTTGTCATTTACAAAGAAAACACAAGCTTTTTTGGATGACATTATCTTCCCTTGTTTTTCCGACATGTTGGAGAATTGTATAAAAAAGATAATAATAATAATAATAATATATTTATACATATTACCTCCCACTTCTTCTAATTTAATTTCTTCCAGTGTGCTATAATAAACAGTATTTCTATTTTTGCCTTCAGCTTCAACCCCTCTCTCTTACAGTTCATGGCATACAGTTTTAACATGAGTCACAGAAACCTGCTGTGGTGCTTCTTACGCCTCCATGTTATTTACACTCCAGCTGATTTTCCTCTGTCATTCCAGACAAACAGCTGACAGACAGTGAATACTGGAATTACATTACAACACCCCAGCAGATAGCAGCTGATAATTATTAACTACTTTTACTGTTTTTATCTATGAGTCTACCAGAGTTTGCCTTTAGGGATTAATAACTTTAAATGATCTTACCAAGCTATTATTTCCTAAGACTTGGGAGGAAGGGGAGTTAGTTCTGTTTAGAGCTTGGCTTTAGATTAAAGTGAGAGGAAACACATATCTAAGGGGAAATAGACTCCACTTCTCTTCAGTTTCTACTCCCAACACTTGGGAACAGTGAAGTAACTTCACAGCGAGTTTAATTTTCCTGGGAAACTGAAACTTACGCGCTGGTTATGATCCACGGGGATTTGACCGAGGATCATAACCCCTCTGAACGTTTACATGAATAATGATGATGGTAATAAATATAAATACCTTCTTGGTGTTTGAAAGCTATGCAGTAGACGTTGTCTCTCACTCTCGTCAGTGGTCCACAGTCACCGCCACCTGATTTGCGTCGAACATGAAAATACGTCTCTATTGTCCTTCTCTGTTTTCCGTCTAGACTGGGACACTCGAAGAAAACTGGATATCGATGATCATCATCCATCGTCCTCTTGCAGAAACATGAATATCTGTGACTGTGTGGCGTTTGCTTGCTGTGTCAACCAGTAGATCCAGAAGGAGCTGTGCGCCTTTTTAAGTCAACAAGTTAGTGCGCCCCCTAGTGTTCACACGTCAGAGGACAACAAACAGCCCGTCACCACGGAGACTGAAGGGAGACATCATGACGTGTCCACATTTATTATATTTATCTTTATTAACTATTTAATAGCGTTCAAAGAAGAGCAACATTTAACATATGAGAGCTTTATTCATCACAAAGAGGATTTTACTTTACCTGTCTGCAAATCTACACATGAATAAATAAATATGAACATGATCAAAGGTTGGATGTGATCATGATATAAATAATACAGGATTTCTGTTTCCGTTTTTAATAAATGATTCCAGTGATCTGATGTTATAACATGTTGCCTGTCTGGAAATACAGCAACTTCCTGTCTGTGTCAAAAGGTTACACAAAATGCAAAAAGGATCACCTTATTATGACAAACAAATCATGTTTAGCATCTTTTATAGGACGTAAAAGAGCAAAGCTATTTAATTTGTGCTGCTAAAAGTCATTTAAAGATATGACTCTGCTGTGATGTTACTTATGTTTGTGGTCAGTTAAAGTCACTGTAGCAGAGGTACAAATACATGTACCATGGGATTTTAGAAGGAATAGATGTGTGTGAAAGTGCTGTCAACAACAATCACATTTTATTGCTGGTGTCTATAGCAAATCCCTCTAAAACAGAAATACGAAACATACAGTACATGTATTCAATAAAAATCACATTTCAGAATAAGGCTGGATGTCTTCATTACATGGTGAAGTCAACATCTGTGAGTTTTACAGCATTTCAGAAACTTTCTTCATTGAGTTTCTGAGATCAAAGAAAAAGTGCATGTTTGGATATCTTCTTTTTTTAAGTAGAGCCATGTGAGTAAATGTCTAAGAGCTAAATCAGAGTTTTAATTGAGCACGAACATCTCTTAACATCTAATACCCCTTCCTTCCTAACCATCAGGACTTGGTGGCCCTTGTTTAGCTTCAGTCATCCAAAAGCAGTTCCTAAAAAAAGGAAACAGACTTTAAGTCGTGAGGCAGATAGCATTACCTTCCCTGCTATGACATCCTGTGCCAAACCTGCTATAAAAACACAGAACCTTTGCAATGCACGAGTTATTTATAGCACATGTTTTTGCATGTACTCATGCCCAAACGTTCTTCCCTACACATAAAGCTACACTAAGCAGGCTTTATGAACAACAAATCAAGTGAGAGTGTGTGACAGAGAAGCTGTTTCTTATAGTAAAAGTGCACTGTTCCCTTCAGGTGTGTGGAGCTTTCCTTTCATCTTCATTGTGTGTTGGTTTGGTTTCAGGCCATCTTGGTAAAATCTGATTATCTGACTGTATGTTAGCAGACTGTTTGCAACATAAGCGAACATTTATGAGGTAAGAAGCTGATATGTCCCTCCAGAGTTAGTGGAGACAAAAACAAAGTTAAAAAAAGAGTGCAAATGTTGTAGGAATATTTGCTAATGTGGGTCAGTAAGTATTACATGACTAAAAAGGTAACTGTTAACTGTGTCAACACCCAGTCGAGAAGTCACAAGATCTAATAAACTATGTTATATGGTTGTTCTACAACCTTACATGGTCAAAAGAATCAGTTTATGTGACCTAAAGCAGCATTTCTTTTGTCCATGACAGCCTTAGACGCCCTCGCTGCTGCCTCCTGTATTGTTTCTGCTCCCTCAGCTGCTTCATGTCCGATTGCACCACCCATTACTCCACCTGCTAAAGCAGTAGCGCCAGCCACAGCTCCACAAGCTAATGCTGTCTGTTGTGCTGTTAGTGTTACTATCCCTGCTTGAGAAGCATTTTTCATACAGCTCATTACTACAGGTTTTTTCGCAGCTGCAATAACTGATCTAATCATCACTTCCACTCCAAAGAAGGCTCCTAACAGCACCCCTGTTCCAATTCCAGTCAGCTGGATCATAAAGGTATTAAACACACTAGTTCTAGCCTGTTTTCTGATCTCTTCACTCGACATGTTTCCTGACGACAGCTTTTCTTCCTCCTTCTTTATTTCTTCCATTACCATTTGCAGCATCTCATTGGTGTAGTAGCCTCCATTGTTTTCCATCACCATCTTGTCTATGGTGTTGAGTAGCTCCTCCACCTGGAACTGGTTGCTCCTGTAGTCGTTCTGCTGTTTGTTCTTCCAGTATTTATTATCTAAAATGTGGCACCGGCCGCCACACTTCTCGACAAGATCGCGCAGATTCTTATTCTGTCGGACAAACTCCTCAATTGTCATCCCTGTAGGCAGCTGATCTCCATGAGTGAAGACAATGACAGCATATTTCAGAGCATCTTCTGAGAAATAGTCACATATTTTAGTGACCACAGCATTCTCGTGCTCTGTGAATTTCTCCACTTTAAGGACAATGAGAAAGACATGAGGCCCAGGAGCGCACTCTGTGATACACCTCACTATTTCAGGCTTCATCTCCTCCTCAGATCTTTCAACATCAAATAAACCAGGAGTGTCTATCAGAGTGATGCTTCTGTCATTAACAAGTCTGGTTTCTGCTTGACACTCTCTTGTTCCAGAGTTGGCAGAATGGTTTGTGGTGAACACTTCCTCTCTAAATATGGTGTTAGCTAGGTTGCTTTTCCCAGCTCCAGTTTTTCCCAGAAGCACAATCCTCTTTGAAGATGACACTAGAAACACATAAAAACCATGATAAATATTTATATTCCTTGTGTGTTCACATTCTTTTAAAGATGGATGAACAATGGGTGGAAAAATCTGTGTTTTTACGCCCACCTTGGTCTGTGAATCCTTCTGTGTCCTGCTGAGAGAAGAAAATAATGAGTTTGATAAAGTCACAGAAAAAAAGTGTTATTTTTTTTATCTTATTTAGACTTAATTTTGTATAAAAATATATGACACTCCAATATTGTTGCTGTAGTGTGAAATTAAATCAAACGAATAGATCAACTAGTCAAATACTGAAACTATTTGGATTTATTTTTTACTGTTGCTGGTATATTGCTGTAGGCTGTTTTTACTGCAGACATGTTATAAAATCATCTTATTTAATCAGATTTCTAAAAATGTATATCTCTCACCTGCTGGTTCTCAGTGGTTCCTTGAGGGGATGGTGTACTGTTTTCAGTGCTCATCTGTTGAAGGAGTCTGTCACATGCTTCCTGCATGGCCCTCACCACCTCTTCTCTGTTATCAATCAGGATGATTGTGTTCAGACTTCGCCCTCCCTGACTACCAAACTCCTTTACAGCAGTTACAATAGCCTCAGAGCAGACAGGGACAGGAACACCAAACGAACCTGAGCTGATACAGGGAATAGCTATAGACTTGAACTCCATCACTTCTGCTAAATTCAGAGCAGACGTGACAGTTTTTTCCAGCAAGAACCGTTCTCTGCCGCCTGCTTTTCCACGTATGGGCCCAACAGCATGCAGCAGTATCTTGCATTTTAGTTTCCCCCCTGTGGTCACTACCACATCACCTGTAGCAATCTTTCCAGTCTGCTTTACTAAGGCTTTGCTCTCCTTTTGTACTTCAGGACCACCTGCTTTACTCAGTGCAGCAGCTACACCTCCACCATGGTCCAGATCCTCATTGGCGGCATTGACCAGTGCATCAGCTTCCTGTTTGGTGATGTCACCCTGAGACACCAGCACCTGGAGTCCATCGCAAAGACTGTAGCTGGCAACTACTGTGTTTCCTTCACTCAAACTCAAGGATGCCAAATGCTGAGAACTGTCAACACTTGAGAAATTATTATTGTTATGAGTAGAATAATCTACTGCCTCAAAAAGGTTTTTCTGAATAAGGCGGTGAAGAAACTGACCCAGCCTGTTCTTGACCTCAGTCACTTTGCTGGAGGGACCTTCCAGCACCACAATGAAGTCAGATTGGGAGGTTAAAGGATGGAACGTAATCCCTGAATAGTCAAAACCATACAGCTGGAGCAATTCTGGTAACTCTTCAGCATAAACTGGGAAAGGGAGATGGAATGAACTTTGCACAACGGACTCACTCAAAACAAATTGTGTGACAGTTTCACTCAGCTCTTCAACCTCCTTTTTGTGGCCCAGTAAGCACACTGCACTATCTGAGACAAACACAACCTGAGCCCTATGTTGAACTTGATTCATGCTATTTGTCTTGGAGATGACCATTTCCTGAAGCTTGTGTCTTACAGCAAAGCAGTCAGGAAGGATTATTTTGACTTCATTAAACTCATTATGCAGAGCCGCTTCTGCATCATCCAGTTTATCAGCAGAGAGGGAGAAGAAACGTAACTCTGTGTCTCGTAACTCTATTTCCACCTCGTCACCAAACCCTAAAAGTTCCCGTAACACCCCTGGACCTCCGTAAACCTTCCTTAGGAAGGCCAAAAGATGTGGGCTCATATCAGACACTGTTCTCTCTAAAACTAAATTCTCTTGATCAGAGATGCAGTCTAAAGCTCCAAGAATCTCCTTCACATGACCTTCCAAAACTAGCTGACCTGCGTCCCCCTGAGAGACTTTCACTCCAGGAAAATCTCGTCCCAAACTGTGATTGATCTCTTTCCAGAGGAGGCGAAGTTTTCCCTCACCTACCCGACGAACGCTGGTTTGTTTCTCACTTAGGGACCCTCTGTGTTTAACAGCTGACATCTCTAAATCCATCAAACGGGCGTGCACCTGAGGACGTTTCCCAACAACAACAGCCATCCCACCCGCACTGTACACCTTCACCTCATCTGTGGTCTGATGAGAGAAGGACTGAAACAAAGCTTTGGCTTTGTGATGGTCCACCTCATAGTGACACATGTAGCCATCAAACACTCTGTCTACCTCAAATTTCCAACTTCCAACTTCATTTACAGCACCAGGTTGAGCTAAACATCTGACTAACACCCTCCCTTCTTCTGGTTGAATCTCAGCACAACAGGCCACAGTAGTGAGCTCTCTCTGTAGATCGTTCCAGGCCTGAGGAGATTCGATTAGGTAACGAAGGAGGAAATCATCAGGTCTCAATTCATATTCTTCATCTTTTGTTGGAGGAGTTGCAGAAACAGACTGCAGAGAAAAACATTACACAAAATATTGAGCAGTTGAATTACTACAACAAATATAAATATACATGAAATAATGAATTAGGTATCCAGTGTTTATATGCAGCAGACAGCTTTACATGCAATGAGGTACTAAATTGAAGATTGATTAAAGTTAAATAGATTTTTCTGTGTTTTGGATGACTTCAACGTTTACAAAATGGTTTTTGGTTTCTCACCTGTGCTGGAGCCACAATATCCCGGCTTGGAGTGATGGTGGAGGAGGTGTGAGGCTGCACGCTGTCTCGAACAGTGAACACCAGAGAACCTTCTGCAAGCACCACCACATGCTCAGACTTCTGCAGAACTCTTTGCTGGTCTATGAAAGAAATGCTTTCATTAGGTATCATGAGTATTTAATAAGGGAACAATTATTAAAGGAGATTCTCAGTCTCTCTCTTACTTTCACTTACCAGTGGACTGGTTTATTTGGCCTTAATCTTTTGCATTCCCTCATTCTCTTACTCCTGGCTAAATACAACAGATACAATATTGTTCCTCTGTGTTTCATAGAGTATTGCTGTTACTGTTAACGTCTTTTTAAGAAAAATTGTAAAATTGTAACTTGAGGATTTAGGCTCATTTAGTTTTATAGATCCCTTCGACAGTGAAAATCATTTCACTAAGCTGATTTACCCTGATGTTTATTAACTGTGATATACAATGTCGTGAGAAAATACAACTACTTTATCATAATTAGGTTTTCAATCATCTCAACAAAGCAATTAGGAAATAGAAGTTTTACCACATAGAATATAATCAAGAAGTTGTTTATTCAACAAAGCAACTTACATGACACATTACAACTTAACATGAAAAAGGTGTTCCTAATGTTTATGCGTGACTGTGTTCGTCACGCATAGTTAACGCACAATCAACAGCATAAAATCATTACTAAATGACAATTGATGCACGATGTCTTATGATCTACCTTCCTGATGTCTGAAAGCAATACAGTAGATATGATCAGTCACACTCCTCAGTGGTCCACACTCTCCTCCGCTTGACTTGCGCCGAATACAGAAATAGTTTTCCACTTTCTTCTTCTGTTCCTCGAGCAGATGGTGACACTCAAAGTAAACGGGAAATAGGTAGGGATCCTCCATTATTATCCCATGAAAGGTACCTCTGTCCAATTTGAAGAAGGGTGCGTGTCTTGTGTAAGTTTCGTTCAGCTGACAGAGTGAACTAGCTGCTTTTGTTTTCTGTGATAAAAAAAAGTCCAAAACAAGTCCAACCAGTTGGAAAATCGAAATGCCAGTAACAACAGTCCTTTGTTGGTGGTAACCCAGAGGGAAGAGAAAGTGGATGTGTCTGAAATCACTCAGCAAAAATGAAAATATGCCAGTGTGTCTCCAAGTGTGTCTAATAAGAATGAAGTGATAGTTAATAGACTTCATCAACTCACAGAACATGCTAACAAAAGATGATAAACATCTGAAAGCTTCAGAAAATAAGAGCTCATGATGTTTTTGTTTTTTTTGAGACACCGCCCTGTATATTTATTGTAGAAGTCCTTATACTGTGTAGCTTATTTAATTAAATTAGGTTCACGGAGCCATCAACTCTATAAACTCATATTAAATTCTTTTGAATTGAATTAAACTTGTTTCTATCTTCAACAGGCTGTTGTTTTAACAAAGACTTGCAAATAATCAATTGTATACTACCTGCTCAGTGCCACCTCACAAATAAAGTTAGCAACTTGATGGAGAACCTGCACTGAAAGAGCATGTAGTTCCATTCAGGATTGGTGGAGACCAAAATAGGGCGAAAAACAAAGTAAATGCTGAAAAAATACTATAGATATAGAAAATATTAAGATACAGAAAAATTCCTCCTAATGATAATGTTGCTCAGTATCTACTATATGAGTAACTAGGTAACTCTATAATCTGAACTTAATAACATGTGGTAGTAATATTTTGTTGTTTCTCTCTGTGACTAAACATAATTTGTAGTTCAGCTTAACATAGCATTTCTCTTCTCCATGACAGCCTTATATGCCTTTGATGCTGCCTCCCGCACTGTTTCTGCTTCCTGGGCTGCTTTGTGTCCAATATTACCACCTATTACTCCTCCAGTAACAGCCGCAGCTGTAGTCGTGACACCTGCCAACACTCCAGCAGCTATTGCTAATTCTGGTGATGCTGCTGATTTTACTGGGACAATGCACGTTTTCACATCTGTAATTGATAATTGTGTTAATAGCTTTTCCGCAGCTGCAATAACTGATCTAATCATCACTTCCACTCCACAAAAAGCTCCTAACAGCACCCCTGTTCCTATTCCAGTCATCTGGACTAAAAAAGAATGAAACACACTAGTTTTAGCGTGTTTTCTGATCTCTTCACTCGACATGTTTCCTGACGACAGCTTTTCTTCCTCCTTCTTTATTTCTTCCATTACCATTTGCAGCATCTCATTGGTGTAGTAGCCTCCATTGTTTTCCATCACCATCTTGTCTATGGTGTTGAGTAGCTCCTCTACCTGGAGCTGGTTGCTCCTGTAGTCGTTCTGCTGTTTGTTCTTCCAGTATTTATTATCTAAGACGTGGCACCGGCCGCCACACTTCTCCACAAGATTGCTCAGATTCTTATTCTGCCGGACAAACTCCTCAATTGTCATCCCTGTAGGCAGCTGATCTCCATGAGTGAAGACAATGACAGCATATTTCAGAGCATCTTCTGAAAAATAGTCACATATTTTAGTGACCACATCATTCTCCTGCTCTGTGAATTTCTCCACTTTAAGGACAATGAGAAAGACATGAGGCCCAGGAGCGCACTCTGTGATACACCTCACAATCTCACGTTTCACCTTCTTCTCAGATCTTTTAACATCAAATAAACCAGGAGTGTCTATCAGAGTGATGCTTCTGTCATTAACAAGTCTGGTTTCTGCTTGACACTCTCTTGTTTCAGAGTTGGCAGAATGATTTGTGGTGAACACTTCCTCTCTAAATATGGTGTTAGCTAGGTTGCTTTTCCCAGCTCCAGTTTTTCCTAGAAGCACAATCCTCTTTGAAGATGACACTAGAAATAGATAAATACCATGATAAATATTTTAGTTTTATGTTTTTTTGTATGCTTTTGAAGACAAGTACTCATACATTTTAAGAAAACAATAACAGTACACAACACGATCTGATCATGCTAAAATGTCGCAGAGGAATACAATGATAGTAACATGTTTTGGAATTGAAGTAAAGTTCAATTTTTTAAAGTAAGTCTCATTTTTACATATTTGTCTATTGCATTAGTCATTAAAATACAACATTGATTTTATAACAATGAACAAATAAACCAACTTGTTCCATTAAAACAAAGTTCTGTTTCTACAAGCAAGACAATTTACATTTCATTCCAATACAGCGGAATTAAATATTTTTAAGTGACAAATACAAAATTGGAAAATAAACAGCAAATGCATCATTAACAGTACTATATAGAAATGTACTTATGCAAACGTATGGAAACTCACCCTGGTTGAGAGCATCTTCTGTGAATTCTTCATGTTGCAAACTTGCCTGGGAGTGCAATGAACTTTGTGCAACAGACGCACTCAACACAACCTGTGTGACAGTTTCACTCAGCTCTTCAACCTCTTTTTTGTGGCCCAGTAAGCGGATTGTGCTGTCTGAGACAAACACAACCTGAGCCCTATGTTGAACTTGATTCATGCTATTTGTCTTGGAGATAACCATTTCCTGAAGCTTGTGTCTTACAGCAAAGCAGTCAGGAAGGATTATTTTAACTTCATTAAACTCATTATGCAGAGCCGCTTCTGCATCATCCAGTTTATCAGCAGAGAGAGAGAAGAAACGTAACTCTGTGTCTCGTAACTCTATTTCCACCTCGTCACCAAACCCTAAAAGTTCACGTAGCACCCCTGGACCTCCGTAAACCTTCCTTAGGAAGGCCAAAAGATGTGGGCTCATATCAGACACTGTTCTCTCTAAAACTAAATTCTCTTGATCAGAGATGCAGTCTAAAGCTCCAAGAATCTCCTTCACATGACCTTCCAAAACTAGCTGACCTGCGTCCCCCTGAGAGACTTTCACTCCAGGAAAATCTCGTCCCAAACTGTGATTGATCTCTTTCCAGAGGAGGCGAAGTTTTGCCTCCCCTAGCCGACGAACACTGGTCTGCCTCTGTCTTAAACCTGACCCTCGGGGCCTAACAGTCAGGTCCTCTAAATCCCTCAACCGGGCGTTCACTTGAGGACGTTTCCCAACAACAACAGCCATCCCACCCTCACTGTACACCTTCACCTCATCTGTGGTCTGATGAGAGAAGGACTGAAACAAAGCTTTGGCTTTGTGATGGTCCACCTCATAGTGACACATGTAGCCATCAAACACTTTGTCTACCTCACATTTCCAACTTCCAACTTCATTTACAGCACCAGGTTGAGCTAAAAATCTGACTAACACCCTCCATTGTTCTGGATCAATCTCAGCACAACAGGCCACAGTAGTGAGCTCTCTCTGTAGATCGTTCCAGGCCTGAGGAGATTCGATTAGGTAACGAAGGAGGAAATCATCAGGTCTCAATTCATATTCTTCATCTTTTGTCGGAGGAGTTGCAGAAACAGACTGCAGAGAAAAACATTACACAAATTATTGGGCAGTTGAATTACTACAACAAATATAAATATATTATTATAAATATAAATATACATGAGGAAAATAAATAAGGAATTAAAAAAATGTAAATATCTTGTAAATATCTGATTCCTACATCGACCTGTGCGGAAGCTGCAAACGCCTGGTTAGAGGAGGTGGAGGTCTGAGGCGCTCGAACGGTGAAGACAAGAGGACCTTCTGCAAGCTCCACAACATGATTAGATTTCTGCAGGACTCTTTGCTGGTCTAGGACAGAAATAATGTCATGTGATAAGGTTAGATTTAATTGGGGGGTAACTGCTCTTAATAAACAGGCTTTTCAATAAATGAGATTCTCAGCAGCTCTTTCGACTTCACCTACTACTGCAATGATTTAGCACTTTAGATATATTTACTCAAGTACTTTCAGGTACTTGTACTTCCATATAACCTTACTTTTACCCCACTACAGATATCTTCTATATCTTATCTTTCACCTGACAAGTTAGTTTTCCCTTCTCCATGGCATAATTCATTTATTATGCTAATGTGTGTAATATTCATAAGAACATATGAGTATGATGTTGAACAAAAGCTGTTTGGAAAAGCAGACAACATGATAAATGAAATATCATTGCATGTTAGGTGTATATTTAAAAGTGTGTCGCAGTAACTTTAACAATGGAACCAGGATGTTTTCCAGGAAGTTCACGTTATATAAAGAAAACGGATCACGATGGTCAATTCCAGATATTAAAAGAGAGAAAACCCTTTTCTGGTTTATAAAGAAAGCCGTTCACTCACAAATGCACGATGCAGATGATGGATTTGGGAACAAGTGCTGTAAAAACGTGGGGGTCATTACATTGGTTCTGGTTTAAGCGGCGGAAGAAGCTCTAGAGGGAGCGAGGAGCGATTCGCATCTGTAGTCTGCAGTTCAACAGGTCCTCGCTGTGACCATCAGCGTCGTTTTAAACCATCAGTAGGACCTACTGGACGTTTAGTTGCCACCTGATGCATCATGGTGTAACTTACCTTCCTGATGTCTGAAAGCAATACAGTAGATGTGGTCAGTCACACTCCTCAGTGGTCCACACTCTCCTCCGCTTGACTTGCGCCGGATGCAGAAATAGTTTTCAACTTTCCTCTTCTGCTCCTCGAGCAGACGGTGACACTCAAAGTAAACGGGAAATCGGTAGTTATCCTCCATCATCCTCAAGTATTTTGTATGTGTTCAGATTTGCAGAGCGCAGGACTTTTCCCTACTTCCGAAAGATAAAGGAACCGGATGGTTTCACTTTCTGTCCAAAAAACAAACTTCCCTTTGGTTCACAGGGAAGAACCCCACAGTGCTGTGAGGCGTGTTTGCAAATCTCTGTTTTAGAGTCTCTTTGTACCCTAAATATACAACACTACTGCTACAACTACTGCTACTAATGATAATATTAATAATAATATTAATATTAATAATGATTTGAAATATAGTAGGAGCTGGGAGGAGTTCCATGGTATGAAGTATGATTACAAGCAACTCTTTTAAAGTTTCATCAAATTAATAAATAAAACAAAATGATGGATGTTTTATAAACTGCTGAAGAAAGCCTGGGATCTTCAGGATTCAAAACAGAACAGTAGACTTCAGCTTTGTTCACAGTTCAAACTTAACTGTGAAACATTCAGTCAGTCAAAGTTATTTCATGTTTCAACTGATCTCATTCATTTTGTTGCTGCTTTATCTAAAGTGACAAAACATTCAACAAAGATGCACTAAGGAAAATAAAGGCAGCTAACTAAAAACTGACCTCACTAACCGTGTAAAGAAATAAACCATCTCTGTAATATATGACACACATTGTGGCATCTAATGAGTCATGTTACAGAATATTTCACATCTTCAGTAGGAATGGTGTGGAGACATTTCAGCTCTCTTCGTCTGTCTTTTACGGTGATGCTAACCTGTTATTCAAAGATGTCCGTGTGTGTCAAGGTAAATTCTTACTGAACCGCACCCGGCTGTTTGATGTGTGACTAATGCTGACGCTTAGGTAGTTAATCAGTAACACCTCTCTACTGGTTCCACAAAAATGGAACAGTATTGCTTTCATGAATGTGGGATTTTCTGCAGCACTGTAAAAACACATCCTCTGTAGCTTTAAACTTGCGAATGAGTCAACTCTGCTAATGTTGCATACACTCCTTTCTACAGTCATCTCCTAACTTTCAGATGCACGTTGGCTGAGCTGCACCTCACTTTGACCTCTCTGTGGTGTAAGGCACTCAGTGTGCCTGACACAAATCAGTATCTACTGAAGTGTAGCAGTTCCTGCCCTCTGACACACTGTCTACTACTTACTGTACAACTCCTTACACTGTGTAGCTTATTTAAATAGACAAACATCTTCTCACACTAACTATTGTAAATGTAAATTCGTTATGTAAGTAATACATGTAAGTTTCAGTGGTAGTCAGACAAAAGTAACACAGTGCACAACTGAAACTACTGCGTGGCTGATACAGAATGGTTTAAAGTTACACTGTCATTTCCTGAGAGGGCCACCTTTTCCTGAGCAGCTTTTTAAAATCAAAATAAGTACTCTACAAGCGCAAAAGAAAAGATTTAATAAGAGCAAAGAGTTTATCAAGCATGTGCACAATAAATCAGCCATCATTATTAAAGGCTATAACATGAAACCTTGTTTTCATCAGTTATCATCAGTTGTCAGCTTCATATTTAATGACATTTAACAACCAAGACTAGGCACGTCAGAAAGCACACAAACAAAATATCTGATAAAGACTGAATAAAATGTGCAGTTAAGGTAGTCAAATATCATTTTTGCTTTACACACAGTAGCAATAAATACCAAAATGGCACATGTATGGCTACTAGATGTCTCTGTTAAATGCTTAATGAGACTCATATATACATTTTGCCATCCAAAAATGCCGGTTGATTGAAAAGCTGTATGTCAGGTGGATTTAACATATACAGGTAGAAAGGATTCACGTTAAAGGTATCTGTATCGTATTTCTGAGTAGTCAAAACTTCTTACATATCTTAAAATGTGATTCTTACTGGTCAGACTGCAATTGCAGATATCTTGAATTATAATTTGGCCAATTCGCACTATAATTTCAACTAGTCAAAATGCCCTTTTAGATATCTTAAACGTGATGGATATTCAGTTTAAAACTCTTACATGTTAAAACTGCGTACCATAATCACCTGTAGATATCCAACTCTGACACATCCTCCAGGTGAACCCACCTGTCAGTCTGTGTGCACACAACACGTAAGACTGTCGTCATCGATTGTGTTAATCTGCTTCTGTATTCTTTCCTTTATAATTTGGAAATACACATGCTAATAGTTAAAAGTGCAAATACTTAAAATATATGTGAAAAATATAAATATCACTTAAAATTCGTCAAGCTAAACTAGAGCCATTCTGTTAAATGTAATGTCAATAAAGTCATTCTTCTGTATAAAATGGATTTCTTTGTGCATTTAAACTATTGAATGCTGTTGATAACACGAATGCACTGTTTCTGCAATAATTCATTTAATCAGGTGAATACCCAGAAAGTATTTTTCTTGACACAGTGAAGTTTTCTATTGATGCAACTGTGACTCAGAAACTGACTGATAATGTGATCATTCGTCTAAGTCCCAATTGAGCACACAACATAGATAATGATGATGTTCAGGACAGTCCCATGAGTCCAGAACAGTTTCCATCATATTAAACAATGTCCTCTACTAAATTCACTATAATATTGTCACTGTTGTGGATCATTGAGTTCAGTGTAAAAATGTTAAATATTAGTCAATCTAAATCACTCACAACACATCAGTAGTGTACAGTACATATCGCATCAATATCTGAAAGCCTTCAGACAGAATAGAGTATTGCTGAGCAAGAGGACACATGGGTAGTATCCAAACTGTGTATATTCTTTGCCATACACTTATTTAAATAATTCAGACATGTCAGGTATCTTGTGGCATTCAGAATTTGACACTATGCCACAAAATACTTTGTAGATGTTTAATTTGATATGCATATAATATATCTGTTCAGGTTTATCTAAAATGTTCCAAGAAATAATGACAAGAGAAAAATAAAAATCAAAAACAACAGAATGTGAGTTTACATTTATTTATTTTTTCATTTCTTTTAAAATGATAGAATCCGAAGCATAATTGTCTGCATCTATATGTTTTAATCTGCTAGATAAAGACGTGCTAGATTTGCATTAACATAACATAACTAAAATTGCTTCTAAAGTACAGTATCAAGATGTGTCTTGACATGAAGTGTCACTGTTTCCCAGTAGTCATTTTATGCTAATACTGTAATAAGTATTTAAACAGGTTAGTAATCCAAATGCAAAAAGGAATGTATTTAACAAGCATGTCACATTAAGAACAATTTACTACAAAGAGCATGAACCATATATTTTAAAACGCTTTTCTTTAAATCAGCTTAGGCCTGCTGTTGGTGCCTAATGAGAAATATCTCAAACCTAAGCAATGCCTTTTCTGTAAATGGAGAAGCCAGCGTTAAGGAACAAAATCAGAACCATTGTATAGAATTTGTTATCACCGCTCAACCATGCTATTGCCTTAGCTGTTTTACATGTCTTACAGTTAGAAAACATCTAGCCTTGCAAATAGTGTTACCCAATGAGAAAAACAGTCACGGAAACTCTGCAACAAAACACTCACACTCTTATCTATCAGTTAGATGGGGGGTGAAGTGCAGCCAGGCACCCACGGCCCACCCCATTATTAATCTTATCATCCCAATATTGTTCTTATCACTATATTTTCATGATTTCTGCAAAATAGCCACTGCTCCCCCAAGATCCATCAGTATTCAGCTTAAAGCCAGGATGGAGAGGCTGAGTGAACGTGGCGTTCTCTTTGTGGAGCAGGGTAATGTTGTTGTCAGAGATGCTATAAAAAGACAGAGTGCCTGCTCTGTAATCCAGGTACACGCCAATGATGTTGGACTTAGGACCTGACACTGCCTTGCTTACAGAGTTGTGTTGGAAGGTATATGCACTGGTGGAGCACTGTAAACTCCATGACTTGTTGTTCTTTCCAAATTCTGAGTCATAAGAAGTTCTGCTAATGTCTTTGTACGACACTGCCACTGACCAGCTATGACCACTCAAGATGACCTCCCAGTAACACCGCCCTGACAAACCCTCTTTGCACAGCACCTGCCTGTAATCTCTAAACCTGTCTGGGTGTGCAGAATATTGTATCTCGTATGTTTGACTCATCACGCGCCTGTATTCTTGTGAAACGGAAAAATATCTGTAGGCTGAGTTCTCATCCAGGGTTAGAGGGCAGGAATCTGATAGAAGAAAAGCAACAATGACATTTTAAACTTTAAAAATGGAGTTTACTATTAATGCACTGGTGTGTTATAGAACTGCAGAGATTTAAAAGAGATTTACTTACAACACAGAAATTCTTCTCTGGTCTTTGGTTCTGGTAGTACAACATCTATAGTAGACACTAAGGAAAACATAATGATCTGAATACCACTGGAACTGTATAAACCCACAATATGGCCCAACTCTCGATTTTCTGCATTAGCCCCTGTTACCTGTGGCAGAGATCCTAGGCCATGTGTCCTTCATGAGGCTCTCTACTTTCTCTCTCAGCTCAGATATGCAGTCAGTCACAGTTTTGATTGAGCGTTGAGGACAAACAACTGCATCATGTGGGACGTCCAGAGATTCACAGGAGGTGGAGAGAGACTGGGAAGTCTGGAATGAATTTAATACATTGCAGACAGGAATAATGTTCTTACCAGTATAATATTTACAGAATATAAAAAGGGATACAGTCTTCATAGATGGATTGTACCAAAATCATCAAAGATCAAATTTGGCCAGCAGATGTCACTTTTTCATAACTCGTTGTTTTCTAAAGGAAAACTGAAACTGAGTTTTGTATTATTTCTATTATTCAGACATATGGAACTCTCATAACAATATTACAAGGATATAGAAAGAATAGCAATAATAGAAAAACAGTTACCTGAATGAAATGGATGTGGTCGTCTAAGTGAAAAAGCTGCTCCAGGTCAGTGTCTCTCTGCCTCAGCTTGCTGATTTCTTCCTCCAGCTGCAGCTGCAGCTCTTCAGCCTTAGCCACCGCGCTTTTCTCCTGAGTTTTGATCAGCTGCTTTGCTAAAGTGCGTTTTCTCTTTATGGAGGCAATCAGTTCATCAAAGGTCTTATCACAGGACTTCACTGCAGTCTGGATGCTACTCTGTTCAAGCAAAGAAAAACATCAGGATTTCATTAATAAAACATGTTATCAAAGTAACAGTCTGCTTATCGATTCAAAGAGCCCCACTGTTAAAACTGGAAAACTCACTTAACATTCACTCTGTTCATTCACACTTTTCATTTGCTGACTGACTGGTGTTAACATAGGGAGAAATCCTAAATAACCCAGTTAAAGTTATTCAACTTTTTTGATGCTGCTCACATCTGGTGATGACGAGCTGAAGTCTAATTTCCAAACCTTAAAATCCTTTAGCGCTTGTCGCAGCTCGTTCAGCTCCTTTTCTCTCTCCTGGACTCCCTCCTGGACTTTCTTTTGGCTCACAATCAGCTGTTTCTGCAAGAAATTGTTTTGTACAATAGCAAATCTAAAATCTGATCTACCACAAGCAAGAGTTTCATTAGCAGTGTTGAGGTGCTGTTTCTACCTGCTCCTCAGCCCTCTCCGCTGCAGCTGACACCGTACGGTGGCCTCTGTGCGTATCTACAGTGCACAGATAGCAAATACACCTCTTGTCTGTGCAGCAGTAGATCTCCATCAGCTTGTTGTGCTCTGTGCACATCTTGTCCTGCAGTGGGATTAAAGCTGAGACCAGCTGGTGGGTCTTCAACACAGGAACACTGTAGTGAGGCTTGAGGTGAACTGGGCAGTAAGAGGCCAAACAAGTCAGGCAAGACATTGTGGCTTTATTAGGTTTGGTGCCAGAGCAAAAATCACAGGACACATCTGCTGTGCTGGCACAGGAAAGAGCAGAAGAGGGTGACGCCATCTGCGTGCTTGTGCTCTGCAGCTTCTCCACAACCTAGAAATAATTAAAAGAGCGGGTATTCAGTTCATTGGACATGTTTAATCTGCATTGGCATCAAAATTGATCTTCATCTTCTGCATCAGTGAACATCGCTGCACAGATTACGCATCTGGCCTAAAGGAGTCCTGAGTTTTAAAGAGAACCTAGTTCTTGGAGCTGCATTATGCGGGACCACGTGTTGAACAAGTGCAGGAACAGTACTGTTTGTAGGTAGGTGGGTTCTAAAAAGTTGTGCAGATCATTTTGGGTAGTGATAATATATGTTATATGCATGTGTGTGAGTAGCATACATGTGGTATGCTGCTTGAAGGAATGACACAGTGAATATATTGCTGTGGCTTTTGCAATGTTAGCATAGAGTAGCTATTCAGTACACTATTATACACTGTACACTAGTTTAACTCTATTTGACTTTTAACAGGCCACTATGAGCAGCGATGCTCCTCTTTGTAATAAGTGGCTAACAGCAACTGACTCTAAACTTCTTCTAAGTTGTGAACGCGCCATCACCTCAGCCAGCATGTTGTTCCTGCGGAGAACAGGCCTAGATTTGAAGGTCTCCCTGCACTGGGGGCAGCTGTACTTTCCTTTCTTCACTTCTTGATCCCAGCAACCCTCGATACAGCTTTTGCAGTAGCTGTGTCCACAGTGGATGGTGACTGGCTCTTTTAGCAGCTCCAGACACACTGAACAACAGAACTGACTTATATCCAGCTCCACACCACGATCTTGCTGTTCCTGCTGCAGCAGCTCTGCCATTTTGATGAGCTTCACATGTGCAGACAAGTGCACACATGAGTTTCATTTCTTCTGAAAAGGGGGCAGTAGAATCCTGTGATTGTAAGATGTGACCACTAGGGGGAAGTCATCACCTAATGACAATGACTAATGACATGTAGCCTAGTCATTCCCAGTGTTAAATCACTTCTTTCTCTACATTCTAAGTGATATATGAATGTTTATATGATATTTTAATAAAGAGCAATAATAATAATTACAAATGTAAATTAATGTATGGATAAACAGGTCTCCATTGAGTGAGGATTTGTTCCAGTGCTTTACTTTACTTTCCATAAATGTATGGTCAATATACCATAAAGACCTCTTCTATCAGAATAAGAAATTGTGACTACTTTAAAATGAAAGTATGTATAGTGTTGTTGTGTGTAATCTGCCATCTTGCCCCGAGATCCTCAATATATTTTGAACAATAAACAGCACTGAATGTCGACGCTCAGTTTCAGATTTCAGTTTTGCCTGTTCAGACATTTACAATTCATCCAAATATAAATGTTTAGTTTGAATTGTATAGTTTATTGAAGCAAAATTAAACATGGTATTTTAATAAAATGAAATGTCATCACATTAATGCAATTTAGTGGTTTTAATGTTGTGCTTGACAGAAGTCACCATATGAATACAGATGTTTTGATATTGTTTTGACAGGACACCTTTCATACAGCTGACAGGAATTATTAGGAAGTAATTATATTTTGTTCACTAAATCTTATTTTCCAATTCAATTATTTACATATCTTCCATCCCCTTAAAACAAGTAGCCCATAGTCCCCTAATTGATTCAAATATGATTGATATCAACCTCCTGCTCATATGTTTAGTCAGTGCTGTAGCTGTTTTTGATTTGATCCATCCACAGGTCCTGAAGTTGATGCGGCAGTCTGGTTCCAGACTGCTTCTGCTGCCCTCTGTATGGCCTCTCCTGGAGTTTCTGCTCCTTCGGCTGCTTCATATCCTCTCTGGAACCCCTCTAACCCGCCTTTCTGAGCAGCAGCTACAACTGTATGTTTTACTGTTGTGGCTGTAAAACCCTGAAGCTCTTGCGCATTGCTAAACATTGATTTAAACATTCCTGCCACACCAAGAAAAGCCCCCAACAACACACCTGTTGCAACACCTGCTACTCTGATCACTAATGTGTTAAATACGCTTTTTTTAGCTTCATTTCTGATCTGTTCCTGTGACATGTTTCCTACGGACTGTGCGATGTTCTCTTCCTCTCTCTGTATTTCTCTTTTCACCGCGTTTAACATTTCGTTGGTGTAATAGTTGCCATTGTTTGCTTGAATTATCTTGTCTATCGTCCTGAGTAGGTTTTCCACTTGGAACTGGTTGCTCCTGTAGTCCTCTCCATTGTTCTTCCAGTATTTATTATCCACAACGTGGCACCGGCCTCCGCACTTCTTCACCAGATCACTCAGTGCTTTGTTCTGACTGACAAACTCATCAATCTTTGTCTCCTCGGGGAGCTGGTCGCCATGAGTGAAGACAACTGCAGCATGTTTCAGAGCATCTTCAGAGAAATACTGGCATATTTGTTTGATGACATCCCGTTCCTGAGTTGTGAATTTCTCCACTTTAAGCACAATGAGAAAGGCGTGAGGCCCAGGAGCGCACTCTGTGATACACCTCATTATTTCAGCCTTGAGTAAAGTCTCAGACCCACATGTGTCAAAAAAACTGTGAGTGTCGATCAACGTCATGCTTTTTCCATCGACATATTTAGTTTCTGCACAGGAAGCACTTGTTTCTGAGATGGGAAGATGGCTTATCTTGAACACCTCTTCTCCAAATATGGTGTTAGCGAGGCTGCTTTTCCCAACTCCAGTTTTTCCCAACAGGACAACCCTCCATGAAGTTAGCTCTATAAGAGAATGACGGCACTTATGTTAATTTGGCCTTTTATAAAATATTTGCAACAAATAATTTTTTGTTTGGGTTTTTTTTCATTCTTAATCAATTAATTGTATATGGTATACAATTTGAGCTGTGAAATTTCCTACTTTAGCTCAAAGCTATCATCACCATGGTAACATGTTTGCTGTGCTAATCCTAACATGCTAAATAGGATTAGCACAGCAAACATGTTGGATAAAAGCGTCATGCTCGTGCTAAATGACTAAATGTAAACATGCTGTTGTTTTGCAGCTACATCCTAATATTATTACCATTACCATTTAAAGGTATTTGACCTCATTGTCTAAATAAAAAAATATATATATATATTTCATTCCTTTATAGTTCAGTGTGTGGAGGAAACATTTACAGCATAAATCCATGTAAATCAAGCTCTACTCACCATCCATGTCGAAAACAAAATTACTGTTGTTACCCGAAATGTTGTTCGTTCTTTTGCAGTGGCTTGACTGTACTTTTATTTTCTACCAGTCGGACTTGTTGGTCGATGCAGTCTGAACAAAGAAGGAACAGAGTGGATATATCTGAGTGGCTGCTGCAGGGCTGTGTTGCCAAAAATATTCGTCGAAAAATCAGTAACTGCACGAAATATGTCAAAGTACAAGCAGAGAATTTCACACAATCAAATGTATGTATTTGAAAATGTAATATGTATTTTTAATGATTGTTTACAATTGTATACTTATTTACAACACAGTTGTGTAAAATGATGATATGATACTGGCAGAAGTAAAGACAGGCGCAAATAAATGCATGAATGACAGTTTCCAGCTAAACAGGTTAAACTGAAACTCTACTTTAATCCATACCCTACTTACTTTTTGTGAATGCTTTACGTGAGAAGATTACAGCTGCACCTCTTCATACTTTTTTAGGGTGGAGCGTTGTTTCGGCAACATCCATGCTCTGCTAGATGGAATCAACTATACAAGTAAACACACTGGAAACAATAGGACCTTTGAGTTCTACAGGTGACCCGTGATTGGATTACTCCTCTTTTGTAGACGGGCATCTATGCTGTGAATGGTCCTTATCACAAAGTGGAAATTACAGGTGTTTCCTATTTTCATGAACGTGCCTCCAGAAACACATTTGTAAGTCACTGTGTAGTGTGAAAGACTATTTTCCAAAACTTTCCTTCAGTGAATTGGTGGAAAAGCAGCCTTAAAGTTGAATATTGTATGCTGTTAACAAACCCAGTAAAATTACCAAAAAGTGCTTTAGATTTGATATATTTTTTGTTTTTCTTTTCTTTTCCCTACTTACACTGTGGTACTGAAACACAGACAAAATCCTATTATTTATTTATTATAGAAACAGAAGTAAAAGGTACATATGTTGAAGTTTTGAGCCACTGCTGCTCCAGATGGTATTTATAGCAGCAGAAATGTGTACTGTATGTGGAACCATATCATTTATACTAGTTTACATCATACTCTATTGACCATTGTAATAAGGAAATATGCCACCAGTCTGTTTTTCTAGTTTATTGACCAAAACAAAACTATACAGCACAGAGGAATACAGCATATACACATGTATACAGAAAAGAGTAGAACATTTTATTTTCATACAAAGGTTTGTTCTCGACAGTTAAAAACTTTTTTATACTGCCTTCACTGGTGGGATTGCACCTTAAGTTGTACTGCATCAGCTGGTGGACACCCAGTTACAGTAATTCGGATTTTTGTCCTTTTACTGCGGCTGGTTAGTGTAGTGGTAACATCACCGCCTCCCATGTGGGAGACTGGGGTTCAAATCCCAGTTGTGGCCTAACACCAGTAGGGGTCCTTAGGCAAGACCTCCTCACGCTCACCCTGCCTACCTTTGTACCTTGTAATGACTTGTAAGTCGCTTTGGATAAAAGCGTCTGCTAAATGACTAAAATGTAAATGTACTGCTGTAGCTAGTTGTGGTGCTAAGTCATGTGGTGGTGTTTCTGGCAATACCATAACGTTTTAAATTCCTTATCACAGCTGTTATAGTTGCGAACAATCCCACTATGACAGCCAAACCCCAAAAACCTTTAATCCATGTCAGTGATGAATTGTTCGCCTGCTTTTTGAACACATGGATTTTAGCCTGTTGTCTAATCTCTTCCTGTGCCATGTTTAACGAAGACTGTCTGATGCATTCTTCTTCGTTCTGTATTTTGATTTCCAATGCTTGGAGCTTTTCATCGGTGTAGTAGCCTCCATTGTTTTCCATCACTATGTTTTCTATGGTGTTGAGCAGCTCTGCTACCTGGAACATGTTGCTCCTGTATTCATCCTCATTGTTTTTCTTCCAGTATTTATTATCAACAATGTGGCACCGGCCACCACACTTCCTCACCAGATCCCTCAGTCCCTCACTTTGATCTACATATTCCTCAATTTTCATGTCTTCAGGGAGCTGGTCACCATGTGTGAAGACAACCACAGCATATGTTAAAGCATCTTCAGAGAACTGGTTACACATCTGTGCGATGACGGCCTTCTCGTGCTCTGTGAATTTCTCCACTTTAAGCACAATGAGAAACACATGAGGCCCAGGAGCGCACTCTGTGAGACACCTCAATATCTCAGGCTTGTTGTCCTCCTCAGACCTTCCTGGGTCAAAGAAACCAGGAGTGTCGATCAAAGTGATGCTCTTTCCATTTAAAGATTTGGTCTCAGCTTTACATTCTTTAGTTTCAGAATTAAGAGTATGATTGATTGTGAAGAGTTCCTCTCCAAATATGGTGTTGGCCAAGTTGCTTTTCCCAGCTCCAGTTTTTCCCAGCAGGACAATCCTCCTTGTGTCTGGGGTTTGACAAGAATAATAGTTTTTAATCAATCTATCTTTTGCATGTTAACTTATCAATGCATGTTAATTTATCAATGCAAAGCACAAGGTCAATTTGCTGTCATGATACATTGTAATAATTCAGAACACGTGCAGTGGTTGCCATTTTGTAGGTGTGTACTATAACAGCGAAAAGTTGCCCAGTGCCTTCTTAAAAATAATATAATCACACAATATTTTCTAAGCCAGATCTCACAAAGAGAAGACACAGTCATTGACAGTTCACGTGGTTGTTCAAATTAGCTTTACAGTGGCATCTGTCTGAGCTTTTAATTTAAATTTTAAGAAAAGATTTTGGGGTTGGTATATTGTATGGTGATTTGATTTAAATGCCAGCTAAAAGAAATAAGCTTAACTTACCTCCCATGCTGTAAAAGATAGCACTGAAACAAATTGTCAGATCCACGAGACGTCTCAACTGCAAGTCTTTTCGCTTGTGCTCTTGCTCCAACTCTTCATTTGTTTTTGTTTTTTTCTACCTGTCTGACTTGTTTTCCCAGCTACAAGCTGATGGGCTGATCAACTCACATTAGCTTTCATAGAATTGCATTAAACACATTACACATTTTACATTTTACTATAGCCTTTAAGCCAGTAATAATGTTTGTAGTCAACCACAAATAGTTAGATATCACAATATATGTCAGGAGATTAGACAAAAACACATATACTAAAGTTGTAATACAAGGATATATGTTATTATTTGAAATACCATGTAGGCTAATTTATTCATAAACCTCTATTCATGTTCAAGAAAATTGACATTTACATGATGACATTTGATTGTTCCAATCTTTTATTTAAAATGACTTTTGCCTCCATCTTTAACCCAACACTGACTCTCATCCGTCTGACAGCATAGACAGAGATAACAGGTAAAGCAGGAAGTTGAAGCTGGGAAACAAATTTCTTGACACTTGCTTCTGAATTAAATTCGTTTTTTGTTAAGATTATATGAATGCATAAAACAATCGTGTCATCTGTAAAAACCTGGAATGTATTGTTGGCAGTGGCAGCATGGTTAGATTATACCACTTAATAAACCACTTACTAAGTTCAAGTTAAATATAAAAAACAACAACTATCAGGTTTTCTTCTTCCCAACTGATGCATGGATGCATGTGAATGGATTAGTGATACTGCATCTACATATCAAACACATGATAGATACTAAGACAAACTGTATGTCTTCTATCTGCAAACATGACAGTACAATTTAAATACATTTACATTGATTATTGTACTACTACAGGTTTTTAAACGACTGATACTGGGTTTGTGGTTGACTGCCCTAGAAAATAATGCACAGCCACGTTAAAACATTTTTATTAGTATCTATTATGTGTTTGATATGTAGATGCAGTATCACTAATCCATTCATTATTAACAACAGGCTGTTATTAGTCAGTTGTTTTAACTCTGTGAAGACTGCAGCTGTTGAACTTGATCATAATTGACATTGTAATCACTTGTCCAGTAGATCTCTTACTCTCCCTGATGTTAGCCTGTACCAGATGGTGTCTGTGCCTCTGCTTTTGCTCCTGTTGCTGCAATTCCAGCTGCTGCTCCTATTGCTGCTCCCAGAACTACTGCTACTGTTGTTGCCTCGTCTTTCATTATTTGAATCGCCCCGCCAAGGAAAGCTCCTAACAGTACCCCAGTTGTGACTCCTGCAGCTTTAAATAAATGCTTCTCAAAGACATTTGTTTTAGCCTTTTGTGGGACCTCCTGTGGTGAGATGTCTGCAGATGATTGTGTAATGTTCACTTGCTCTTGTTGTATTTCACGCTGCACTGCTTGTAGCATCTCATTGGTATAGCAGCTTCCTCTGTTTGCCTCAATTACCTTATCTATTGTGTTGAGTAGCTCTGCCACCTGAAACTGGTTGCTCCTGTACTGATCCTGCTGGCTGTTTTTCCAGTATTTATTATCAATAACATGGCATCGGCCCTCGCACTTCTTCAGCAGATCACTTAGATCCTCACTTTCATTGGCAAACTCTTCGATCCTCATTTCTTCAAGAAGTTGGTCACCATGAGTAAAGACGACAATGGTATATTTTAAAGCTTCTTCTGAGAAATACTGATGAAGTTTTTGTATGACAGCCTTCTCCTGCTCTGTGAATTTCTCCACTTTAAGCACAATGAGAAAAACATGAGGCCCAGGAGCGCACTCTGTGATACACCTCACTATCTCAGCCTTCATCTCCTCCTCAGATCTATATGTGTCAAAAAATCCAGGAGTGTCGATCCACATTATAGTTTTTCCATTGACAGACTTGTTTTTTCCTTGACATTCACTTGTTCCTGATTTGGGTGTATGGTTTATCTTGAATGCTGTCTCTCCGAATATGGTATTGGCGAGGCTGCTTTTTCCAGCTCCAGTTTTTCCTAAGACCACAATCCTTCTGGTGAACTCTGTGAGACATTGATGAGTTTATGTTAGTGATATACAATACATTACTCCAGTTTGTTTCTTGTGTTGCAGGAAATATACATCGCAAAAATCAGTTCATAAACAGTTAATTCTGCAGACATTTGCAGCTTGCAAGTAATGGAACATGTCCTACTTTAAAAAATTGTCAGTTCTCTTATCTGTGATTTCATTGTGTAGTATAATTTGGTACAATGGATCAGTGGCCTATTTGCTTTTCTTCTAATATAAAGGAGTAATTTGTCTGTGAGATGACTCACTTATAGAATATCATTATCACTGAATAATGGACTCCATAATACTATGTGCAGGACATATTAGAATTCTAGTATCTTCACAACCCCCGTTTGATTTTATTGAGACGGACCAACTCTTTACTTCTGTAAGTGCTCAGTATAAGACAATAAATAACAGGAAGTGACTTACCACTCATGCTTTGAAAAAAACAAACCAATCCAGAGAAGAAGACGTTGTAACTCTTCTTTAGCTTTGCCAAAGTTTGTCAGATAGTCAAAAATCTAAGCAAGTAGAAAATATGAGCAAGCACTTTTCAGAAAATATTCATCACAAACATCTAAATAGCAGTTGATAGTGAGTAATCACAAAGATGTTGTGACTCCTCTTTAGCTTTTCTAAAGTTTGTCTCTTGCTTTCTTTCTCTGCCAGTCTGACTTGTTTCTCTGTGTCAAGCTAATGGAATGAGTATGTTACATAATACACTTTTTTTTGTACAAGCCTAATAACAGGCACAACATCAAAGCTATGACACTGAAGTTTGTATACATCTAAAATTGAAAAAATTGATTTTTTTAATATACATATCCAGGTATTTACAATTGCAAAACCAGCTCATAAACAGAGACACTTTGTTGACAATAGCCGCTTTCTGGCTTACTGGCAAATAATGGTTTACTTCAAATGTAAATAAAAGTTCACTGCTTACAATCGAAGTGCCATGCATCACATTAGATGCAATTGTAGATGCAGGGGTTACAAAAGCAGGATTCTCTGACACATGATCCATCAGTGGAAAATGGTCCATTAGTGGCACTTGCCAGGTCTTTAGAGCAAATCTAACTTGCTCACAAACTTCACATTACCCAAATTGTCAAATCAGACCTCCATGCAAGGGTCTAGAACTGTTTTTAGGCTTTTGTCTTCCTAAAATCTGCTATGAATTGCATAGATCTTTTAAAAAATAATCATAATTTATTATGTACTTTGTATGGTCCAACATACTCAGAGTGACACAGTGAGATGGTAACAATTCAATTGTTTTATCTTGTTGTTTCTCACACTGTTGCCTACTGTTTGCCCAAGGGGGATTTGTTGGGTTTTCTATATGACTCCATGCAGCATATAGGATATTTCATTTGTTGTATTTTAGATATAATGTAAAATCTTATCCTTAATGTGCCTTCAGATAATTTTATTGTGATTTGGCACAATATACAGTAAATACACTGATATGTATTTTATGGAATACTACTAGTAAGATAATATTTTAATATCCGTCTTACCTCCAATAATCTACTTAAAATCATTGTGTTAAACTGCTCTCTAGTGGACACTTCAGGTAGCATTTTCAGTGCTTTATAATTTTTCTATTTATTTATTTGTGTATGTGTGTTGTTTATACACAGAATAATGTGCAGAATGTCTAGTGCCTACCTCCTCGACAAAGAAAATAATGTTGTCTGTAATTCAACTTTAAGCTACAGAACACAACTTTTTTCGAATATTTTTTGTAAAAACAAATTATTTTGTAACAACAATTTATTTTAGTGTAGAGAAGCTGTGTCAAAGCTATGGATGCACCATGCAGACTTTTTCAGTTCCGATACTGATAGATATCAGCTGATTCCTGATACCGATCTAATCTGACTGTCAAATTAATAGACCGTATATTTCATATCTACTATACATCTTGTGGACGACAACGGAGTCAGCCTTAAAATGCAAAAAATAATCATGCATAATTTTTTATTATTAAAATAAACTACTGTGCATGGCCACAACTTGGAACAGAATTTAAAATAAATAGGAGTCAAACTTTCTTGTAAAAATTTATTACAAACAGGAATTTAAACCCTAACTGGAACCATGAAGGCATCTAAATATTACCTGTGTGAAATGAAAGTACGATCAATCATGACAGGTTGGCAGACATTCCCAATAACTAAATATAACATGTAAAAAATATTTAGAAAATGTATATACAAAAACATAGTTAATTGCAATTTGTTCGCAATGTCTCAAGCTTTTCCGTGAATTAATATAATTTTGGAATTTTGTTATTTTTGTTATTATTTTTAATGAGAGTTGTATGAAATAATGAGAATGTTTTGTAATCTAACTAGATAAAATGATGCAGTGTGTTATTATGAACAAATAGGGCTTTACATACAATAACTTTGTGTCTAATGAGGACAAGGTGTGTCTGAGTAGGACGATGTTCATGTTGCAATGAGACATGTAACGTGTAAAACAAAAGGTTTCTTGTTATCCTGAGAACATTCTAGTTACTCAAACCTCACCCTAACCCCTGAATCCACTGTCAACAAAAGTAATATTAATACTCCAAACATTAAGAGTAGAGTCTCAGTAATTGGTTCCTGGATGCAAAATGATAAAAACAGCAATAAATAGAATACAATCACAAGTAATATTATTCCTTTATGTTGTAAAATGGTTCATATGTGGTCCTGCAAGGTTTTGAAAATTTCTTTGCATTTATTATATACTTTTATTAAGAAACGTATTGTTTTGTATATCCATACTCCCACCTTTGCTACTGCTGCTGCTGCTCCTATTATTCCTATTATTCCTGCTGCAGCTTGCACCATTTTTCCTATCACTGACGATAGTCTGCTCAGGGGTCTTACATATTGAACTGCAGCCTGGACTGTATGTCCCAGCCCTAATGCTAAAGGTAAAAATGTTGCTGCAAGTGCTGATCCTAACAAGCCAAACACACTACTCATGAAACGCCAAAATCCACCACCACCTGCTGGTGATTTTGTATTTTTTACTTTTGCATCCTCTCTGTTTGTCTTTTCTTTATTTTTCTCTTCTTCCTTTATGTCTTCGTCTTCAGTTTCAGTTTTTTCTTCTATTTTTTTTGCATCTTTTTCATCTGTTTCTCTTGAATCATCATTCGTTGCTACATCTGCTCCTTTTTGTTGTCCACCTTGCAAAACTACAACGGTTGGTGTAAAAAAAGCTTCAGCCAAGGACTCTGCTGCAGGACCTGTTAATCTGAACCACACATTCCTGGAGACACTGTTCACAGCTGTTTTGCTGACGTCTCCTTGTGGCATGTTTCCTTCATCTGTTTCTCTTTTCACTGCTTTCAGCTTCTTTTTGCTGTAGCAGCTTCCTTTGTTTTGCATCACTATCTTATCTATGGTATTGAGAAGCTCTGCCACCTGGAACTGGTTGCTCCTGCGATCACCCTGTTTGTCATTTTTCCAGTAGTTATTGTAAACAACGTGGCATCGACCACTGCACTTCTTCACCAGAGTACTGAGAGATTCACTCTGCTTCACAAACTCCTCAATCTTCAGTCCTTTAGGGAGTTGTTCACCATGAGTGAAAACCACTGCAGCATATTTAAAAGCTTCATCGGAGAAATATTGACATATTTTTGTGATCATGACATGTCCCTGCTCCATGAATTTGTCTACTTCAAACACAATGAGAAAGACGTGAGGCCCAGGAGCGCACTCTGTGATACACCTCATCATCACATGCTTCATTTCTTCCTCTGGTTTTTCTGTGTCAAAGAAATCGGGAGTGTCAATCACAGAAATTCTTCTTCCATGAACAGATTTGGACTCTGCTTGATATTCACTTGTTTTGCCAGTGGTGGACTGATTTATCTTGAACACATCTTCTCCAAATATGATGTTAGCAAGGCTACTTTTCCCAGCTCTAGTTGTTCCCAGTAGGACAATCCTGTATGACTTTAGCACTAGAACAGAACTATTATACATATGGTTAATATGTAGTTATATGTTGATTATACTTTTACTTTACAAGATGTCTGTTTGTTAAAAACACACTGAAATATATTTAGAGGATATTTACAGTCACACATGACTGCTGAACATGAACGGAGTGGGGGTGTAATAATTACTTCCCTCAGTGTCAAACTGAATCTAATATGAGACTGCCCCCAGGTGTCCCAACATTATATTGTACAAGTAATTTCTCCAGTTATCTTGTTAGGAAAATGTTATCTGTTCAAATTACATTAAATAAATGTTTCATGTTTCGGTTTCTGTACTTTTTTGTACTAGTTTTTTCAGTATTTTTCAGAGATAAACAATTCAGTAATTCATCCTTACTTGTACATCTTCGTCAGCTTCTCGTCTAGATGGTATTTTCACTGTTTCTCTTATCATGTGCTCTTCCTGTTATTACTATTGCGCCATCTGGTGCCATGAAGCCTCACAACTATAGTTGCTCTCCTTCTGTGACAAGTTTCTTGATGATGCTAAATGCACACTTCCTCTTTCTGTATTTCTTTCTTCACTTCTTTTACTACAACTATAGAGACCATGTACTTTATAATTACTGTACAAGTTGTGCCTGCATCTAGATGATCAAACAAAATATTATTAAATATTAAAACGTATGTTTCCAGGTGTAAGATCCTGGAAATCCTGTTCTGTCTTATGTCACCACGAGGTTTAAGTTTGCAGTTATGAGTAAAATATCCGAACATTTATTGTCATGAAGTTGTACACACACTTTGTACACACACGCCTCATATTAACATTATTAACCTATTGGTCCTGTGACCAGTTTTCAGAGATATGAATAACACTAATGCTGAAAATGATGCATCACAAATACCAAACATGTGGCTGATTCAGGAGTACAGGAGGCTGCATGCTCGTATGCTACGTGTTATACTTGCCAGTACTGAACTGTTCAAAGTAGTTAGTCTACAACATGTTTTAAATGTAACTCTTTATATAACAAGAAGAAGAAACCAAGACCTACCAGCCATATTGTTCATGTGGAAATTAGTAAGCAGTAAAAAAACTGTGTCTTTCAGACCTTTGCAGTGTCTTCTCTGGTGCAGCTCTTTTACTTTAGTTTTACTTTCAGTTGCATGTGTGTGTGACTGACATGTGGAGGGGGTGGGTATGTAATGTAATGTTTTACATTTACTCTGTACACTAATCAACATTAACCACCGTCAGTCAAAATGTATAAGACTGTCATGACATTGTCCAGGTTTGAATAATTTCATTTGAAAACATTTTCAAAGAAATCTAGAAAGTTAGATTGCTGAACACAAAACACAAAATTTCTTTAACCAAACTCAGAATTTCCATTATGTACCTCATTGTAATATCAGATTAATATACAGAAAAGTGTCAACAAATGATTAACCCCTGCGATCACCCTGTTTGTCATTTTTTCAGTAGTTATTGTAAACAACGTGGCATCGGCCACTGCACTTCTTCACCAGATCACTGAGAGATTCATTAAGTTAATTACAATTAGAAGCCAACTTAACTCATCGCAGAAATTAGTGATCTATATCACCTAATCATTTGTGTCTTAAATATCTTTTATCTACTGTATAATTACCTTTTTAACAACCAGAACAGCTGATAAATACTAAGATAATACTAAATAACAAACTGGGAATTTCTGTTTGTTCTTAACCATCAACTTTAATCCAAGGTTGATCCTTTGACCAAGGTCTAAAATTAAATTTCCAGCTACAACAATAAACAATTTTAAGATGTTTACATTGAATGAACAACAGCAATGTTTAAATTTTTTCAGTGCCTTTTAGTAACTATTAAATTGTTCATATGTACATTTAAGGGTCTTCAGGTGGCTTAGGCCCATTTTGTCTTTAAATCAGATTTTAGAGCAAATTAATGATTTTCGACAACATGAATAATAAACATTATTTGTTATAATTTTAATTGTTTAAACTGGGAGGTATTTTCACTCAGTCCATGTCAGACTTCTTTTTAATTCCAAGATTTGCCTCAGTGGTAATGCGCCATAAATTATTTACTCAGATATTCTGTTTCAGTTTTTGAAACACCAAATGAAAAGAAAGAAGAACTCAAAATCTTTGCAGAAAGGAAAGTATTTCATATAATTATTATTTTTTATTTTAGAAATACACATTACATTTATGATTTTTATGACTAAAATAATCTTCCCTATAATAGTTTTTTTCATTTATTAATGTTTCTAAGGTTTCCATGCAGTCTGACTTTAATTCTTTCCCCTTTTTTCACACTCACAGCTGTTTATTGACTCTTTTTGACCATTAGCTCTGATGCTGTGTTGCAACATCTAGTGCTTATTGAAAAATGTAACATTGACAGCTGCTGCTGCCTTCTTTGATGCTTCTCCCACGGGAGCAGCAAGTCATGTCAAACAACATTCTGGTCCCTTTTATAGCATCTGCTGCTGCTACAGCTGCTTGTTCTGCTGCTGCTTCTGCTGATTTAATACTTGTCCTTAAAATATTACAAACTAACATGACCATCTCCCATGCGCCAAATAAGGCTCCCAGCAAAACATCTTTACAAACACCTGCGACTCTGATCACAAACTCCTTAAAGACGTTCTTCTTAGCCCGCCTTGTGATCTCTTCCTCTGACATGTTTCCTGCTGACTGTCTAATATTTTCTTCCTCTTGTTGTATTTTTGCCTGCACTTCTTGTAGCATCTCATTGGTGTAGTAGCCTCCACTGTTTTCCATCACCATCTTGTCTATTGTTTTTAAGAGCTCCTCCACCTGGAACCTATTGGTCCTGTATTGATCTTCTGAGGTTTTGTTCCAGTATTTATTATCTATGACATGGCACCGGCCGCCACACTTCTTCACCAGATCACACACACTCTCATTGTCTTTAACAACATCGTTGATTGTCTGTCCATCTGGGATCTGGTCACCATGGGTGAAGAGAACTGTTGTGTATTTGAAAACGTCTTCAGAGAAGTATTCACATATTTTAGTGACGACAGCCTTCTCTTGCTCTGTGAATTTCTCCACTTTGAACATAATGAGAAAAGCATGAGGCCCAGGAGCGCACTCTGTGATACACCTCACTATCTCCCGCTTTATTTCCTCCTCAGCGTTGCTGCTGTCAAAGAAACCAGGAGTGTCAATGAGAGTAATTTCTTTTCCGTTGACAGAACCAGTTTTGGTTTGACATGTCTGAGTTTCTGAGTTGAAAGTGTGGTTGATCTTGAAAACTTCTTCTCCAAATATGGTGTTGGCCACGCTGCTCTTTCCAGCTCCAGTTTTTCCCAGTAGGACAATCCTCCTTCTGTTTGGGGCTGAAGAATAATGGTTTGTATGTATTACATTGTTTTACAACAAATATTATAATTTTTTTTTAAGTAAAGAGTAAACAAAAAAGCTCACAGAAGAAAAAAAACTCATCAATAATTGTTATTAAAATAGAATGCATTCATCTCAAAAAAACACATTTAGCAATTGGTTATAATGGACCGTGTAAAGTCAGACATATCAAAAACTAGCCAGAAAAGTCAAATTGTTTGAAACTATGGTGTTTATTAAACCTTTTAACAACAATCCCCCAAAAATATTTTGCAATATTTTTGTATAATTTTTGATACATTGGGTGGTTTGGCAGATAGTAGGTAGAAGGTGGTTAAAAATCTTCTCCACAAATTTGATACACACATCTGTAACACTATTTAACTGTAGCTAATATAAAGACAGTAATTATTTATTGTTTCAAAAAAGAAACTATTTATTTTTGAAACAATAACAAAATGAAGCTTATTCCTACTATAACATTTTAAAAAATTAGCAAAGATCATCCTGTAAAAAGTGTATTAATGATTTAATGATAGGTGCCATTTTTAAAACGTATAAAAAGCCCTTCCAGTGCCTGCATTGGAATGTTGATCCTCTATGTGGCAGAATACATCAGTGTATTTCCGGTCAAGACAACAGGTTTTTAAAAAAGTATTGATCATGTTGATAAGGTCTTAGGTCTCAACTCAGCCTCATAATTTCCTACAGAACTCCAACAACTGCTGCAAAAAAAGTTTTCATCAATGATGCTAACGCAGAGCCTGTTCATTTAAGACACAACTATGAGGAGGGAGCCTGAGGAGAGACTGGTTCCCTGAAACTTGAAAAGCTGTATAATTTTCCCAGAATACAGTTTTGAAACTCTGCTGCCACTCAAATAAGTATTTCCACTCATTGCACCACATTGACTTAATCATTCTGACGTTATGTGCATACCATCGATAAACAGAGGCTCAATGAACACACTAGCTCTCTCACCGAGACCAGAGTGCCTGTGTGTCCTATAAATAAAAACTAAATGAATGTTGGGTTTTCTTTGTGTTCTCCAGTGTGTCAGTCGATTGAACAGATCTAATTTAGTTTTTCATACATTTACGTTCCATAAACATTAGCAAATATCAATTAACATTATATGTCAATACTGCCAATGCATGTATCTGGGAACATACAAACACAAGTTCTAAGCTTTTATGAATATAATTTTTGGGGTTTTGAGGCATTCCTTAAACCAACAAGACATTTCATTTAAGATTTTTAAAATGAAACAAGAAAAAGGCAGATTGTTGTTGTTTTTGTGCCTGCTGTTCTTTTCTCTCTCCTCATTCCACTCACTCCTACCGGTTGAGGCAGTTGGCCACCCACTATGAGCCTGGTTCTGCTGGAGGTTTCTTCCTCTAAAGGGAGTTTTTCCTCTCCACTGTTGCCTAAAGCTAGCTTAAGTGAGATTGCTGGGTTTTCTACATCAATTTTGTATAATTATTCTCTGTAAGGTCTTAACCCTTACACTGTAACGTGCCTTGAAATGACTTCTGTTGTGAATTGGCGCTATACAAATAAAATCGAATTCTAATCTGAAAAAAGCTACCCAATGTCACCATTTCAGCACATTGTGTTTTCTTCCATTCATGTCTGTTGTCTCATCTATGGTCCCCTTCTCATTTCAGATACTATTCGTCCAACTCTTCAGTCTCCATGCATCTCGTTTACTCTCCTGTTACTGCAGAGTCCTTAGTTTATGCTGTTCATTTCTCTGTTTGCGTCCTGCCTGCCAAATAAAGAACACTGGTTCTCCAGCCTGGCTCAGATCCTGCTTTCGGGTCCGCACTCCTATTTGATACACTCAAGCTCCAAATTACTTTGTTTCTTTTCTTTAGACAAGACTTTTCTTTAGTTGTAAGACACTGTAATGTATTTCATTACAACTTTTATAGCATACATAAAATTTAATGATGTACAACAATCATGCTTGTTAGACAAGAATGTTATTTTTGACATGTTAGTTTCATTTAGATGAAAGTATCTGCCAACATACTACGTAATGTAATAATGTGTCTAATAGCGTGCAAAATTCCTACACTGACTTTGATCAAAGGATGCAGGCTACCGGTCAGTACCTTGTATCATGAAAACTATAGCTGGAGGCAGAGTTTTTTATTACAAAGCCCTAAGTTATGGAATAGCCTTCCAAATAGCATTCGGGACTCAGACACAGTCTCAGTATTTAAGTCTAGGCTAAAAAATCTATTTATTTAGTCAAGCATTTCTGTAAATTTCTGTTTTCCTACATCTAGTAATCAGTTGTTGGGTGTGGTTGTGGAGCACTTTGTGGGGCAGACGTCCACAAAGTATCAGTGGTTCGGAAACTTGCAGTAGTACAATAATCACTGTTAATGTATTTAAATTTTAATGTCATCTAGATGAACCATTTGTTTCATTAATATCTATCATGTGTTTGACATGTTGTGGAAATTAGTGAAAGGTCAAAATAATTTCAAATGTTCGATTGTATGCCTCTCAGATTCCTTTATTCTAGTTTCACTTTCACTTGCTGTTTGACGTGTGTGTGTGTGTGGACGGGGTGGGGGTGTAATAATTACTTCCCTCAGTGTCAAACTAATCAAAATATGAGACTGCCCCCAGGTGTCCTAACATTATATTTCACAAGTCATCTTCTCCAGTTATCTTGTTAGGAAAATGTTATCTGTTCAAATGACATTAAATAAATGTTTCATGTTTCAGTTTCTGTACTGTTTATTTTTCAGAGATAAAATAAAAACAAACATTATTTTTAATCCTCAATAAACAGTGTGGAGACTGATGTTGCTGTGATTATTTACTTGTACATCTTCGTAAGCTTCTCGTCTAGATGGTATTTTCACTGTTTCTCTTATCATGTGCTCTTCCTGTTATTACTATTGCGCCATCTGGTGCCATGAAGCCTCACAACTATAGTTGCTCTCCTTCTGTGACAAGTTTCTTGATGATGCTAAATGCACACTTCCTCTTTCTGTATTTCTTTCTTCACTTCTTTTACTACAACTATAGAGACCATGTACTTTATAATTACTGTACAAGTTGTGCCTGCATCTAGATGATCAAACAAAATATTATTAAATATTAAAACGTATGTTTCCAGGTGTAAGATCCTAGAAATCCTGTTCTGTCTTATGTCACCACGAGGTTTAAGTTTGCAGTTATGAGTAAAATATCCGAACATTTATTGTCATGAAGTTGTACACACACTTTGTACACACACGCTTCATATTAACATTATTAACCTATTGGTCCTGTGACCAGTTTTCAGAGATATGAATAACACTAATGCTGAAAATGATGCATCACAAATACCAAACATGTGGCTGATTCAGGAGTACAGGAGGCTGCATGCTCGTATGCTACGTGTTATACTTGCCAGTACTGAACTGTTCAAAGTAGTTAGTCTACAACATGTTTTAAATGTAACTCTTTATATAACAAGAAGAAGAAACCAAGACCTACCAGCCATATTGTTCATGTGGAAATTAGTAAGCAGTAAAAAAACTGTGTCTTTCGGACCTTTGCAGTGTCTTCTCTGGTGCAGCTCTTTTACTTTAGTTTTACTTTCAGTTGCATGTGTGTGTGTGACTGACATGTGGAGGGGGTGGGTATGTAATGTAATGTTTTACATTTACTCTGTACACTAATCAACATTAACCACCGTCAGTCAAAATGTATAAGACTGTCATGACATTGTCCAGGTTTGAATGATTTCATTTGAAAATATTTTCAAACAAATCCACAAAGTTAGATTGCTGAACACAAAATTTGTGCAGTATTTATGTCCTGTGTGATGTATTCCTACTCCTAACTAAGAGAGGAATGTGTGAAAAAGACGTAAACAGGCAAAAATTAAAGATTATTCATTATTTTAATAATTTTTTCATATTACTGGGAAACATTATACAGGTCACAGATCATGATTGACACTGAATGAACCACTTTTATTTTTTTCATGCCATGCCTACATTTAGTCATTTAGCAGACGCTTTTATCCAAAGCAACTTACAAGTGAGGAACAAGGCAAGCAAACAAAATCAAGGAGAAAAAACATCAAAGCAAAGTGCTATCAAAAAAGTGTTTCTGTTTCAAGAGGTGTGAGAACAAAAGAGCAGAAAAGTGATTTTTTTTTTGTGCACAGGAAGATGTGAAAAAGTTTTGTTTTCAGCTGTTTTTTTAATATTTAAAGTGAGGTGGCTGAGCGTGCAGAGATAGGCAGCTCATTCCACCATCGTGGGATCACTGAGCCGAAGAGTTTTCCTTGGCATCGACTCCGTGGTGCTGGTACCACCAGACATCATTCACTGTTGAAGGGGATGTAGATCTGAATTATTGAACTGAGATAAGATGGAGCTGTGGAGTCGAACACTCTGTAGGCAAGAGACAGAGCTTTGATCTTGATCCTTGAAGTCACAGGAAGCCAATGCAAAGATCTGAAGAGCGGTGTGACATGAGACCTTTTTGGTTGATTCCGAGACGAGACAGTTGAGTCATGAGTGCTTTCAGCTTCTTGTTGCTGTAGCAGCTTCCTTTGTTTTGCATCACTATCTTATCTATGGTATTGAGAAGCTCTGCCACTTGGAACTGGTTGCTCCTGCGATCACCCTGTTTGTCATTTTTCCAGTAGTTATTGTAAACAAAGTGGCATCGACCACTGCACTTCTTCACCAGAGCACTGAGAGATTCACTCTGCTTCACAAACTCCTCAATCTTCAGTCCTTTAGGGAGTTCTTCACCATGAATGAAAACCACTGCAGCATATTTAAAAGCTTCATCAGAGAAATGTTGGCATATTTTTGTGATCATGACATGTCCCTGCTCCATGAATTTGTCTACTTCAAACACAATGAAAAAGACGTGAGGCCCAGGAGCGCACTCTGTGATACACCTCATCATCTCATGCTTCATTTCTTCCTCTGGTTTTTCTGTGTCAAAGAAATCGGGACTGTCAATCACAGAAATTCTTCTTCCATGAACAGATTTGGACTCTGCTTGACATTCACTCATTCTGTGGTGGACTGATTTATCTTGAACACATCTTCTCCAAATATGATGTTAGCAAGGCTACTTTTCCCAGCTCTAGTTGTTCCCAGTAGGACAATCCTGTATGACTTTAGCACTAGAACAGAACAATTATACGTATTGTTAATATGTAGTTATATGTTTATTATACTTTTACTTTACAACTTGGTGTCTGAAGATGTTTGTCAGTTAAGAACAAACTGAAATATATTTAGAGGATATTTACAGTGAACTGTACTGCTGAACTTGAAGCTGGTCATTTAACTGGTAAAGGCTCAGAGAAGAAAATGATTTGCTCATTTTAAAGTGTGTGTATACAGGCCTAAAGGGAAAGTGGATGGATTACAGTGAAAACTAATAATGAGTGGAGAAAAAGGCTATTCTCAATTTGAAGACACTCTCCTACTCTTTCAATATGTTAGCTTCACAAATTAAAGGAAAACCCCTGAGTATTGGACTCTTACTGTACATTGAGAGCATTCAGAGCCTCTGTTGTGCTGTGGGTGGCATGGCATGGGTCCACTTGTCCCCTCAGAAGAGAAGTGTCCCGGCAAAGCTCTACTAAGATCCACTGGATCCTCTCACTGTAGCCACAAAGCACTCAGGGTTTTTCCTTCAACCTGCAACATCTCTACATGTTTTTCTCCAATGTACCTTTGATGTTTTTCTTGGCCCCATCTGTTCCAGCCATGACAATCCTTGTTGGTGACACTAAGAAAGCAAAAAGGAACTAATCTGTAAATATCTGTAAAACAAGTCACTGTAAAGAATGAGCCAAGTCTTCAAATAGACCATCAGGTTCATATTCAGGCCATAGTCCAGGTCTGAAATATCAAAGGTTGGGCAAAGATCACTCATTCCTGTCATTATTATTTGTTTTTAACAGTGAACACTTTTTACCTGACACTGTTTGGGTGGTATTTGTTCCAGTTACTTGTGGATCTCCATCTTCAGCTCCTCGTACACATGGTACTTCTGCACCTCCACATACTCCCATGGTTTCTTGCACAACTACGACATCTGGCCCAGAAAATGCTTCTGCCAGTGATTCTGCTGCAGGGCCTGTTAATTTGACCCATGTTTCCTTATTGATCTCTTCCTGTGACATGCTTCCTGATGCCTGTTTGTCCATCTGAATTCTTTTCTCTGCTGCTTTCACTAGAAGAGACAAAGAGCAAAGCATAATTAATACTATGCATTTTGAATGTTGTGTGGTGTTAACAGATAGAAAATGATCAATCAAACACTGCATTTATTTAATATCCAGTGAGAAATATTAACAAATAACCACCCATATTGTTAAAGTGGAAAGGTAAAATAATTTCAAATGTTCATGTTTCTTTGGTTGTGTAAAGCTGCTTTGCGACAATGACAATTGTTAAAAACGCTATATAAATAAACATGTTTATGTTTCCAGGTTTCCAGATGTCTTGTTCTCAGTCAGGTTTAATATTACAGTTATGAGTAGAATATCCCAGCATCTATTGCCATGAAATTGTGTACACGCTCCTGTTTTTCCTTTAGATTAACAGTATTAATCTATTGGTCCTTTGACCAGTTTTCAGAGAAATGAATTACACTAATGCTGAAAATGATGCATCACAAGTACCAAATGTGTGACTGATTCAGGAGTACAAGAAGCTGCATGCTCAGGTGCTACATGTTATAATTGCCAGTACTGAAGTGATTAAAGTAGTTAGTCTACAACATGTTTTAAATGTAACTCTTTATATAACAAGAAGAAGAAACCAAGACTTACCAGACATATTGTTAATATGTAAATCAGTAAACAGTAAAAACCGTTTGTGTCTTTCAGACCTTTGTATTGTCTTCTCTGGTGCAACTCTTTTATTTTAGCTTCACTTTCTGTTGTGTGTGGTTGAAGTGTGGAGAGGGGGTGGGGGTGTAATGTAATGTAATGTGTGTATGTTTTCTATTTATTAAACGTTTCTTTTTTTTTTTTGACTCCATGTGGCTGTATATGTTTTCCATGCATTTCTGTAAGGTCTTAACTTTACTATAAAAAGTTCTTTGAGATGATTCTTGTTGTGAGTTGGTGCTGATATAAATAAATTTAGCATTTATAGTTCTTTATGGTTTTTCAATGTTTGTTTGTTTTTTTTAGGTTTGTTGGAAACAGTTTAATTTAACAGAATAATGTGTTCAATTCCTACATTGACTCAACTTCAAGCTACAGTAGACATTTAAAAATATATTTTTAAGTTTTGCAGCACTTTGGTTTACTGTAACTTCATATCAACAACCAAACTGGCTGTGTTGATTGTGGTGGAGTGAAAAGAGAGAAGCACAACTCTGTCAACACAATGAAAGAGAGAGATGGACAGAGCAGAGTCAATTGAGTCTGAGCCAGCACTAGTTTAAGTTGAATATTGTAGCTTTTAGCTGACAAATGAGGTGTTTTAGCTTTGTGTGTATCAATGTATGAGAAAGATGATAACAGAAAAGACTTAAGGAAAACATATTGTTTTATTGTTTGATTATTTTTTGGTAAAAAAGCTCACAATGAAAAAGGCTAACAAAAAAAAACAAAAAAAACAATTAACAATTCTTTGTCACAATGTCTACATTCAGTTTCTCTTGAAATTATTTCACAACTAAAAGAAACCACGATAGTCCTCACTCCCTATTATCAATCTATAAAGCTATACTCTACGTATACGGTATAAGAGTAATTACGAGATAGCAATGGAAAGAACATTTTTTACAAGTAAAAGTACTGCAACTTTAAACTAATGTATTAATATCAAGGTTTAATTATTTAAAAGTGAAAGTGAACAGTAAGCCATTCAAATAAACAAGTTAAAGGGAAACTAAATAATAAAACTTACTGATTAAGTAAAGAGAGGGATTACTGATCACCAAATGTCTAATGTTGAATATTGAAAATGGATCTGAGCCCATCACTACATCTGTATAATTAACTACATAAAGCACAGTAAACTGCAGTAAATACATGTACATTTGTTATTGTATGTATGTTATGAATCCACATCTGAAGATCACAGAGCATTCAGCCGCTTGTTCTTCTGTTTTGTTTTGTTTCTTTTTCTACTGCTTCTGTTGTTTCTTCTGATCCTTTTGCATCGCCTTCATTTTTTTCTTCATCTTTTGTTTCTTATGCTGGTTGTTTGTCTACTTCAGTTTCTTTTATCTGCCTTTGTTGTTCTAATCTCTTTATTTCTTCATAGAACTGTTAACTGGGAATTTCTATGTTTTTATTACTGTTACTATTACTTTAATCTAAACAAAAGAAATCGTACTAGTGATCATTAGACAAACTACATATTAGCAACTCTGCTATCAGTGGTTTTCATTATCATGAATAATAAACAGTATTTGTTACAATTTTAATTTTTTAAACTCTCAGAGATTTCCACGTAGTCCATGATGTACAATACATCTGTTTCTAAATTTAAGAATTTACACATTTTACATTAAATTACATTGGCATTATATTTCTTCACAAGATTATTTATCACGGGTTTTCCATGCAGTCTGACTTTTAAATGATAAATTCTTTCCCCCATCTTCAAGACTCACAGCTAATTATTGACTCTTTTTGGTCACTAGCTCTTCTACTGTCTTGTAAACATCTTTTACCTCTTTAAAAATTGATTTGGCCTCATCAGTGACAGCTGCTGCTGCCTTCTTTGATGCTTCCCATGGGGTTTCTGCTTCCTCAGCTGCAGCAAGTCCTGTTAAACCACCTTTTACTGCTCCTACTGCAGTAACTACAGCTATAACTATGGGCAATGTATTTCCTACTGCCGTTGCTCCTGTTGCTGCTCCTACTGCCGTTGCTCCTGTTGCTGATCCTACTGCCGTTGCTACTGTTGCTGTTCCTACTGCCGTTGCTCCTGTTGCTGCTCCTACTGCCGTTGCTCCTGTTGCTGATCCTACTGCCGTTGCTCCTGTTACTGCTCCTACTGCCGTTGCTCCTGTTGCTGCTCCTACTGCCGTTGCTCCTGTTGCTGCTCCTACTGCCGTTGCTCCTGTTGCTGCTCCTACTGCCGCTGCTCCTGTTGCTGCTCCTACTGCCGTTGCTCCTGTTGCTGTTCCTACTGCCGCTGCTCCTGTTGTTGTTCCTACTGCTGCTGCTCCTGTTGTTGTTCCTACTGCTGCTGCTCCTGTTGCTGCTCCTACTGCTGTTGCTCCTGTTGCTGCTCCTACTGCCGCTGCTCCTGTTGCTGTTCCTACTGCCGTAGCTCCTGTTACTATTCCTACTGCTGTTGCTCCTGTTGCTGTGCCTAGTTTAATGCCTGTCGTCAATTGTAGAGCGTGTCCTAATGTTTCTGACTGTGCAATCTTTTTTAAAATTACACAAACTAATCCAACCACCACTGCTGCACCAAATAAGGCTCCTAACAGTGCACCTGTAGTAAAACCTGCCACTTTGATCATAAGCTCCTTAAAGACATTGTTCTTAGCCTGTCGTGTGACGTCTTCCTCTGACATGTTTCCTGCTGACTGTCTAATATTTTCTTCCTCTTGTTGTATTTTTTCCTGCACCACTTGTAGCAGCTCATTGGTATAGCAGCCTCCATTGTTTTCCATCACCATCTTGTTGATTGTTTTTAGGAGCTCCTCCACCTGGAACTGGTTGCTCCTGTATGTATCCCCTTGTTTCCAGTGTGTATTATCAAAGATGTGGCACCGGTCACCACACTTTCTTACTAGATCACTCATGAGCTCATTCTGGCTGATAAAATCCTTGATTGTCTGTCCTTCACGGAGATCGGCCCCATGAGTAAAAAGAACTGTTGCATATTTGAAAACTTCTTCAGAGAAGTATTCATGTATTTTAGTGATGATAGAATTTTCGAGCTTAGTGAATCTCTCTGTTTTAAGCACAATGAGAAAAGCATGAGGCCCAGGAGCGCACTCTGTGATACAGCTCACTATCTCTGCCTTCATCTCCTCCTCAGGTCTGTCGGTGTCAAAGAAACCAGGAGTGTCAGTGATAGTAATATCTTTTCCATTGACAGAACCAGTTTTGGTTTGACATTTAGTTGTTTCTGAGTTGGAATTGTGGCCAACTGTGAACAATTCCTTTCCAAATATGGTGTTGGCCACGCTGCTCTTCCCAGCTCCAGTTTTTCCCAGTAGGACGATCCTCCTAGTATTTTTGGCTACAAGACAATAAAAAAAAAATAAATCCGTCAGTTTAGCAGTGCATCTGTATTTTGTTTTTTAACTTGTCTGGAAGTGTCTCTAATAATTTATTGTTCTATATTTATCTTACAACTTAAAGACATTAACTGTTATACTGGACTGCCTGCTGCCTAACACATAGTATGTGATCACCCATATGAGGATGGGTTCCCTGTTGAGTCTGGTTCCTCTCAATGTTTCTTCCTTTTGCCTTGGCTTGCTCATCAGGGACAATCTGGTTATTATGATTCATACACATTCACTGTTCATGTACTGTTCTTTGGTTGTCTAAAGCTGCTTTGTGACTTTTGTTTGTGATTTTATGTCAATTGTAAAAAGCTCTATACAAATAAAATTGAATTGAATTATACTTTTATTTTACTTTTTTGGCTGATTTTATGTATAAGTAGAAACTAAAAAGCATATGCATATTTAACAAAGTGAATGATTTGTTATAATGCATCTGAAACTGTGTGAGAGTGCGACAGAGACAATCTATCCTTATTTTTAATCCTTATTTTTAATACTTATAGTTAATAAATAGTGTGAAGACACAGTGATTCATCTTCAGTTACTTGTACATCTTCTTCTTCAGCTTCTCGTCTAGATGGTATTTTCACTGTTTCTCTTATCATGTGCTCTTCCTGTTATTACTATTGAATCATCTGGTCATCATAGTCTCTATCAATGATTGTGCTGCAGTAGTTAACCACGACTATTGTTGCTCTGTTCCTGTGACACGTTTCCTGATGAAGCTAAATGCACACTTCCTCTTTCTGTATTTCTTTTTTCACTTCTTGTAATACAACTGTAGAGACCATGTAGATGATCAAACCAAATACTGTTAAATATAATATTTTCCAGGTGCCAGTTCTGTGTCACCACAAGGTTTAATTTTGCAGTTATGAGTAGAAGATCCTTGCAATGGCAATGTGAGGATACATTTACAATTTGTCCAAACTGCCATCACAGATTTTTTTACTTCTTATTATTAGAATATTAAGTGTGCCTTATTTTCAGCCCTGAAACAACACAAATGCTTATTGATCTCCATTTTTTATAGAGAAAGTGAAAGAGTGAAGCCTTGCTCACACTAGAGAGGTGGGATTCTTTGAATCCAAGAGAGAGTAAGAAAAAGCAGAAAGTAAAACTTTTTTCCTTATTTAAATTAATTAATTTTAGAAGTTAAATTACACAAATGCTGAAAATTATGCATCACAAACACCAAACACATGGCTTATTCAGCAGTACAGGAAGCTGCATGCTTAAAACAGAACTCTTCCGCATCTTCCTTTGCACAAAACAAAAACTTTTCTACCCTTTCGTTCTCTCATCTCTTGAAACAGAAACACTTCTTTGTTAGCACTTTGCTTTGATGTTGTTTCTTCTTGACTTAGATTTTGTTTGCTTGCCTTGTTCCTCACTTGTAAGTCGCTTTGGATAAAGCTTCTGCTAAATGACTAAATGTAAATGTAAATGTATGCTCGCGTGTTATAATTGCCAGCTGCTATTTCAAAGTAGTTTTAAATGTATCTCTTTATGTAACAAAAAGAAGAAATCAAGACTTACCAGCCATATTGTTCATATGTAGAGATGAAAGTGTTGAATCATGTCGAAACGTCTTCACTGGTGAAACTGTTTAATTGTAGTTTCACTTGCTGTTTAAAATGTGTGTGTGTGTGTGTGTGTGTGTGTGTGTGTGTGTGTGTGTGTGTGTGTGTGTGTGTGTGTGTGTGTGCATGAATGACACAGAGGGTTGTTCCTTAGTGAACAGTAACAGTACCCTTCGTAGTGTCTTCTCTTTTATTTTAGCTTTACTTACACTTGTGTGCGTGTGGAGGGGGTGGGGGTGTAATGTTTTACATTTATCTATCTCTTATCTCTCTTATCAACATGAATCACTGTCAGTCTAAACATGTGAGACTTTATAAAGTTGAGATTGCGAAACACAAAATTTGTGCAGTGTTTATGTCCTGTGTGATTTATTCCTACTCCTAACTAAGAGGTAGGCAAAGGAATGTGTAGGAAGAAAACAGGCAAAAATGAAAGTTTATTTATTATTTTCATTTATCATTTTTTACATCACACAAGCAATGGGAAACATCATACTCTGATTGACTTTGTCAATCTTTGTCAAATCGTGTGGAATTGCTCTCTCAATTAAACTGGACACTTTATTTACTCCATGCTCTTACATGCAGTACATGGAAAGTAAACACTTAAGTAAAAGTGAAATTACTGAATGTATGTTTTGTGACGACTTTTAATTCAAACTTTCTCACATCATGAAATCTATGAATCATCCATTATTTTAGTTACTTTTCCTAGTAAGGGTCACATGGACTATCATGAAATGAAATGATCAGTCTTGGCTGGTTGGTGGACATTCCCAATCACTAAATAAAACAAATATATTAAAAATGTTATACAAAAACATAATTACAATTTGTTCACAATATCTCCAGCTTTTTCAGTGAATTAATACAACTGGAATATTGTAACTCATCTTGCTATTGTGAGAATAATTTGTTTTAATGTGTTATGAATGAAATAATAAGAATGTTTTGTAATATAACTAGATAACATGATGCAGTGTGCTGTTATGAACAAATGGTGCTTTACACGATAACTTTGTGCCTCATCATCCTACTCTGTCTAAGTAGGATGATGTTCATGTTGCAATGAAGGTTTCTTGTTATCCTGAGAACATTCTAGTTCCTCAAACTTCACCTTAACCCCTGAATCCACTGTCAACAGAACCAATATTAATACTCCAAACATTAAGAGTAAAGTCTCAGCTGTTGGTTCCTGGATGCAAAATGATAAAAAACAGTAATGAATAGAATACAATCACAAGCAATATTATTCCTTTATGTTGTTGCAGGTCTTTTAGAAACTCTTTGCATCTATTGCACGTCTGCACCACCCATTTCCTTAATGCCCACGTTGATTTGAAAATGTTGTATAATTTCCTCACTCCCACTCTTCTTATCACAGCTGCTACTGTTCCTACTAAACTTGCACCTCCCTCTCCTGCTTTTACTGCTGCACTTGCACCACTCACTGAGAACAAAAGCAATAATAATACTCCAAACATTAAGAGTAGAGTCTCAGTTATTGGTTCCTGGACAAAAAATGAAGATAAGAGCAGTGAGTAGAAGACAATCACGAATAAAATGGTTCCTATGTGGTCCTGCAAGGTTTTGAAAATCTCTTTGCATTTATTATATACTTGTTTTAAGAAACATATTATTTGGTATATCCATTCTCCCACCTTTGCTACTGCTGCTGCTGCTGCTGCTCCTATTATTGCTATTATTCCTGCTGCAGCTTGCACCGCTTTTCCTATCACTGACCATTGAACTGCAGCCTGGACTATAAATCCCAGCCCTAATGCTAAAGGTACAAATGTTGCTGCGAGTGCTGATCCTAACAAGCCAAACACACTTGTAAAACCCGAAAATCCACCACCACCTACCGGTGGATTGTCTGCTTGTTCTGTATTTTTTATTTTTGCATCCTCTCTGTTCTTCTTTTCTTCTTTTTCCTTCACGTCTCCATCCTCAGTTTCAGTTTTCTCTTCTGTTTTTTCTTCTTCCTTTATGTCTTCGTCTTCAGTTTCAGTTTTCTCTTCTATTTTTTTTGCATCTTTTTCATCTGTTTCTCTTGAATCATCATCCTTTGCTACATCTGCTCCTTTTTGTTGTCCACCTTGCAAAACTACAATGGTTGGTGTAAAAAAAGCCTCAGCCAAGGACTCTGCTGCAGGACCTGTTAATCTGAACCACACATTCCTGGAGACACTGTTCACAGCTGTTTTGCTGACGTCTCCTTGTGGCATGTTTCCTTCATCTGTTTCTCTTTTCACTGCTTTCAGCTTCTTTTTGCTGTAGCAGCTTCCTTTGTTTTGCATCACTATCTTATGTATGGTATTGAGAAGCTCTGCCACCTGGAACTGGCTGCTCCTGCGATCACCCTGTTTGTCATTTTTCCAGTAGTTATTGTAAACAAAGTGGCATCGACCACTGCACTTCTTCACCAGAGCACTGAGAGATTCATTCTGCTTCACAAACTCCTCAATCTTCAGTCCTTTAGGGAGTTCTTCACCATGAGTGAAAACCACTGCAGAATATTTAAAAGCTTCATCTGAGAAATATTGACATATTTTTGTGATCATGACATGTCCCTGCTCCATGAATTTGTCTACTTCAAACACAATGAGAAAGACATGAGGCCCAGGAGCGCACTCTGTGATACACCTCATCATATCATGCTTCATTTCTTCCTCTGGTTTTTCTGTGTCGAAGAAATCGGGACTGTCAATCACAGAAATTCTTCTTCCATGAACAGATTTGGACTCTGCTTGATATTCACTTGTTCTGCCAGTGGTGGACTGATTTATCTTGAACACATCTTCTCCAAATATGATGTTAGCAAGGCTACTTTTCCCAGCTCTAGTTGTTCCCAGTAGGACAATCCTGTATGACTTTAGCACTAGAACAGAACAATTATACGTATTGTTAATATGTAGTTATATGTTTATTATACTTTTACTTTACAACTTGGTGTCTGAAGATGTTTGTCAGTTAAGAACAAACATCAATATAACACACAATATATTTAGAGGATATTTACAGTGAACTGTACTGCTGAACTTGAAGCTGGTCATTTTACTGGTAAAGGCTCAGAGAAGAAAATGATTCTCTCATTTTAAAGTGTGTGTATACAGGCCTAAAGGGAAAGAGGATGGATTACAGTGAAAACTAATGATGAGTGGAGAAAAAGGCTATTCTCAATTTGAAGACACTCTCCTACTCTCTCAATATGTTAGCTTCACAAATTAAAGGAAAACCCCTGAGTATTGGACTCTCACTGTACATTGAGAGCATTCAGAGCCTCTTTTGTGCTGTGGGTGGCATGGCATGGGTCCACTTGTCCCCTCAGAAGAGAAGTGTCCCGGCAAAGCTCTACTAAGATCCACTGGATCCCCTCACTGTAGCCACAAAGCACTCAGGGTTTTTCCTTCAACCTGCAACATCTCTACATGTTTTTCTCCAATGTACCTTTGATGTTTTTCTTGGCCCCATCTGTTCCAGCCATGACAATCCTTGTTGGTGACACTAAGAAAGCAAAAAGGAACTAATCTGTAAATATCTGTAAAACAAGTCACTGTAAAGAACGAGCCAAGTCTTCAAATAGACCATCAGGTTCATATTCAGGCCATAGTCCAGGTCTGAAATATCAAAGGTTGGGCAAAGATCACTCATTCCTGTCATTATTATTTGTTTTTAACAGTGAACACTTTTTACCTGACACTGTTTGGGTGGTATTTGTTCCAGTTACTTGTGGATCTCCATCTTCAGCTCCTCGTACATGTGGTACTTCTGCACCTCCACATACTCCCATGGTTTCTTGCACAACTACGACATCTGGCCCAGAAAATGCTTCTGCCAGTGATTCTGCTGCAGGGCCTGTTAATTTGACCCATGTTTCCTTATTGATCTCTTCCTGTGACATGCTTCCTGATGCCTGTTTGTCCTTCTGAATTTGTTTCTCTGCTGCCCTCACTAGAAGAGACAAAGAGCAAAGCATAATCAATACCATGCATTTTGAATGTTGTGTGGTGTTAACAGATAGAAAATGATCAATCAAACACTGCATTCATTTAATATCCAGTGAGAAATATTAACAAATAATAATAACTGGAAGAAGTATCTACCACGCATATTGTTAAAGTGGAAAGATAAAATAATGTCAAATGTACGATGTGTGCCTCCTCTGCTCAGATTCCTTTATTCTAGTTTCCCTTTCACTTGCTGTTTGACGTGTGTGTGTGGAGGGGATGGGGTTTAATCATTCCTTCCCTCAGTGTTAAACTGAATCTAATATGAGACTGCCCCCAGGTGTCCCAACATTATATTGTACAAGTCATCTTCTCCAATTATCTTGTTAGGTGAAATGGCATTTGTTCAAATGACATTAAATAAATGGTTTCATGTTTCAGTTTCTGTATTGTTCATTTTTCAGAGATAAAATAAAAATAAAATTTTTTCTTCATTCTTATTATTTATTAAACAGTGTGAAGACTGATAATCAACACAGTGATTCATCCTCAGTTATTTGTACATCCTCTTCTTCAGCTTCACGTCTCAATGGTATTTTCATTGTTTCTCTTATCATGTTCCCCACAACCATTGTTGCTCTCTTTCGTTGACAGGTTCCTGATGATGCTAAATGAACACTTCCTGTTTCTGTGTTTCTTTTTTCACGTCTTGTGCTACAACTGTAGAGGCCACGTACTTTATAATTACTGTACATGTTTTGTGCAGATGATCAAACTAAATACTGTTAAATATTAAAATGTAGGATTCTAGGTGCCAGATATCCTGTTCTATGTCACCATAGTTTGAGGTTTGATTTTGCAGTTATGAGTAGAACATCCCTGCAATGGCAATGTGAGGATACAATTTTAATTTGTCCAAACTGTCATCCCAGATTTTATTTACTTCTAATTATGAGAATATTAAGTGTGCTTTATTTTCAGCCCTGAAACAACACAAATGCTTGTTGATATGTCCATTTTCAATAGAGAAAGTGAAAGAGTGAAGCCTTGCTCACACTAGAGAGGGGGGATTGTTTGTATGCAAGAGAGAGTAAGAAAAAGCGAAACTTAACTTTTTTTCCTTATTTATATTAATTAATCTTAGAAGTTTAATGACAATAATGCTGATAATGATGCATCACAAACACCAAACACATGATTGATTCAGGAGTACAGGGGGCTGTTTGGTCAGGTGCTAAATGTTATAATTGTCAGTACTGAACTGATTAATGTAGTTAGTCTACAACATGTTTTAAATGTAACGCTTTATATAACAAGAAGAAGAAATCCAGACTTACCAGCCATATTGTTAATGTGTAGAGATGAAGGTGTTGAATCCTGTCGAAATGTCTTCACTGGTCCAACTGTTTAATTGTACTTTCACTTTTCACTTTTTGTCTAAAGTGTGTGTGTTTGTGTGTGTGTGTGTGTGTGTGTGTGTGTGAATGACACACAGGGTTGTTCCTTACACGTGGAGAGAGTTATACATTGAGAAAGCAAAATATTTATGTAACTCAATAAATGACTCAGGAAGTATGATAATGTTACTGCATTACACTGGAATCAAGCAAATAAAACAGAAAAGTAGTCTGTTTGTTGGCTGACTGATACAGTTAGGTCGACAAGTTCGGAGTTCTTGGCTCTCGTCCACAGTAATGTTGGAGAAATGTTCATTAGTCATCAGAGTTGGTCACTGCTTTGGTCCTAACTGAAATATTTCAACTATCATGAAATTCTGAACAGGCATTTTTTTACTACTTAGGTACCGGTAATTAGCAATAACTTCACTTGATATCTAAACTATATAAAAAATCCCCACTCGCTCCTTCCTTGGAGCGGTCTTATTGCTTCAAGCTCGGGTCCTCTACCAGGGGCCTGGGAGCTTGAGGGTCCTGCGCAGTATCTTAGCTGTTCCTACAACTGCACTCTTCTGGACAGAGATCTCAGATGTTGTTCCTGGGATCTGCTGGAGCCACTCTCCCAGCTTGGGAGTTACAGCCTCCAGTGTTCCTATCACCAACGGTACCACTTGTGCCTTCACCATCCACATCTTTTCAAGCTCTTCTTTCAGCCCTTGGTACTTAGCTCGATCATTCTCAACCACCTTTGGAGGTGTGTCCAATTTTGACTATGGGACTTCCAGCCTGTACTCGGCACAGATATTCTTGTACACTACGCCGGCCACTTGGTTATGGTGTTCCATGTGTGCCCTGCCTGCTAGCATCTTGCATCCTGCTGTAATGTGCTAGATTGTTTCAGGGGCATCTTTGCACAGCCTGCACCTGGGGTCCTACCTGGTATGGTAGATCCCGGGCTTCTGTTGATCTTGAGCCTGCTCCTGTGCTGCTAGGATCAGTGCCTCTGTGATGTCTTTCAGTCCTGCTTTGTCCAGTCACTGGTAGGATTTGTCGAGATCAGCCCCTTCTTCTATCTGCCGGTGTTACATACCGTGCAGGGGCTTGTCCTTCCATGAGGGTTCCTCCTCTTCCTTCTCTTGCTCCTCTGGAGCCTGCTGCCTGAGGTATCATTTGGGGCCGTCTTCCTGATGTATTCATTGAGCTTAGTTGTTTCATCCGGGATAGTGGCTTTGACACTCACTAATCCTCGGCCTCCTTCCTTCCGCTTAGTGTACAGTCTCAGTGTGCTGGATTTGGGGTGAAACCCTCCGTGCATTGTAATGAGCTTCTCTGTCTTGACGTCATTGGCTTCCATCTGCCTCTTTGGCCACCTTATTATGGTGTGTGCATGAATGACACAGAGGTTTGTTCCTTAGTAAACAGTAGCAGTACCCTTCGTAGTGTCTTCTCTTTTATTTTAGCTTTACTTACACTTGTGTGCGTGTGGAGGGGGTGGGGGTGTAATGTTTTACATATATCTATCTCTTATCTCTCTTATCAACATGAATCACTGTCAGTCTAAACATGTGAGACTTTATAAAGTTGAGATTGCGAAACACAAAACTTGTGCAGTGTTTATGTCCTGTGTGATTTATTCCTACTCCTAACTAAGAGGTAGGCAAAGGAATGTGTGGGAAGAAAACAGGCAAAAATGAAAGTTTATTTATTATTTTCATTTATCATTTTTTACATCACACAAGCAATGGGAAACATCATACTCTGATTGACTTTGTCAATCTTTGTCAAATCGTGTGGAATTGCTCTCTCAATTAAACTGGACACTTTATTTACTCCATGCTCTTACATGCAGTACATGGAAAGTAAACACTTAAGTAAAAGTGAAATTACTGAATGTATGTTTTGTGACTTTTAATTCAAACTTTCTCACATCATGAAATCTATGAATCATCCATTATTTTAGTTACTTTTCCTAGTAAGGGTCACATGGACTATCATGAAATGAAATGATCAGTCTTGGCTGGTTGGTGGACATTCCCAATCACTAAATTAAACAAATATATTAAAAATGTATATACAAAAACATAATTACAATTTGTTCACAATATCTCCAGCTTTTTCAGTGAATTAATACAACTGGAATATTGTAACTCATCTTGCTATTGTGAGAATAATTTGTTTTAATGTGTTATGAATGAAATAATAAGAATGTTTTGTAATATAACTAGATAACATGATGCAGTGTGCTGTTATGAACAAATGGTGCTTTACACGATAACTTTGTGCCTCATCATCCTACTCTGTCTAAGTAGGATGATGCATGATTGCATTCATGTTGCAATGAAGGTTTCTTGTTATCCTGAGAACATTCTAGTTCCTCAAACTTCACCTTAACCCCTGAATCCACTGTCAACAGAACCAATATTAATACTCCAAACATTAAGAGTAAAGTCTCAGCTGTTGGTTCCTGGATGCAAAATGATAAAAAACAGTAATGAATAGAATACAATCACAAGTAATATTATTCCTTTATGTAGGTCTTTTAGAAACTCTTTGCATCTATTGCACGTCTGCACCACCCATTTCCTTAATGCCCACGTTGATTTGAAAATGTTGTATAATTTCCTCACTCCCACTCTTCTTATCACAGCTGCTACTGTTCCTACTAAACTTGCACCTCCCTCTCCTGCTTTTACTGCTGCACTTGCACCACTCACTGAGAACAAAAGCAATAATAATACTCCAAACATTAAGAGTAGAGTCTCAGTTATTGGTTCCTGGACAAAAAATGAAGATAAGAGCAGTGAGTAGAAGACAATCACGAGTAAAATGGTTCCTATGTGGTCCTGCAAGGTTTTGAAAATCTCTTTGCATTTATTATATTCTTGTTTTAAGAAACATATTATTTGGTATATCCATTCTCCCACCTTTGCTACTGCTGCTGCTGCTGCTGCTCCTATTATTGCTATCATTCCTGCTGCAGCTTGCACCGCTTTTCCTATCACTGACCATTGAACTGCAGCCTGGACTATAAATCCCAGCCCTAATGCTAAAGGTACAAATGTTGCTGCGAGTGCTGATCCTAACAAGCCAAACACATTTGTAAAACCCCAAAATCCACCACCACCTACCGGTGGATTGTCTGCTTGTTCTGTATTTTTTATTTTTGCATCCTCTCTGTTCTTCTTTTCTTCTTTTTCCTTCACGTCTCCATCTTCAGTTTCAGTTTTTTCTTCTATTTTTTCTTCTTCCTTTATGTCTTCGTCTTCAGTTTCAGTTTTTTCTTCTGTTTTTTCTTCTTCCTTCACGTCTCCATCTTCAGTTTCAGTTTTCTCTTCTATTTTTTCTTCTTCCTTTATGTCTTCGTCTTCAGTTTCAGTTTTTTCTTCTATTTTTTCTTCTTCCTTCACGTCTCCATCCTCAGTTTCAGTTTTCTCTTCTATTTTTTCTTCTTCCTTTATGTCTTCGTCCTCAGTTTCAGTTTTCTCTTCTATTTTTTCTTCTTCCTTTATGTCTTCGTCTTCAGTTTCAGTTTTTTCTTCTGTTTTTTCTTCTTCCTTCACGTCTCCATCTTCAGTTTCAGTTTTCTCTTCTATTTTTTCTTCTTCCTTTATGTCTTCGTCTTCAGTTTCAGTTTTTTCTTCTATTTTTCTTCTTCCTTCACGTCTCCATCCTCAGTTTCAGTTTTCTCTTCTATTTTTTCTTCTTCCTTTATGTCTTCGTCTTCAGTTTCAGTTTTCTCTTCTATTTTTTCTTCTTCCTTTATGTCTTCGTCCTCAGTTTCAGTTTTCTCTTCTATTTTTTCTTCTTCCTTTATGTCTTCGTCTTCAGTTTCAGTTTTTTCTTCTATTTTTTCTTCTTCCTTCACGTCTCCATCCTCAGTTTCAGTTTTCTCTTCTATTTTTTCTTCTTCCTTTATGTCTTCGTCTTCAGTTTCAGTTGTTTCTTCTGTTTTTTCTTCTTCCTTCACGTCTCCATCCTCAGTTTCAGTTTTCTCTTCTATTTTTTCTTCTTCCTTTATGTCTTCGTCTTCAGTTTCAGTTTTTTCTTCTATTTTTTCTTCTTCCTTCACGTCTCCATCCTCAGTTTCAGTTTTCTCTTCTATTTTTTCTTCTTCCTTTATGTCTTCGTCTTCAGTTTCAGTTTTTTCTTCTGTTTTTTCTTCTCCCTTCACGTCTCCATCCTCAGTTTCAGTTTTCTCTTCTATTTTTTCTTCTTCCTTTATGTCTTCGTCTTCAGTTTCAGTTTTTTCTTCTGTTTTTTCTTCTTCCTTCACGTCTCCATCCTCAGTTTCAGTTTTCTCTTCTATTTTTCTTCTTCCTTTATGTCTTCGTCTTCAGTTTCAGTTTTTTCTTCTGTTTTTTCTTCTTCCTTCACGTCTCCATCCTCAGTTTCAGTTTTCTCTTCTATTTTTTCTTCTTCCTTTATGTCTTCGTCTTCAGTTTCAGTTTTTCTTCTATTTTTTCTTCTTCCTCACGTCTCCATCCTCAGTTTCAGTTTTCTCTTCTATTTTTTCTTCTTCCTTTATGTCTTCGTCTTCAGTTTCAGTTTTTTCTTCTATTTTTTCTTCTTCCTTCACGTCTCCATCCTCAGTTTCAGTTTTCTCTTCTATTTTTTCTTCTTCCTTTATGTCTTCGTCTTCAGTTTCAGTTTTTTCTTCTATTTTTTCTTCTTCCTTCACGTCTCCATCCTCAGTTTCAGTTTTCTCTTCTATTTTTTCTTCTTCCTTTATGTCTTCGTCTTCAGTTTCAGTTTTCTCTTCTATTTTTTCTTCTTCCTTCACGTCTCCATCCTCAGTTTCAGTTTTCTCTTCTATTTTTTCTTCTTCCTTTATGTCTTCGTCTTCAGTTTCAGTTTTTTCTTCTATTTTTTCTTCTTCCTTCACGTCTCCATCCTCAGTTTCAGTTTTCTCTTCTATTTTTTCTTCTTCCTTTATGTCTTCGTCTTCAGTTTCAGTTGTTTCTTCTATTTTTCTTCTTCCTTCACGTCTCCATCCTCAGTTTCAGTTTTCTCTTCTATTTTTTCTTCTTCCTTTATGTCTTCGTCTTCAGTTTCAGTTTTCTCTTCTATTTTTTCTTCTTCCTTTATGTCTTCGTCTTCAGTTTCAGTTTTTTCTTCTATTTTTTCTTCTTCCTTCACGTCTCCATCCTCAGTTTCATTTTTCTCTTCTATTTTTTCTTCTTCCTTTATGTCTCCGTCTCAGTTTGAGTTATTCTTCTATTTTTCTTCTTCCTTTATGTCTTCGTCTTCAGTTTTCAGTTTTTCTTCTATTTTTTCTTCTTCCTTTATGTCTTCGTCTTCAGTTTCAGTTTTTTCTTCTGTTTTTTCTTCTTCCTTCACGTCTCCATCCTCAGTTTCAGTTTTCTCTTCTATTTTTTCTTCTTCCTTTATGTCTTCGTCTTCAGTTTCAGTTTTTTCTTCTAATTTTTTCTTCTTCCTTCACGTCTCCATCCTCAGTTTCAGTTTTCTCTTCTATTTTTCTTCTTCCTTTATGTCTTCGTCTTCAGTTTCAGTTTTTTCTTCTATTTTTTCTTCTTCCTTCACGTCTCCATCCTCAGTTTCAGTTTTCTCTTCTATTTTTTCTTCTTCCTTATGTCTTCGTCTCAGTTTCAGTTTTTTCTTCTGTTTGTCTTCTTCCTTCACGTCTCCATCCTCAGTTTCAGTTTTCTCTTCTATTTTTTCTTCTTCCTTTATGTCTTCGTCTTCAGTTTCAGTTTTTTCTTCTGTTTTTTCTTCTTCCTTCACGTCTCCATACTCAGTTTCAGTTTTCTCTTCTATTTTTTCTTCTTCCTTTATGTCTTCGTCTTCAGTTCAGTTTTTTCTTCTATTTTTTCTTCTTCCTTCACGTCTCCATCCTCAGTTTCAGTTTTCTCTTCTATTTTTTCTTCTTCCTTTATGTCTTCGTCCTCAGTTTCAGTTTTCTCTTCTATTTTTTCTTCTTCCTTTATGTCTTCGTCTTCAGTTTCAGTTTTCTCTTCTATTTTTTCTTCTTCCTTTATGTCTTCGTCTTCAGTTTCAGTTTTTTCTTCTAATTTTTCTTCTTCCTTCACGTCTCCATCCTCAGTTTCAGTTTTCTCTTCTATTTTTTCTTCTTCCTTTATGTCTTCGTCTTCAGTTTCAGTTGTTTCTTCTATTTTTTCTTCTTCCTTCACGTCTCCATCCTCAGTTTCAGTTTTCTCTTCTATTTTTTCTTCTTCCTTTATGTCTTCGTCTTCAGTTTCAGTTTTTTCTTCTGTTTTTTCTTCTTCCTTCACGTCTCCATCCTCAGTTTCAGTTTTCTCTTCTATTTTTTCTTCTTCCTTTATGTCTTCGTCTTCAGTTTCAGTTTTTTCTTCTGTTTTTTCTTCTTCCTTCACGTCTCCATCCTCAGTTTCAGTTTTCTCTTCTATTTTTTCTTCTTCCTTTATGTCTTCGTCTTCAGTTTCAGTTTTTTCTTCTATTTTTTCTTCTTCCTTTATGTCTTCGTCTTCAGTTTCAGTTTTCTCTTCTATTTTTTCTTCTTCCTTTATGTCTTCGTCTTCAGTTTCAGTTTTCTCTTCTATTTTTTCTTCTTCCTTCACGTCTCCATCCTCAGTTTCAGTTTTCTCTTCTATTTTTTCTTCTTCCTTTATGTCTTCGTCTTCAGTTTCAGTTGTTTCTTCTATTTTTTCTTCTTCCTTCACGTCTCCATCCTCAGTTTCAGTTTTCTCTTCTATTTTTTCTTCTTCCTTTATGTCTTCGTCTTCAGTTTCAGTTTTCTCTTCTATTTTTTCTTCTTCCTTTATGTCTTCGTCTTCAGTTTCAGTTTTTTCTTCTATTTTTTCTTCTTCCTTCACGTCTCCATCCTCAGTTTCAGTTTTCTCTTCTATTTTTTCTTCTTCCTTTATGTCTTCGTCCTCAGTTTCAGTTTTCTCTTCTATTTTTTCTTCTTCCTTTATGTCTTCGTCTTCAGTTTCAGTTTTTTCTTCTATTTTTTCTTCTTCCTTCACGTCTCCATCCTCAGTTTCATTTTTCTCTTCTATTTTTTCTTCTTCCTTTATGTCTTCGTCTTCAGTTTCAGTTTTCTCTTCTATTTTTTCTTCTTCCTTCACGTCTCCATCCTCAGTTTCAGTTTTCTCTTCTATTTTTTCTTCTTCCTTTATGTCTCCGTCTTCAGTTTGAGTTATTTCTTCTGTTTTTTCTTCTTCCTTCACGTCTCTGTCTTCAGTTTCAGTTTTATCTTCTATTTTTTCTTCTTCCTTCACGTCTCCATCCTCAGTTTCAGTTTTCTCTTCTATTTTTTCTTCTTCCTTTATGTCTTCGTCTTCAGTTTCAGTTTTTTCTTCTGTTTTTTCTTCTTCCTTCACGTCTCCATCCTCAGTTTCAGTTTTCTCTTCTATTTTTTCTTCTTCCTTTATGTCTTCGTCTTCAGTTTCAGTTTTTTCTTCTATTTTTTCTTCTTCCTTCACGTCTCCATCCTCAGTTTCAGTTTTCTCTTCTATTTTTTCTTCTTCCTTTATGTCTTCGTCTTCAGTTTCAGTTTTTTCTTCTATTTTTTCTTCTTCCTTCACGTCTCCATCCTCAGTTTCAGTTTTCTCTTCTATTTTTTCTTCTTCCTTTATGTCTCCGTCTTCAGTTTGAGTTATTTCTTCTGTTTTTTCTTCTTCCTTCACGTCTCTGTCTTCAGTTTCAGTTTTTTCTTCTATTTTTTCTTCTTCCTTTATGTCTTCGTCTTCAGTTTCAGTTTTTTCTTCTGTTTTTTCTTCTTCCTTCACGTCTCCATCCTCAGTTTCAGTTTTCTCTTCTATTTTTTCTTCTTCCTTTATGTCTTCGTCTTCAATTTCAGTTTTCTCTTCTATTTTTTCTTCTTCCTTTATGTCTTCGTCTTCAGTTTCAGTTTTTTCTTCTATTTTTTCTTCTTCCTTCACGTCTCCATCCTCAGTTTCAGTTTTCTCTTCTATTTTTTCTTCTTCCTTTACGTCTTCGTCTTCAGTTTCAGTTTTTTCTGCAGCCTGTACTATAAATCCCAGCCCTAAAAGTACAAATGTTGCTGCGAGTGCTGATCCTAACAAGCCAAACACACTTGTAAAACCCCAAAGTCCACCACCACCTACCGGTGGATTGTCTGCTTGTTCTGTATTTTTTATTTTTGCATCCTCTCTGTTCTTCTTTTCTTCTTTTTCCTTCACGTCTCTGTCTTCAGTTTCAGTTTTTTCTTCTATTTTTTCTTCTTCCTTTATGTCTCCGTCTTCAGTTTGAGTTATTTCTTCTGTTTTTTCTTCTTCCTTCACGTCTCTGTCTTCAGTTTCAGTTTTCTCTTCTATTTTTTCTTCTTCCTTTATGTCTTCGTCTTCAGTTTCAGTTTTTTCTTCTATTTTTTCTTCTTCCTTCACGTCTCCATCCTCAGTTTCAGTTTTCTCTTCTATTTTTTCTTCTTCCTTTATGTCTTCGTCTTCAGTTTCAGTTTTTTCTTCTATTTTTTCTTCTTCCTTCACGTCTCCATCCTCAGTTTCAGTTTTCTCTTCTATTTTTTCTTCTTCCTTTATGTCTTCGTCTTCAGTTTCAGTTTTTTCTTCTATTTTTTCTTCTTCCTTCACGTCTCCATCCTCAGTTTCAGTTTTCTCTTCTATTTTTTCTTCTTCCTTTATGTCTTCGTCTTCAGTTTCAGTTTTTTCTTCTATTTTTTCTTCTTCCTTTATGTCTTCATCTTCAGTTTCAGTTTTCTCTTCTATTTTTTCTTCTTCCTTTATGTCTCCGTCTTCAGTTTGAGTTATTTCTTCAGTTTTTTCTTCTTCCTTTATGTCTTCGTCTTCAGTTTGAGTTATTTCTTCTATTTCTTTTGCATCTTTTTCATCTGTTTCTCTTGAATCATCATCCTTTGCTACATCTGCTCCTTTCTGTTGTCCACCTTGCAAAACTACAACGGTTGGTGTAAAAAAAGCTTCAGCCAAGGACTCTGCTGCAGGACCTGTTAATCTGAACCACACATTCCTGGAGACACTGTTCACAGCTGTTTTGCTGACGTCTCCTTGTGGCATGTTTCCTTCATCTGTTTCTCTTTTCACTGCTTTCAGCTTCTTGTTGCTGTAGCAGCTTCCTTTGTTTTGCATCACTATCTTATCTATGGTATTGAGAAGCTCTGCCACTTGGAACTGGCTGCTCCTGCGATCACCCTGTTTGTCATTTTTCCAGTAGTTATTGTAAACAAAGTGGCATCGACCACTGCACTTCTTCACCAGAGTACTGAGAGATTCATTCTGCTTCACAAACTCCTCAATCTTCAGTCCTTTAGGGAGTTCTTCACCATGAGTGAAAACCACTGCAGAATATTTAAAAGCTTCATCGGAGAAATATTGACATATTTTTGTGATCATGACATGTCCCTGCTCCATGAATTTGTCTACTTCAAACACAATGAGAAAGACGTGAGGCCCAGGAGCGCACTCTGTGATAAACCTCATCATCTCATGCTTCATTTCTTCCTCTGGTTTTTCTGTGTCGAAGAAATCGGGACTGTCAATCACAGAAATTCTTCTTCCATGAACAGATTTGGACTCTGCTTGATATTCACTTGTTCTGCCAGTGGTGGACTGATTTATCTTGAACACATCTTCTCCAAATATGATGTTAGCAAGGCTACTTTTCCCAGCTCTAGTTGTTCCCAGTAGGACAATCCTGTATGACTTTAGCACTAGAACAGAACAATTATACGTATTGTTAATATGTAGTTATATGTTTATTATACTTTTACTTTACAACTTGGTGTCTGAAGATGTTTGTCAGTTAAGAACAAACTGAAATATATTTAGAGGATATTTACAGTGAACTGTACTGCTGAACTTGAAGCTGGTCATTTAACTGGTAAAGGCTCAGAGAAGAAAATGATTCTCTCATTTTAAAGTGTGTGTATACAGGCCTAAAGGGAAAGAGGATGGATTACAGTGAAAACTAATGATGAGTGGAGAAAAAGGCTATTCTCAATTTGAAGACACTCTCCTACTCTCTCAATATGTTAGCTTCACAAATTAAAGGAAAACCCCTGAGTATTGGACTCTCACTGTACATTGAGAGCATTCAGAGCCTCTGTTGTGCTGTGGGTGGCATGGCATGGGTCCACTTGTCCCCTCAGAAGAGAAGTGTCCCGGCAAAGCTCTACTAAAATCCACTGGATCCTCTCACTGTAGCCACAAAGCACTCAGGGTTTTTCCTTCAACCTGCAACATCTCTACATGTTTTTCTCCAATGTACCTTTGATGTTTTTCTTGGCCCCATCTGTTCCAGCCATGACAATCCTTGTTGGGGACACTAAGAAAGCAAAAAGGAACTAATCTGTAAATATCTGTAAAACAAGTCACTGTAAAGAACGAGCCAAGTCTTCCAATAGATCATCAGGTTCATATTCAGGCCATAGTCCAGGTCTGAAATATCAAATGATGAGCAAAGATCACTCATTCCTGTCATTATTATTTGTTTTTAACAGTGAACACTTTTTACCTGACACTGTTTGGGTGGTATTTGTTTCAGTTACTTGTGGATCTCCATCTTCTGCTCCTCGTACATGTGGTACTTCTGCACCTCCACATACTCCCACGGTTTCTTGCACAACTACGACATCTGGTCCAGAAAATGCTTCTGCCAGTGATTCTGCTGCAGGGCCTGTTAATTTGACCCATGTTTCCTTATTGATCTCTTCCTGTGACATGCTTCCTGATGCCTGTTTGTCCTTCTGAATTTGTTTCTCTGCTGCCCTCACTAGAAGAGACAAAGAGCAAAGCATAATCAATACCATGCATTTTGAATGTTGTGTGGTGTTAACAGATAGAAAATGATCAATCAAACACTGCATTCATTTAATATCCAGTGAGAAATATTAACAAATAATAATAACTGGAAGAAGTATCTACCACGCATATTGTTAAAGTGGAAAGATAAAATAATGTCAAATGTACGATGTGTGCCTCCTCTGCTCAGATTCCTTTATTCTAGTTTCCCTTTCACTTGCTGTTTGACGTGTGTGTGTGGAGGGGATGGGGTTTAATCATTCCTTCCCTCAGTGTTAAACTGAATCTAATATGAGACTGCCCCCAGGTGTCCCAACATTATATTGTACAAGTCATCTTCTCCAATTATCGTGTTAGGTGAAATGGCATTTGTTCAAATGACATTAAATAAATGGTTTCATGTTTCAGTTTCTGTATTGTTCATTTTTCAGAGATAAAATAAAAATAAAATTTTTTCTTCATTCTTATTATTTATTAAACAGTGTGAAGACTGATAATCAACACAGTGATTCATCCTCAGTTATTTGTACATCCTCTTCTTCAGCTTCACGTCTCAATGGTATTTTCATTGTTTCTCTTATCATGTTCCCCACAACTATCGTTGCTCTCTTTCTTTGACAGGTTCCTGATGATGCTAAATGAACACTTCCTGTTTCTGTGTTTCTTTTTTCACGTCTTGTGCTACAACTGTAGAGGCCACGTACTTTATAATTACTGTACATGTTTTGTGCAGATGATCAAACTAAATACTGTTAAATATTAAAATGTAGGATTCTAGGTGCCAGATATCCTGTTCTATGTCACCATAGTTTGAGGTTTGATTTTGCAGTTATGAGTAGAACATCCCTGCAATGGCAATGTGAGGATACAATTTTAATTTGTCCAAACTGTCATCCCAGATTTTATTTACTTCTAATTATGAGAATATTAAGTGTGCTTTATTTTCAGCCCTGAAACAACACAAATGCTTGTTGATATGTCTATTTTCAATAGAGAAAGTGAAAGAGTGAAGCCTTGCTCACACTAGAGAGGGGGGATTGTTTGTATGCAAGAGAGAGTAAGAAAAAGCGAAACTTAACTTTTTTTACTTATTTATATTAAGTTATCTTAGAAGTTTAATGACAATAATGCTGATAATGATGCATCACAAACACCAAACACATGATTGATTCAGGAGTACAGGGGGCTGTTTGGTCAGGTGCTAAATGTTATAATTGTCAGTACTGAACTGATTAATGTAGTTAGTCTACAACATGTTTGAAATGTAACGCTTTATATAACAAGAAGAAGAAATCCAGACTTACCAGCCATATTGTTAATGTGTAGAGATGAAGGTGTTGAATCCTGTCGAAATGTCTTCACTGGTCCAACTGTTTAATTGTACTTTCACTTTTCACTTTTTGTCTAAAGTGTGTGTGTTTGTGTGTGTGTGTGTGTGTGTGTGTGTGTGTGAATGACACACAGGGTTGTTCCTTACACGTGGAGAGAGTTATACATTGAGAAAGCAAAATATTTATGTAACTCAATAAATGACTCAGGAAGTATGATAATGTTACTGCATTACACTGGAATCAAGCAAATAAAACAGAAAAGTAGTCTGTTTGTTGGCTGACTGATACAGTTAGGTCGACAAGTTCGGAGTTCTTGGCTCTCGTCCACAGTAATGTTGGAGGGATGTTCATTAGTCATCAGAGTTGGTCACTGCTTTGGTCCTAACTGAAATATTTCAACTATCATGAAATTCTGAACAGGCATTTTTTTACTACTTAGGTACCGGTAATTAGCAATAACTTCACTTGATATCTAAACTATATAAAAAATCCCCACTCGCTCCTTCCTTGGAGCGGTCTTATTGCTTCAAGCTCGGGTCCTCTACCAGGGGCCTGGGAGCTTGAGGGTCCTGCGCAGTATCTTAGCTGTTCCTACAACTGCACTCTTCTGGACAGAGATCTCAGATGTTGTTCCTGGGATCTGCTGGACTCACTCTCCCAGCTTGGGAGTTACAGCCTCCAGTGTTCCTATCACCAACGGTACCACTTGTGCCTTCACCATCCACATCTTTTCAAGCTCTTCTTTCAGCCCTTGGTACTTAGCTCGATCATTCTCAACCACCTTTGGAGGTGTGTCCAATTTTGACTATGGGACTTCCAGCCTGTACTCGGCACAGATGTTCTTGTACACTAGGCCGGCCACTTGGTTATGGTGTTCCATGTGTGCCCTGCCTGCTAGCATCTTGCATCCTGCTGTAATGTGCTAGATTGTTTCAGGGGCATCTTTGCACAGCCTGGACCTGGGGTCCTGCCTGGTATGGTAGATCCCGGGCTTCTATTGATCTTGTACTCAGAACCTGCTCCTGTGCTGCTAGGATCAGTGCCTCTGTGCTGTCTTTCAGTCCAGCTTTATCCAGCCACTGGTAGGATTTGTCGAGATCAGCCACTTCTTCTATCTGACGGTGGTACATACAGTGCAGGGGCTTGTCCTTAAATGAGGGTTCCTCCTCTTCCTTCTCTTGCTCCTCTGGAGCCTGCTGCCTGAGGTATTCGCTAAGCACGCCATCAGTTGGGACCTTACTGATGTATTCATTGAGCTTAGTTGTTTCATCCTGGATAGTGGCTTTGACGCTCACTAATCCTTGACCTCCTTCCTTCCGCTTAGCATACAGTCTCAGGGTGCTGGATTTGGGGTGAAACCCTCCGTGCATTGTAAAGACCTTCCTTGTCTTGACGTCAGTGGCTTCCATCTCCTCCTTTGGCCACCTTATTATGTCAGTGGGATACCTGATGACCGGGAGGATGTAGGTGTTGATCACCCAGACTTTGTTCTTCCCATTCAGCTGACTTTCCTTACCCTTCGGAGGTACTTAGTGGTTGCTGTTTTCCTTGCAGCCTTTTCACAGTTACCATCTGCCTGTGGGATTCTAAGGTATTTGTAGCTAACCTCGACATCTGCTATATTGCCTTCTAGTAGTTCTATCCCCTCAGTTCTGACTATCTTTGCTCTCCTTGCTACCATCCGACCACACTTATCCAGCCCCAATGACATCCCGATGTCTTGACTGTATATCCTGGTGGCATGTAACAGCAAGAACTTCTCAGAAATTAATCATCACAAACAACAAAAAAGCAGATGATAATGATAATAAAGATTAATGTTTAATTCTGGGCTGACCTTAAATTTCAAAGCCAAAATCAAGAATAAAAAAAAATTTAAAAAATACTTCAAATGTAATAAAACAATAAACTCAATCCAATTGATAAAAAATGTAAATGTCTCTCAGTGCTCAAGTATATTTATTTAGAATGCAATCTCAACTTATTTAGTATAATATCTAAAAATTACAGTAATTATATTATTACCACTGCAGTTACCAGTTATAACAATTAAATCATTATCAAAAATAACAACAACAAATGTCTGAATAGGTGCATTAGAAGTTTAAAATCATGTGTTGCAAGTCCAATCTTTGAAGTCATCTAAAGTGAAAAGGAAACAGTCTCCCCTAGTAATCTTTAAGAAGGATTACACAAATAATACTTGACTTAACCTAAGTCGACAGAGGTCGGCGCAGTGTATAGTTGGTGATAATAAACCAACTAAAGTTTGAACCTCTGATGAAAAGGTACAACGCGTTACACCTGGATACTGTAAATATAATGAGATCAGTGATGAAAAGATTCGATTTAGATGAGGAAATGTCCTCTTCACCTTCTTCTAGACATCTCACCTCTCACTACATGTTGTGACTGTGTTTTGACTTTGTCTGTGACAGTTTATCATAAACTTCATTTGTTTTATCTAAGATGGATTGGGCTTCCCTCTTGACAGCCTCCAGTGTCTTCTTTGCTGCTTCCCTTGTGTATCTGCTCCCTCAGCCTCATCGTATCCTATTAACGCTCCTTTCACTGCTCCTGCTGCAGCACATCCAGCTGTAACTGTGGCTATTACTGTTCCAGCTGCTGCTGCTCCTCCTATTGCTACTAATGCTGCTCCTCCTGCCAATGTTGCTGTTTTGGCTATAGCTTGTCGTAACTGTACTGACTTAGCAGAAGACTTTAAAACTGTACAAACTGCTTCAAAAACCTCCTCTGCACAATTTGATACATATGTCTGTAACACTATTTAACTGTAATATAAAGAAAGTAATTATTAATTGTTTCAATACAGAAACTATTTCTTTTAGAAAAAGTAACAATATGAAGGTTACTCTTACTTTAACTTGTTAAAAAATTAGCAAAGATCTTGTGTGAATGATTTCACAATGGCTGTATTTCGAAGACATTAAAAAAAGCCCTGACAGTGCCTTCAGTGGAATGATGATCCACTAGGGGGCAGAATACGTGTATCAGCTCATATACAACAGGATTTTTAAAAAGTAACTTGCGTAGTACACATGATACAAATTGTTTTATACGGTAAAGAGAAGCAGTGAGTGAGAGAAAGAGAATTCAAAATTCAGCGAAGAGCTTAGTGAAGAGATGAATAGACACATAATGGTGCCTCTATTCACCCTTCAGCTGAAACAGTAAAGCCACTGAACCTGTTCTGCTGTGGTTGCTGCAAAATGTTAAATCACAACATCACAAAATGTGACTGGACGTTATAGACTTTTAGTTGAGGAGCCCGGATATCCTAAGTCCTAAATTATGTTTATTCCAGCCACTTTAATTTTATTGCTGATAATTATCACTTCATAAATATTGAAAAGATATATAACTAACACTCCTGCTTCTCAACTCACTCTCAGAATTTCCTACAAAACTCCAAGAACTGGTGCAAAAAAGGTTTTCATCAAAGATGCTAATGCAGGGCCTGTTCATTTGAGACACAACTATGAGGAGGGAGCCTAAGACTTGAAAAGATGTCTAATTTTCCACAGGACACAGTTTTCAAACTCTGCTGCCACTCAAATACGTTTTTCCACTCAGTATAACCGCATTGACTTACTCAGTCTGATATTATGTGCATACCAAGGATAAAAAAAACCTCACTGAACACACCAGCTCTCTCACCAGAAACCAGCGTGTCTGTGTGTCCTGGATAAATAAAATTTAATAAAAATTTGCACTTTGGGGTTTTCTCTGTGTTCTCCAGTGTGTTTGATTTCAGTGGACTAAACAGACCTAGCTTTTGTTTTTCATACATTTAGGTTCAATAAACATTGATAAATATCTATTCACATTTGAAGTCAATACTGCCAATGCATATATCTGGGAATATACAATCACAAGTTCTAAGCTTTTATAATTATGAGTTTTGGTGTTTTGCTGCATTCCTTAGATCAACAAGACATTTCATTTCAGCTTTTTATTGTGAAACAAGAAAAGGGCAGATTCATCATAAATGAGCTAAACATCTCTGAAAAGCTCCAAATCCCTTTGTTTCTGTTCTTTGTCACTCAAGTGCAGATATTTAAAATTGCAAAGATGTTGTAACTTTTATTTAGTCTTGCTAAGTTTTGTCTCTTGTTTTGTTCTTGCTTTATGTCTTTATGCCTATAATTCTGTAAGTGATCACTACTACAACAGAATAAATGAGAAGAAGTGACTTACCACTCATGTTTTGGAAAAAAACAAACCAACGCAGAGATTTCAAATTGCTCGGAGCACAAAGATGTCGTGACTCTTCTTCAGTCTTGCTAAAGTTTGTCTCTTGCTTTGTTTATGTATCAGTTTGTCTCGGTTCTCTGTGGAAAGCTAATGGAATAAGTAAATCACACAATGGATGTCCTTGTTATTGAAGCTTGATGTTACATTGTTACAAAATCTGGACTCCTGTAAACAGGTTTTGTTCCTGTCTACTTACTTTTGGTTTTAGTTCTTTTCAGGTACACCTTAATCCAATCCTACAGTGTCAACAAACACTGTAATGTCCATCATTACAAATTTAATAGCAAGTTAAACTACAAATAATCAAAGATCTGCATCTGAAAATATAGGCAAGCACTTTTCAGAAGCATTACATTTGGTTGTTCAATGTATATGTTATGTCCATATGAAATAAAAAGATTCTGATTCTGAAATTAATTATCACAAACAACAAAATAGCAGATAATAGTAATAAAGATTAATGTTTAATTCTGAGCTGAGCTTAAATTTAAAAACCAAAATCAAGAATACAAATTATGAAAGAGGACATGAAATAAAAAAGAAATGCTTCAAATGTAATAAAACAATAAACTAAATTCAATTGATAAAAATGTAACTGTCTCTCAGTGCTCAAGTATATTTATTTACAATGCAATCTCAACTTATTTAGTATAATATCTAAATATTACAGTAATTACATGATTACCACTGCAGTTACCAGTTATAACAATTAAATCATTATCAACAATAACAACAACAAAAAGATCTGAATAGATGCATTAGCAGTTTAAAATCATGTGTCATATGTCTTATCTATGAAATTATCTAAGGTTTCAGTCAAAGTGAAGAGGAAAAACACTGACCCTAGTATTCTTTAAGAAAGATGTTACAAATAATAGAGTTGTTCTGGGACCAGTGAGGTGACAACAGGAGGTGGAGCAGTGTGAAGTGATAATAAACCAACTAAAGTTTGAACCTCTGATGAAAAGGAACGCGTTTGAAAGGAACACCTCAATACTGTAAATATAATGAGATCAGTGATGAAAAGATTAGATTTAGATGAGGAAATGTCCTCTTCACCTTCTTCTAGACATCCACCTCTCACTTCATGTTTTGACTGTGTTTTGACTTTGTCTGTGACAGTTTATCATAAACTTCATTTGTTTTATCTAAGATGGATTGGGCTTCCCTCTTGACAGCATCCACTGTCTTCTTTGCTGCTTCCCTTGGTGTATCTGCTCCCTCAGCCTCATCGTATCCTATTAACCCTCCTTTCACTGCTCCTGCTGCAGCACATCCAGCTGTAACTGTGGCTATTACTGTTCCAGCTGTCACTGCTGTTCCTCCTGCTGCTGTTCCTCCTATTGCTCCTAATGCTGCTCCTCCTGCTACCGATGCTGTTTTGGCTATAGCCTGTCGTAACTGTACTGATCTAGAAGAAGACTTTAAAACTGTACAAACTACTCCAACCGCGACTACTAAACCAAAAAAAGCTCCCATCAAAGTACCTGTAGTAACACCTGCCACTACGATCATAAGCTCCTCAAAGACGTTGTTCTTAGCCCACTGTGTGATCTCTTCCTCTGACATGTTTCCTGCTGACTGTCTAATATTTTCTTCCTCTTGTTGTATTTTTGCCTGCACCACTTGTAGCAGCTCATTGGTATAGCAGCCTCCATTGTTTTCCATCACCATCTTGTCAATTGTTTTTAAGAGGTCCTCCACCTGGAACTGGTTGCTCCTGTATGTATCCACTTGGTTCCAGTATTTATTATCAAAGATGTGGCACCGGCCGCCACACTTCATCACCAGATCACTCATGAGCTTGTTCTGGCTGACGAAATCCTTGATTGTCTGTCCTTCAGGGAGCTGATTGCCGTGAGTGAAGAGAACTGTTGCATATTTGAAAACCTCTTCAGAGAAGTATTCACTTATTTTAGTGATGACAGCTTTCTCATGCACAGTAAATTTCTCCACTTTAAGCACAATGAGAAAAGCATGAGGCCCAGGAGCGCACTCTGTGATACACCTCACTATCTCAGCCTTCATCTCCTCCTCAGGTCTGTCAGTGTCAAATAAACCAGGAGTGTCAATCAGAGTGATGTTTCTTCCATTGACTGATTTGGTTTCTGCTTGACATTCTCTAGTTTCAGAGTTTTGAGTATGGTCAATAGTGAACACTTCTTCTCCAAATAGTGTGTTGGCCAAGCTGCTTTTCCCAGCTCCAGTTTTTCCCAAGATGACAATTCTCCTTGTAGTTGACACTAAAAGATAATAATGTTTAGAAGTAATTACATTTACCTAATTGTCATTTTCATATATTATTTTCAAAAATATGCAACAAAAATCCTCAAAAGTCAAAAATCTGATTTCTCTGATGACCAGAAAAAATAAGTTTTTAAATTATATGCTGCAGCTGTCATATACTACATACTACAACACTAAAGTATTTACTGAAAGTAGGCGTACGCTTCAGTTTTAAAATGTAAAGACATTATTGTAGCAACTATTAAACGAAGCAGGTATTTTAATTTATGTCTTATAGATTCAAATACAGTGTAATAACAGTAATAAATAAATAAACCTACTGTCGATTTGTGTTGTAGTGAAAAGTGAAGCAGTCTTCGTGGAGTGACATTAACTGAAGAGACCAGACCGCCAGTTTGTAGACGAATATATTTCCTGTAGAGTTTCTCAATGTGACTTCCTGACTTCTTACATGAACACGTGTTCATGCTGGTGCATTTCTCTCATCCACCCTGTTCTTTTTTTCTTTTTTTTCTTTGCAGCTTCCCAAATCTGTTGAAACATGATTGTTTCAGAAAGACAGCCATCTTCAGACTCACAAACACTTCTGGCTCTCTCTGAGTCCATTTTGTTGTGTTGTGTTATGTTATTAGGATTAATGAAGACCAACAAAGGTTATGTACTGTAGCGGCAATTTAGTGGTAACTTCAATCTGCTGCCCACAATCTAGAAAAAGTGCAGAATGATTATTTCCTGAATCTGCCACAAAGCTGACTGTGGGTAAGTTTCCTGTTGTCCTCATCTAGTTTTAGACACCCACTTAGTTTCCACACCGATAGATGTGATAATGTAACGATCATATTTTAAGTTGCATTAGGAAACACAATTTCAGATCTGATACTTTCTAACCAAAACCAATAAGACAATGAAGAAATCTTTGATAAAATCAACATGAGACTAAAGTCTGCCTGTAGGATTGTAGTTGAAGTAAAAAGGGCTAAGAAATAAATTTACCATCTTATACAGTTTTACACGAGAGAGGTGTGTCGGAAAAATGAAAACAGAAAAATAAAATGTAACCTATTTATTCAATATTTAAATTTTTATTTTTTCAAATCTCTAGAACTGCCTTTTTTCACCTAGGAAACATTGTTAAAATTAGGAGCATCCTGTCCCAAAGTAATGCTGAAAAACTAGTCCATGCATTTGTCACTTCCAGACCGGACTATTGTAATTCCTTATTAATAGGATGTCCCAATAACTCATTAAAAAGCCTCCAGTTAATCCAAAATGCTGCAGCCAGAGTTCTGACTGGAATTAGCAAGAGAGATCATATTTCTCCAACGTTAGCTTCTCTCCATTGGCTCCCTGTTAAATCCAGAATTGAATTTAAAATTCTTCTCCTCACTTATAAATCCCTTAATAATCAGGCTCCATCTTATCTCAAAGACCTCATAGTTCCTTATCTTCCAAGCAGAACTCTCCGTTCTCAGACTGCAGGTTTACTTGTGGTTCCTAGAGTTTCCAATTGTAGAATGGGAGGCAGAGCCTTTAGCTACCAAGCCCCTCTCCTGTGGAACCAGCTCCCAGTTCAGGTTCAGGAGGCAGACACCCTCTCCACATTTAAGACTTAAAACTTTCCTTTTTTATAAAGCTTATAGTTAGAGATGGATCAGGTGATTCTGAACCATCTCTTAGTCATGCTGCTATAGGTTAGTCTGCTGGGGCAACTCTATTGATAAACTGAGCTCTTCTCTCATTACTCCTGTATCAATGCAAATGCCACCATTGCATGTCATTAACTTTGTGTCTTCTCTCTCCTGTAGTTGTGTTTGTAGCTGTACATCTCCAGAATCCAGTTCATCTGCCCAATGTTCTTGCTGCTTGTTGTTGTCTTTATTGCCTGATGTTCTTTTCTCTCTTCTTTTTCCACTCACCTCAACCGGTCGAGGCAGATGGCCGCCCATTATGTGCCTGGTTCTGCTGGAGGTTTCTTCTTCTAAAGGGAGTTTTTCCTCTCCACTGTTGACCAAAACCTTACACTGTAAAGTGCCTTGAGATAACTTCTGTTGTTAATTGGTGCTATACAAATAAAACTGAATTGAATATTAGGAGATTAAATTCTCAGATGCATTTACTGCAAAATGCTGAGATAAGAATTATCTGAACTACACTGCTGAAATGTTACTGACCAGTATTCTTCCATATAAGAACCTCCTTTATGGAAGAATACTTGTGATCCACTTAGTATAGTGTAATTTCACATGCTCTTGTGTTGCATTTTTACAGGTTAATGGAGAGATAAAGAAGCAATTTATTGAAATGAATTATGAATTTTTCCTTTTTCATGATGCCATTTAAATCTTAATAATTAACACTATTGTGAATGTGTAAATGTTTTTTCTGCTTCAGGATTATCAATTATAGCACAATCAGACATTAAACCAACTGAAGGAAACTGACTGAATAGAAGTACATATAACTGAAACTACTGCATATTACATGAGAATATTTTTAATGATACAGTTTCTATCCATCTCTACCAGTACCTATACAGGCTATGTAGGTTTTCACTTGTCTGTCCATTTGCTTTATCTCAGAAGCATTTGGTGTCACTCACATCTTTGTTGCCCAGACTGTTAATACATTTAATGTTATACTGGCATAAACACTATATTAATTTTTCCTCCAGGTTGACTAAAAATAGAAGCACACATATTAGAATATAGGTCCACCATTTTATCCTCCAGGACAGGACACTCATTTGAGGGCAATGATGTCCACATATTGGGCAGGGGACTAGTAGTTTGAGTGAGGGGTTATAGATGTGCAAATAACCACCCCCGTCACTGAACAGAGGTGGAGGCCTTAGACACAACCTGTCTTCTATTTATCATGCGGCTCTTTCATCAACCACCAGAAAGATCAGGTCCAATTCACACATCCACCCGGTGTGAACCTGGAGGATAAATTTGTGCCTCTAACCAACTAGCCTCAGACTGAAGAAGCTTCTTGATGAGTAGTGAGTTTGCTGCCCAAAAATCATTTAGATTTACTTTTTTCACATCTTATCTCTTTCTGTGTCTTCATACCATAATATTTTAAACTCATTTTAGTCCCAACCTGAAACTCAGTATTACATCTAACAAACACTATCAATTCATTTCAACGTGATTCAGAATTACATCATCTATTCTGAAAATATCATTGATAAAAGCACTAAAAACATACTGTGGTTTAATTTGCTGTACCACTGTCTCTTTCATTTGTATAATGAATTATTTTTTCTTTTACAAAGTGATTAAAATGCAAGACTCCCTGGTTAATATAATTATTATTATAATTATTACAAATGCTTACTAGATTTATCCTAGCAGTGTTATTTCACAGTCCATGTCAGTAATTACTGAACAAACAGTTGTCTGACTCACATATGCACTTTAACAAATAATATTTATTGGTTGGGAAATGTGGTCAGATTATATTCTTTCAAATACTTGTATGCAAATCTCTTGTAAGTTGATATCAAGACAAACAAGTAAAATAGATTTTCAAAACCTTAAGTAAAAAAACAAAAACATAGTGAGCACATCAGTCTTCTCACCAGAAACTGTGTGTTTTAGATAAATACATTTCTTTCCAATAAAAACTAAAACAGTGCACTTCTCCAGTGTGTTTGACTTCAGTAAATTAAGCTGACCTAGTTTTTGTTTTTTCACACATTTAGGCTCCACAATTAACAAAAGTCAATTCACATTAGAGGCTAATACTGTTGTTGCAGATATCTGGGGATATACAAACCAGTGCTGTATATGCACACAAAATATTTCAGCATTTTAGAGTTAGACAAGAAAAGAGGAGTCTTCCATTGTTTTCAGGCACTGACAAATACCAGTCTGGCAGTGTAGGCCAGGTCAGCGACATAAAGCAGGAGGTTGAGGGCAGTGAGCACTGCCACAGCGATCAGGTTTGATGAGTAATAGCTTCCACCATGGTATCGTTTATCAAACTGGAACACAGGCCAGATGATGGTAGCGGTCAAGTACATGATGACTGCCAGGAGACCATATGCTGACAGGAACTTGGAGAAGGGGATGGGGAGACAGCCGGTGCACTCCCCCACACACAGCACCACAACAGCCATGGAGAGGATGAAGCAGATGCAGTACACCGCCATGCACCACTTGAGTGCTGCATGCTGGTTATAGGAAACGGGTTCGCTGACCAGGATGAAGATCACACAGGCCACAAAGGTCTGGCACACTTTCAACAGGCCCGGAGCTGTAGCCATGTAACCAGCCACTTCTCCCGGCCTCGCTTTGGTCAGGCTCACCTCCCCCAAGTAGGCCACCGTTGCCAGGCAGGAGAAGACTGTGGAGGCAATGCGATAGTCACGAGTCTCACCTGAGACATGCTGGTTCTTGAGGAAAAACAGTGGAAAGATGACAGAGGCGGAGAAGCAGAGGAGGGCAGCGTAGCAGGCGATAGTGATGGGGAAATTGGTCCAGGACACTGGGGCTCTAGCCTGAAGGCCGAACAGCTCCACAAGCAGGACCAACAGGGTGCAGGCAAAGCTAAACGCCCAGCAGAAGATGCACCAGTCTGCCATGCCTCCACTGGGCAACGAGGCCCCATGTGCGGCAACGCTGAACGCCACGCAGGTGAACACTAGGGCAGCTACACGCACCCATAGCACCTGGGATGTGGGGACCACGATCAGTGGCATGATGGGATGTCAGAGTGAGTCAGGAACTGCAAGCGGCTTCAAAAGTCCAGCGAGGTTTCAGCAGGGTCTTTAATACTGGATGTGATTTCCTGTGTGGACCACTTGCCACATACTCAGTTAATGCGTGTGTCACATATACTGCAAAAGAAAAAAAGATAGAGAAGAGAGTTATAAAACAAAATAAAATGCTATAACCTTAACTTAACCTGATAGCCTCAAATAAACGAATGCAGTGAACAGAACGTGCTCAATTTCTGTCAAATGATGATTTCTCAGTGTGATGGTGACGTCTGTGGCTGACATGTCTGCGCTCAAACTGAAGTTGTGTTTTAGTAAAGACTGAGCAATCTGGGGTTAATATTGCTTGGCTGCTCAATCTGCGATTCTGTGCAGTGTAGGTAAACGGGAAGTGGATGTTTGCTTGCTCAAACTTGACTGGGAGTGAAGGAGATGGAAAGTCCCTCAGTGTAAAACGCAAGGGGAAGTACATGTAGAGACCTTCAGGGTGTGCTCAACAGCTGGATGTTCCTCTAGTGTCCTCTAGTGGTCGAACAGCAGTTATTTCATAATTAGCCAGTGGGATGAGACTCTTCAGCCTTTTCTGAGACTCACACCTTCCAAATTTAAATGGAGTATGTTTTTGCAGGAGATATTTATGCCTAGAACTGCTTATTATATTTACTTATACTAAGTAAATAGTAATGAATAAGATATATTGATATGATGAAACGGAAACCGTCCCTGCATGAGGTTATTTTCACAAAGACTGCGCAGCACTAGTGAAGCACAGACACGGTGACTGAGTGCACAATCATTTCCTGTCCTCAATACAGGTCGTGGTTTATTCTCTAATTCTCCTTCTTGCACAAATTTAATGAATTTAACAGGGGGAGGTGGTGGTGGTGGTCGCTTTTCTAACACATGTTAACAAATATGAATGATTTAATGGAAAATAAAGTGGGTGCATTTTAATCACACTTCTGGTGTTGGTGTATTGCAGCATGTCCTGCTTTAAAGGTGAGATTATGAATAAAGTTAACATGCATGCATCCTTTATTCTGCAGATAAAAACGGGGGAAAATTGCAAACTTCATCAGCCATTAGCAACATTTGCTGCAGGGAGTGATGAGACCCACGCACAGGAAGCAGCTCTGAAGAGCTAATGGAGGCCCTGCAGGAACCCACACTAACAGCATTAACCAAATGATGATCTGGATGACTTTGACATTAACTCAAACACTCCTGTTCAACAGCTTCAACCTAGAGTTTCTGCTGAACTCTATTAGTTTACACACACACACACACACACACACACACACACACACACACACTGACACTCAAGCTTCACACAGCTGCACTCGTGGTGGATGTGTTGGTTAAAGTCGAGGTTAAATGATGATGTTGGCCAGATGTGTGGCGCATGTGGCTTCGTGCTCTTGCTCTCTGCTGACGAGAAACCAGACTTTGGTTTGTTGTTTTTTTTTTTTTTTTTTGGTTAGATGTGCATACCATGCATACCAAAGTGCTGATTCCTAGAAACAATCATCTCTGCTACTGTATCAGACCGGACGTGCCTTCAAAGTTCACTTTACTTCATATTATTAGTGAAGAATGATGAAAAAAGGAAGTGAAAAAGCTTCTAAGACTAACGAGGCCCTGAAATGTTGCATCTGTCTCAAGGATGTGAGCATTAAAAAAAAGTTCCTAGGAATGAAACCTTCGGACATATATTTACTTTTATGGTCATTTTGTGTGAAACACAGCTCTAGGTGTGGCGCATTAAATCTGCGATAACGAGGTTTCCCGTTACACATCGCGGACATACCGCGCCCTGGGCCGTGCCATCGCGATCGGTTCCAAACATAGGCAACAAGAAAAGGCAAACTGCAGACTTCTGTGAGAGACAAATGTAAGTCTGAAGTGTGATCTTACCGATTGTGAGGCTCGCAGTCAGCTTTCGTGGTTTTGTTATAAGCCTAAAGTTCCCGTAGCAGCGTGCGTACTCGGAGACGCATCCTCCCTTTCATCCAGCAGCTCGGCGCAGCTCTCTGCCTCCCCACGCCCCGCCGCTGGCTATATTTGGTAAAGAGCTCAACCTCTCCAGGCCCCGCTGTGAGGTCATCTTAAAGTGTTACATATGACGTCAGCTAAGAAAACTAACTGGTCTGCTCCACAGGTCGTGTCCAGTGTCCAGCGGTGCTGGTATGTTGCATGAGAGAGGGAGTGAGAGCTGGGGTAAAGATCTGTGAATCTAGTGACCACATGCACCCATCGAGCAGGAAATGACTGCGATTGATCAGTATGTTAGTAGTGCATTATTAGGACGCGTCTCTGTGGCTGAATATCACGACATCACACCATAACATTTACATTTAGTGACATAAACAAGTGACATATTTTACCACAGTGAACCACAGTCGGTGTAAAGTTTCTCTCTCGCCCCATGTCGGCGGGGATACAGATCTCTACACAATAATCTAAATTAACTAAAAACAAATGCAGTTTATCTTATGGCAAATAAACTAAAGAGCTTTCCTCCAGCTCACTTCAGAGTCTCCCACACCCCTTAAAGCCAACTCTGGCTGAGTGTCATAACCATATTGTGTGACTTAAACCAACTGACTGCACAAGTGATGATTAGTTGCTTAACATAAAATAATATATTTGCAGGTCATGATTCAGTAAGTAAACAAAAACATGCAGAAGCACCACATGGGGTTTTCTGCAGCACAGCATCTCTCTGGATATTTACACAGAGCACAGCTTTGTAGATACTTTTAGATCCAGTTTCACACGTTGGGTTGTTGTAACATCGTTTCATTTTGTTGCACTCACTACACATCACGTTGGCTCAGTCACAGCTGATGACAGTGAGAAGTGCTCCATGACATCTTCTCCCTCTGCAGTAACACCGTGTGGCCACACGGGGGGCGCTGTTCCGCTCTGGACGTGTGAGGTCCGCTCGGCAGCCAGTCAACACTGAAGGATAACAACACAGTAGAGAGCATTAGGGTAAGAACTGCCACCGAGCCAGGACATAAACACGCACAGGAGGACTGGAAGTGCAGCTGGGTGTCTCGCCAAACCACAGCAAAAGGAAGCAAGTCCACATTCACCCCTGGGCTTTGAAAGGAGACCCGAGGTGGAGCCTTACTGGAACCGTATTCACCTAGCTAGCTAGCTAACTAGCAGGCTAACATGCAGCTTTTGCTTTGAATTTGCACGAAAACAGGACTCCGGGGTGTTTGGAGCTGGGATTTGAATGGGCGGACACCGCTTCGACCTCTTTCACATCTCCTCCCAAGCAGCTCGACCCATGCTGGGCGCTCATCCTGCAGACATAGCCGGTTAGCTAGCCTCCTTCAAAGGAGCGACTCGTGGCGGAGCGGAGAGGCGAAGACGCAGCGCTTTCGGCCGGGGAGAGAACCACGCCATGCCGTGGATGGACGTCGGCCCATCCGTAGAGCTAGCGTCAGCAAGCTAACACTAGCTGGATAGAGCAGGCCACTTTAGATGGCAATCACTGTTTTAGTTAGCTTATCAGACAAGTGAAACTCAACATCGAGAAGCACCTTTAGCTCATATTCTGCACAGTGCTTTCATTTTAGGAAGCTGGCTAATCCAGAGCAACCTGCTAATTAGCTAGCTAGCTGGCTTGATGGCGAATAACCTTAATGTAAAGCCAAACTTGTGCTGGCTGTTGTTTACAGTGTAGTAGCATTTACATTTCCTCCAGTTACAGATAGTTTACTAGGTAGAAGTGAAGGTTGCGGAGACATTGGCTTTTATTTGGCAGACAGTGGTGTTTTTTCTGTGGATGGAGCAGTTTGCATTAGCGACCTACAGATACAGATCACATTTAAAATCACTTTGCATATGACTGGGAAAACAGCCACACTAAAATAGTACTTAGCGTGTGTGGGATTATTTAGGTTGGCACAGCTCTTTAAACCCACACATGTAAACAAGTCTGTGTCTGTGTGTAAGCCTTTGGGTAGTAGCATTATTTCACAGCAAGCTTCACTACATATAATTCAAGGAAACACTGTGCTGACACCTGGACATCAGGTATGCATATTGAAGCAGCTACATTGGACTTTGATCTTCAATTCATCCGATTATTTAGACAGACTCTGAAAGGCAGGGCTGTTGTTGACCTCCTGCGGCACAGCGAGACATATCAGCCACTCATTCATGATTGATGAATTTTGAGGAAGCAGACTGTCCTTTATGCATTTTCCACTACAGCTCAACCACTGCATCAAGCCACCAACAGTGCATTTCTTTTTAACCACTATTGTAGCCCAGTAAAGAGGACACTAAGAAGATCAGTCAGATTTGAATGTTAGATTTAGCAGCACTTTCTTTTATAATCCTACTGACACCCAACTGGAACCACTTGGGTGGACGGGAACATGAAGATCACGCTGTCTGATCTGAAACAGCTTCCCAGTGGCTTGAATTTCTGATCAAAGCACAGCAGAGAGCTCCATTGTGTGGACTGAACACTGAAGAGGAAAAAGACGATGATGATGGTGTTGGTGATGATGATGAAAGAGGCCTAGTGACAGTTGTGATTCAGCACCACAAAGAGGAGGAGTGTCACAAGGCTGCAGACATGAGTCTACGCCAGCCCACCTCCACACTGGACAGGTACGAGCCACACGTCCCAATACACTCAGACAGTTTCAGTTTCTGTGCTTAATCGTAAAACCTTGCTTACAAAGGCAGAACTCTCAGATCGGTGTGTTGATATGATTTTTATCTGATTGTGATCCAGTCTGGGTGCTGGAAAAACCAGTCACTCAAGCTGTTTACTGGCAGGTGATAAAACTGTGTGAAGCATATTGCATAACAAAGTCTTACTCAAAACCAATTTTAGGTAAAATATCTTTTCCAGTGTCTGTTCGTTGCCTGAATGTCATCTCATGTTGACTGTTCACCTATTGTGTCTGTAGTGCAGTTCATTACCACATTGACCACGTAGACCCTCACTGTGACTCCGTGATCCTTTGTCTGATGCCTCTTTGTCTTGATTATGTGTCTTTCCTGTTTCTCCTGCTGTCAACTTTTTTCCCCTCTGTGTGTTCTTGTGCATGTGCACATTAACTTCCCACTGCTGTGTCTGTGTGTGTCATGTGACGGCAGGGCGGCCAATCAGAAAAACGCCAACCTGTTCAGGTAGGACAGCTGTGCAGTGAGAGCTTATGTCAGGGTCTGGGGTTAATGACACCTATGAGCCAAAAGAAATGGATACCAAAAAAAAATAAAAATTGTGATTAAACTGTGTTGCAACAATTCAGATTCATCTTTATAAACAAGAAGCACCACTGAACTAACTTTACCTCCTACTTCAGTTCATTCTTTAGCCTGAACAATAAGTTACAACTGTCCTCAAAGTAGGACTGAATATGAATCATGAAGAGTTTCCCCAGATATTAGTGAACCACTACATATCATTGAATATTCTGTGTGTTGTTCCTTTAAGCCAACCAGTCATTTGACCTCTGGAATAATACCAAATGGCTTCAGTGCTTATGCTGTCTGTTCTTGCATCATACATGCTCAAATAGATTTGCTTTCAGAAGCCATGGCTGCTTCTAGTGAGTGTAAAGAGCACAGGGATGATTCAGTCAGTCGCTCTGTGTCCATGTGCCTAGAGATTGGTCTGTATTCTGAATGTCTTTTCTCTCTCTCTGTCTCCTTTCCCTGTTTTTCCTGCTTAACTGTCATGCTTCACTTGCAGCCCTTTTGCCGCTTGGTGAGTTTCTACGTTGACCACTTTCTTGTTGCTTCATATGCTGTTTATATACTACATACATCTTCTCCCCACATCTGACCTGTTGCCTTTCTTGAATCAGCTTCTCCTGACTCCCACCTCCACCTATCTTACTGCATTGCATCCTGTTGTCAGTTTTATTTCTTACTTCTTGGTCCTTTTCCATCACTTTTAATCCATGTTTCCTTCAAGTATCGTCCATCTCTGTATTTGTTCCCTTTTGTTGCCCCCTTTTAATACTTCAACCAACCAGAGCGTTTTCTCAGTCAACCTGTTAAGTGAAGTCTTATTCTAAAGTCTCTCCTATCCTTCAAACCCAGGCTGAGCAGTCTGACTATCGGGGACTCGGAGCGGAAATCTCCTGCCCCACAACAGAGGGAGCTGACACCTGACGTCGCTGTTGAGAGTACGGGTAAATGTGATGGTTTTGTGATCAATTTTAATAGAATTTAAAATCCCCCAGTCACCCTTTACATCCTCCTGTCCTCATCTCCCAGGTCCTGGTCTTGTCCAGCGATGCGTAGTCGTGCAGAAGGACCAACGAGGCTTCGGCTTCACAGTGTGTGGAGAGAGAATCAAGCTAGTGCAGAATGTCCGACCAGGTGAGACACAGTCTTAGTGTTATTATTGTATCCTGTTGTTTTACACCGATGACTTTAAAACTTTCTTCCTCTTTACAGGTGGAGCAGCAGTCAAGGCGGGGGTCCAAGAAGGAGACCGCATCATAAAGGTTTTTACTACTTTGTGTAACAGATGCTGAATGTGAGTTACTTGCTGTTTTTATTGTTGCTGAATGAGGTTTTTTTGTCATGTTCTTCTTCTCTCACAGGTTAATGGCTCCCTGGTGTCCTCCATGTCCCACCAGGAAGTGGTAAAACTAATCAAATGTGAGTTTGAGTTTGAAGTGTCACTCCTGTCCTGATTTGATTTAATATATTTGGTTTGTTGCTGTATTTATATTTTACCTTGTCCCACGTCTCTCTGTCTCGTAGCTGGACCGTATGTCGCCATGACGCTACAAGGCCCGCCCCCCTCATCCTCCTCATTGCCATTAGAGCCCCTCCCTACTGACCTCACATCCAATCAGAAAATGTCTGTGGGTGGGGACATCCCACCTCCTCCACCTCCACCCCTGCCTTCTGGATTGAGTAGTACCACTTCACAAAGAATCACTGGACCCAAACCACTACAGGTACAATAATATTGATATTACCTGGCTGGCGTAGGTATATGTTTTAGAGATATTGCACATAATTTCATATACAGCATCAAATTGACAGTTGTTGTGGTTGTTTTGTTCTTTTAGGACCCAGAAGTACAGAAACATGCCTCTGAGATACTCAGGAAAATGCTGGAGCAGGAAGAGGCTGAACTACAGGTTTGTGTTCAGATGAGTTATCGGACTCTTCTTGCTTCTGGTTTGTCTTGTGTCTGACTGTGTTATTGTACCATGATTCCTTCATAATCAATGACAATCAAGTTTTGTAGTTAAATTCTACTGTTGATAACAGGACCTGATGGAGGAGCGGTTGAGAAATCCGTCAGCGTCACTGGAGGAGCGCATTGAAAGTGCCAAGAGGAGGGCTCACCAAGTCAGGGTCAAGATTCAGCAAGATCTGGTGAGGAGACAGACTTTTTACCTTATGTAGCTTCTGTTTTTACAGAGAACTCCACTTTATATTTAACATTTAGTTTTACTGGCATACAGCAGGTGTCTGTTTCACTGCCCAAAATTGTCTTAAAAAACAATGAATCCACATTTAATCATGACATTATATGTAATAGAAGCCTTTATTCAGCCCACAGTGGGGAAATTTCCACGTTACAGCAGCAGAGAATGTGCATTGTACTGCAACAATCTTAAATGGAAAAAAAATTACAATTCCAATTGCACCATGGGTAATTTGAATTGCACACTTGTATGTTCTTGTTAAAGCCTTTGCTAAGAATTTGCTGATGTTGCTTTTCCAGGAGGGAACGCGATCAGAACCAGTCACAAACTACGTCATGGCAGGAGAAGGTTTGTTTCTCAGTTACCTGTTTAATTCAGCACCACAGAGCTTTTGTTGTGCACTGCACTGTGATTAGATCTGTCAGTGGCATTAGTAAACTCACTTTATCACAATAGTTTAAAATTGGTTTTCTCTTATGGAATACAAGGTCTTAGATTACCGACCTCTGAGGCCACCTGCCCTAAAAAAATAATACATTTAATATTAATTTATTTAATATAAAAGATTTTGTACAAGTGGCTCTGAACTGCTCTGTGCTTTGGCAGGTCGACTATCAGTGGACTCAAGCGAAGGAGACATGGAGGTAGGCTGTGCTGTCTTGTGTTGTCATGAACTGGTGCGATTGTATGCGTGTGTTTCTTTGTATGTGATGGTCCCACTCATCACGCCCCCCCACTCGTCCTCCCTCCCTCGCTCCTCCTCACCAGGCCTATGAGAGTCCCCACTCCTCCCCCTCACCCTCCTTCAGGACAGCTCTACACAGACGCCAGGGCTCCGACACACAAACCCTGCCTGAATCGGTGAGATGGACACGTGCACATGCACAATTTTATATATATGATGCCACCTGCAGTGTGAAAAAGCACAGTTACTGTGTCCTGCTGTAAACAGAGGACATGGTCAATCAGTGTTTTATTGTTTAATGTGTCATTATTATTTCATGTCAAAGTAACCAAATCAAATGTAAATAAACTTTATTAATTATTTACTTAAATAGGAAATCAGCAAAATGTCAACACACTGGCTGAATCATATTCTGCATATTTCTGAAACTCCAGGACAAACATTATTTGACTATTCAGAGATGTTGCTCTGTTCTCTCCTCTTCATCTGTTCCTCTACATTTGTCACTCATCGCCATGTCTAAAATATATGTGACTGAAAAGATTTTGATCACAGCCTTTGCCTCATTAATTTCACACCATCCTCTGTAGTAAAATAGTAGATGTGCTTGGACCTGCTGTCACTGTTCTCTGACCAAATGGTTTCCACTTCATGAAATGTGCCTGTTTTTGTGCTCACAGGGCGGAAAGGCTCAGATCATTGGCCCTGAGGAAGAGGATGAAGAATATGATGGCTATGCATTTAATGAGGTGAGAAGGGCCTTTCAGACTTAAATCGATCCACACTGATGTGATTTTCAGTCTTTCTTTTGCTGACAAAATGTTTTCATCCTTTTCCTGCACTGTAGCTCTTTCCACCTTTTTACCTTGCACGACAATTTTTGCTGTTGAACTGATGCAGTTTTATCATAGATGATAGATTTTTTTCATTAGGTTAAAGATGATACGTTCTTATGTTTCTGAGATAATATATAACAGGGACATTTTCCCTGTCAATGTATTTCATAAACTCAGAAGAATCACTGTATTAACAAATAACAAAACTCAGTTTTAGCTGAAGCTGCCGACACAGTCTCCCAGATTTTCGTCCCTTTCTCGATGCCTCATGGGGGCAACTAGCGTTTTGCAAACTTTCTACCTGTTTTTGGCTGCAGCACAAAAGCTGCCTGATAACACACAACACCAGAGCCTCAGTCTAAGCCACACCTCCTCTCAATCAAGCAATTAGATCACCTGGTAATTATTCTACAGAATGGATATTGAGTTTGCTGTTGGAACAATGCTCATGAGAAAGTATTTTATCAGAACACAGACGTGTCTGATAATTAAGCTGCACAGTTGGTAATATTTTTCTCTGACTTTGTCTCAGATGGACGGTCCGTTCCAGGACATTGAATTATTAAAGTCACGGCCTGCTCACATGATGGTGTTCATGCGATATGTCTTCACCCAGCTTCTGGACCCCAACCCTCTGGTCTGTCTATGTCATATTCTAAGTTACAAAAGTAATTAGATAAGGAGCTTGAATTGCTCTCCTGTATTTTCAATCAACTATATCAACTATTATACTTGTTATTCTACAATTATTTGATAATTGTTTTATTGTTGTACCTTAATGCTGAGCTTAGCATCAGTATTGATTTACAGCTTTGCAGTATGTATATCTGGATTATGTGTGTGTGTCTACTACAGCTGTTCTACCTGTCAGTGGAGGCTTACCTGGGCTCCACTACTAAAGATGCACGCACACTTGCCCCTCAGATCTGCTCTCATTTCCTGGACCCGGATGCTGTACGTACCAACCTATCTCAGTAGTCTTACTCTCTTATTTCTCTGTGTATTCACCATATTTTCAAAAAGTTATGTTTGAATTCCAACAACCACATTATTAGTTTGAACTAATTTAAGAGCAGATTGCAGCCCACCCTGTCCATGAGTCAGTGGTCAGAACGCTGACATTTACTGTCTAAACACAAAGATTTCAGGTGCATCTGAGTTGTCATCAACTGTGATTTGATTTGTCAGTAGATTCAATAGGTCAATCAGATTTTTAAGAGCACCCTCTACTGGACCACAGGGGAAACTACATCACAGAGCCTGTTGAATTTAGAAACTGTACATTTTTAATTTAGACACATCTTAACAGTTTAAATATTGAAAGACAACACTGAAATTAATATTTATTTTCAATTTTGTTTGTTTCACTTGTAGCCCTTGAAAATCAAAGTGCGAGAGGCGTATCTCACAGACATAGGTAAGAGATGTCTTTTGACTACTAAAGTCTTCTTGACTTACTACCTTCCATGATTATTTTTAACTTTCAGTTAATCATCATTACGTCATCAGTTATTAACATAATTGGTAACTGAGGTCTTCATTTTTACAAGAGTCATTCAGCTCGATGTATTTTGTTTATGTAACTATAAACTGTGGCTGCACAGTTGATTTGAGAAGTCTGTATTCACTGACTTAATGTTTGTCCCTGTCCCTCATCTTCTCAGAAAGTAGACTTCATGCCCAGGAGGACATCAGAGGACCTTTATCTGAGCTGCAGCAACAAGTGCTGCCAGACATCCAAGACCAGATACAAGACTATAGGTACATAACGTCTGTTTAGTGTTAATTATTAATACTGGGAGTTGTTCAGTGGACGTTAGTGTTGTCTGAACGTCTGTTTAGGAAAAAATTATGACCATACAAGAAAAATTAACCTGTTAGAGTTGTGTTTTTGTAGGAACAAGCAGATGATGGGTCTTGGCTGTCTTTTTGGAGAAGGAGACCTGCGGCACATCGATGGAGACCCAGTGAAGGAGAAACAGGTTGTGGACAAACAGGCCACCGCCCTTTGGGAGATACTGTAAGTGTGTGACTCACTTGATCACCTGTTTCCAAAAACTATAAAATTGTACCAACTTTAGATTCATGGTAAATGCTCATTTTCTGGACAAGTTGACTCACCTTTATGCAAATGATGTCCAAATAAACAACCTTGTGAATTATTTGCATATTTTTACTCTTTTATCTAAAAAAGAACCAAATGGATTAAAGGGTTTAATTCCACCTGTTAACAACTAATGTTTAGCTTAACACATGGCTCTTACACACAGACACTTTTGAACCAGACATACCTGGCGACAGTGTCGACAGTGGTTGTTAGGGGCTCAATAAAACAGTTGTTACAAAGCAACAGAAGAAGCTCATAACAAAGGTCATCACCATTTCTGAAAACCACATGACATTTACGCCTTTGACTTTATACACACAGAAGATGATTGGCATCACATGACTGTGGCTTTGCGTTTTGTTTCTCAGACCAGTGGCTGCACCTGAATGGACTGGATTTACCTTAAGGGAATTAAACTGGATACTTCTTTGACCTGTTATTTGTTGTGCAGGGTGTTAACAACATTTCTATGTCTCTTTTTTTGTTCCTGCTTCAGATCAAAGCACGAAGAGGACAGAAGGTAAAGAAAGCATTTTGTCTTTAACACTGCGATTGTGATTTAACACCTGCACTATTGTTTGGTACTACTTACACTTCACTTTTTTCTTTATTTGTTTCCCTGTATTTCCTTTTTTGATTATTTTCTCTTCATATTTTACCCCCGCCATCTTTGTCCCATCTCTCTGTCTCTCTTTATCTCCACCTCTTTTGCTTCTCCTCCTCAGTTCTCCTCTGGCATCAGCGGTGCTCCTGTATCTGCGTCACTCTGGTATCAAGCTAAGAGACTCCAAGGTCTTCCCTGGTCTGAGCACAGAGAAGGAGAAGTGGCTCACCTTTTTAAAGACGAAAAAGGTAAGATTGATGAGTTGATTGAGATGTCCTCCACTGGCCAAACCTAATGAAAGCTGTTTGAGTTATTATCTAGGTAATTTTACCTCATACTATGTTGAATTTATTCTTGATGAAACCATGCTTACATATAAATTGTTTTTGCTGTGCATAAGGAAACATGCAGTCCTGCATCATCCACTCAAGCTGAGGAACTGTTCAGTAATTTTCCTAATAACTAGATATATGACAGGAAAATGAATTAGTTGAAGGAAAAAATACATATCTGTAAACCAACCTCACACATTGGAGAGAGGAATACATCTACTCCATGTGTCCAAGTACTTTTGTATGTGATTGATCATCCTGTAGAAACTCCAGATCCTCTTCCTGTACATGCAGTTTGATTTCTGGCACTATTTTAAAAGTCTTAGCTCTCTCCTGCTGGGTCTGATCAGGTGAGCAAGTCACAGAAGCTTAGCCGGTCTTTTCTCCTCTGCTTCTGAGAGAGCAGGGCTGATATAAACAAGCTCTAGAGATACTACTGGTGGAGAACACATTTTAAATACATAACTAATGATATTCAGCTGCAACACACAGTCAGTGTTAAGGCTCAGTTGGCAAGAAGTAAAAAACAAATCTGCTTTTGTGTGTTTTTGTTGTTAAATTGCTCTTTCTTTTTAGTTTCAGCATAAACTGATGTTGTTAAAATGAAATTATTTGGGTAAACAAATGTGTTGTTATAGCTAATAAAGAAATGAATAGAAGTCAGTATAGAAGAAAAAAATACATCATATATGCTTTTATTCTATGATATTGTTCCTCTCTTGACAGCTGAGTGGTATGAAGAAAGAGAAAGATGGGGAGGATAAAAAGAGAAATCCCATCCTGAAGTACATCGGCAAACCCCGGACCACGTCTCAGTCCAGTAAATACACACATACAGACACAACCTGCACACCAGATAAGAAGCACACTTACACACACATATATTGTATTTGTCTGGATTTTGTTTCTGTCCTTCTCCTTTTGATTTTTCACAGGTTTATTAAGTTACTGAATGCTCATTTTTCTGTTTTCATTTTCTTTTTGATTCACTTTGCTTTCGTAGCATTCCATGTCCCGTTGTCACCCACCGAAGGTATTTATTTTTTTACCATTGCTCTTCTGTTCTTAGTCTTATGTTAACTTTAGTTTTTTAACAAACATATGAGTTATTCTTGCAATGTATGTGGTTTTATTATCGTTTACACTGTAGTTAAACGGGGTGAGACTTTTATCAGACTACAGTTAAATAGTATGTAATATGTCTGTGTGCAGTGCGTTCTGGCAACGTGAGAAACATTATTCAGCAGTTTGAGAACCACACAGAGCCGACAGGAGAGGAGGGAGGTGATGCTGCTGACCCTCAGAGGCTCTCCTCCAGCAGCCTGGGAGATGAAATGGAGAGGTAGCTGTGAAGTGCTCCTTAAACTATAGTTTATATTTCACATTGGCTTGAAAGTCTGGGTACTGATTTAGTAAGATGCTGTTTATTTTCTTCAGCCCCACGGTCTCAGTCCGATTGGCACGCAGCGAGTCACTGAAGGCTCAGGGAGAAGGACGGCGACGGGGGGCCGCCTCAGGGACAGAGTCTGTCCCTCGTTCTCGTAGTGATGTGGACATGGAGGACTGTGGAGAGGAGAGGGAGGGGCCAGGCCTCAGACTGCTGCAGCACAGTACCTCATCTTCTGCATCTAGCAGCTCTGCACGGTAAAGTTTTTAAATGATTGGAGATATTCTTCATGCAGGGATCATTTGTCATCACCTATATGAACTTTTAGGAGTATAGACTTTGCCTTTCACAGATAATCAGATTCTTCTGTGATAGCCCTAGAAGTGTAGGTTTTCATCTCATGCCATCTCTCTCCACTCTTTTTTAAACTCAGGTCTCTAGAGAACCCTACACCCCCATACACCCCTCGATCTAGACGCAGGTAAGTTCCCATGTTGTCCCCTGTGTTAGGTGAACACAGAAGATGTTTTCTGTTACGTTAAAGCTTTGTCAGTGTAAAATATATAAAACAGAGCTGGGTCTAAGTGTAGAATCCTGACTTCACAACAGTTTTTTTTCCATTACCACATACCACGGTGTATAATTTTTTTTGCTGCTCTCGTTTCACAGCTTCACATGTATTTGGAACAATGCTCTCTACACGTGTTTACTTGTGTGTGTTTGTGTGTGACTATGTAGGAGTGTGGACTCCCCATTAGCTCTGCTACCAGATGCCGCGCCACTGGAGGAGGAGGTATCTGAACGTCTGAATTGGAAAGACACCGTGCCTCCTCACCTCCTCTCCACACTCAGCCAGAGGGAGATGGACAGACAGGCTGTCATATATGGTACGAACATTTAAATATTATTTAACCTCACAGAACTTACAGTTTTGAGAACTTTTAAAATAACGTTTTACATTTGCTCCTCTCTGCTTATGATCTTCAGAGCTATTCACAACCGAGGTGTCCCACTTACGAACCTTGAGGGTCCTAGACCAGGTGTTCTTCCAGAAGATGAGATCAGTGTTAAACTCAGATGAGCTGGCCTGCATATTTCCTAACCTACCACAGGTCTATGAACTCCACGGTCAGTCTGCATATCTGTGACAGTGGACGTGTGTGTGTCAGCTTTTTAAATATAGTACACATTTTGTTATGTCACAGCCTTATTCCAAAATGGATTAAATTCATTATTTTCCTCCATTTCCAAGACGTTGTTTAAAATGTTCAGAAATTTATTAAAAATGAACAAATTACATAAGACTTCACAGCTTTTCCCATGACACTCAGAATTGAGCTCTGATGTATCTTGTTTCCACTGATCATTGTTGAGATGTATCTATAGTGGAGTCCACCTTTGGGAAATTCAGTAGAGTGGACATGATTTGGAAAAACATACACCTGTTTATATAAGGTACCATAGTTAACAGTGTACGTCAGAGCACAAACCAAGACATGAAGTCCAAGGAAATTGTCTGCAGACCTCTTGTACAGGATTTATCGAGGCACAGATCTGGGGAAGGGTAAAGAAACATTTCTGCAGCATTAAAGGTCTGAAGGAGCACAGTGACCTTCATCATCTGTAAATTGAAGAAGTCTGGAATCACCAGGACTCTTCCTAGAGCGACAGAGAGAGAAATGCCTTAGTCTGGGAGGTGACCAAGAACCCAATGGTCACTTTGAAAGACCTCCAGTGTATCTCTGTGGAGAGAGGTGAACCGTCCAGAAGAACAACCATCTCTGCAGCACTCCACCAATCAGGCCTGTAGGACAGAGTAGCCAGATGGACAAAACTCCTCAGTACAAGTTTGCCAAAAGGCCTTTCAGATGAAAATTAACTCAGAAACTGTCGACAACCTTTGGTTAACAATCCTCTAGCTTGTCTATAGGCAGGTCCCACGGGGTAGAAATGTTGTGGCTAATTGGTAAATTAGTTTTTTGTTTTGTTTTGTTTTGTTTTGTTTTTTAATTCAAGTCTGCAATTTTGAGCAGCATAGAAATCAATCAGAAAATGACTCAATTTATCTGGAGCATCAAAATGTAACAAATGTGGTTCTAATGTGACTGAACACACAGTTTTCTGGGTGTGGAAGAATATGATCTTGTTCACACATATGCTGTCAAGAACACTTTTTAAGATGGACATTAACAGGCCATGTCTCAAAATGAAGGACAACAATAGATTACTATTAACCACTAACCCTGACATGAAAACCATATTCTTATTATTATTATTATATCTGTGTTTATTCATTTGAGAATTAAGTACCATAAAACACATATTTGGTCTGATTTACATGAACGCCCATGTGAGATTGATTTTTGATTTTTTTTTTTCTTGTGATTCTCTGCAGCAAGTCTGTGTGAAGCAATGAAGAAGCAAAGAGAAACTCCTGTTGTGCAGGACATCGGTGACGTTATGCTGGCCAGGGTGAGTTTATTAATCAATTTTACCCTCCGTCATATTACTTCCATTTCCACGACCTTGTGTTTTTGTAATGTGATTGTCTAGTTTGTTCAGTAAGTCAACATTTGGGTGTATGGGTCAGTTTGAAGGTGCAGCTGGAGATGAGTTTCAGGAGCAAGCGGCCCAGCTGTGCAGCCAGCAGACTCAGGCTCTGGAGCTCATTAAAAACAAAAAACGTAAAGATCCACGCTTTGCACATATCATCCAGGTATAGACACACACACACACACACACACACACACACAAACTTGACTTGTTTTTTTTTGTTTGTATTTCGGGTCATACATAGGTATACATAGGTGCCACTGTATGTCCATACTGGACATACAGTGGCAAGGAAAAGTATGTGAAGTCTCGATTAAACTAATTTAATGGGTTAAATTGTATGTCACTGTAAGAGTTTTTCCACATACAATGTGCCTAAAGTAATAATCCAAAAAACTTTCTGATCTTGTATGTCTTTGTTGAGAACTACCTTAAAAACCTTGTAGTACCTCAGAGCTACGTTGACTGGTAAAAAAATGTTTTGACTTTGCTCCACACTAGAGGAATACGCTTATGTGAGCCAATCCCTCTACAAAAGGAGCTTTCAGAGGCTCTCCCTTAAAGAACTGTAGATCTTAATTAACATAAAGCTGGAAAGGGTTACAAAGTGATGTCAAAGACTTTCCCAGTCTACGGTTAGACAATGTACAAATGGAGACATTTTGGGACTGTGGCTACTCTACCAAGAAGTGGGTGGTCAGTCAAAATGACCCAAAAGGCACAACAAAGAGTCATTAATGAGGTAAAGAAACAACCCCGAGATATAACAGTAGGTAAAACAGTGAACTAGCATGGTGTCTATGGCAGGACACAACAAAGGAAACTGCTGCTTACTAAAAAGAGCATTGCTGCACATCTGAAGTTTGCCAAAGAGCACATTGACACTCCACAGCAGTATGGGCAAAATGTTTTGTGGACCGATGAAACTAACACTGAACTATTTGCAAAGAACACACAGCACTAGATCTGGTGTAAACACTCATATCCCATTTTATGACAAATGAATGCAGAAAACCATACCAAACGTTCACATACTTTTTCTTGCTACTGTAGCTTCTCTTTCAGTGGGTTCTTCCTAATTATTTTCAACATTGTACAACAGTAGTTGTAGTGGCACTAATAGGGCTATTGACCTTCCTGCACAAGAGAACTGATCATTAGGAAGGTAAGAAGTGTTACTATTTAACTCTTGACAAACACAGTCTATGAACTGAAAACCATTCCAAGTGGAGCCTAGAGGGCGCCAAAGATAAATACAGCTACTTCAGACAATGTAAAATAAAAGAATTAAATATAAAATATATTCTGGGTTATTTAACACATTTCTGTTGACTACATAGTTCCATGTTTGTTCTGTCATAATTTCAACATTTTGTACAATGTTGATAATAATAAAATTAAAGAGAAACCCCTGGTAGTTTATGGTAACTTATCTATCTGGAAGTAATCGTCGAGGTTGAAGATGATGTGAAAAGGTTGTATGCCTGTTGTATCCATCTTTGTCTTGGGGGTGTGTCATCAGACATGTTCTTTACGCACTGATGTTTCTGATCCTTGTTCAGGACTGCGAGGCCAGTCCTCACTGTCGGAGGCTGCAGCTCAAAGACATGCTGGTGTCAGAGATGCAGCGACTCACTAAGTATCCTCTGCTGTTGGACAACATCATTAAGCACACAGAGGGTGAGGAATCAAGAGATACAGAGCATATGAACCCCCAACAAATGAAAAGATTTTTAAGAATGATGTCATTGTTTATCTTCAGCTGGTTCGCCAGACCTCCCCTCACTCCAGCGTGCCCAGGCTTGCTGTCGGGGGATATTACAGGCTGTCAACGAGGTCGTAAGGGAAACAGAACACCGGCAAAGTCTCAGCCAGTACCAGCGCCGGCTGGATCCTGCCCCTCAGTTTAAGGTGATCATGTTTTTATCTTCCTCCTTTCTTATTTGTATTAAAATGAAACAATGCATGTAACCTAACTTTGTTTTTGTTTTACTTACAGGCTCTTGACCTCACCACAAAGACAATGATTCATGAAGGTCCTCTCATCTGGAAACTTAGCAGAGATAAACAGATAGGTCAGTCTTTGGGTCTTTCTCACACATGCAGTCATGAGTTTGGTTTCAGACCCTGTACTCACATTTCTCTGTATTCCTCCTCTAGAGATCCAAGCGCTTCTGCTGTCAGACTGCCTCGTCCTTCTTCAGAGGGGCCCAGATGACCGACTACAGCTGCGATACCCATCTCGCTGGCTGGGTGGAGGGAGCGGAGACAGCAAAACTTCCTTTAGTCCTCTTGTGAAGCTGGACTCACTGCTGGTCCGCTCAGTAGCTACAGGTACACCAGCAGTGTCTCTTGTTTTAACCTCATTTGTCTGTTTCCTAGGGAGAGTGTTTTATTCTCTGCTAGGGGATAATGTATGGCATCACTTTGTGTTCTTTTTAGTTTCCCTGATCAAATATCCAAATGTTGTGGTTTCTCCTCAGACAACAAAGCCCTGTACATCATCAGCACCATGGAGAGGCAGATCTACGAGCTGGTGGCTGGGACATTATCAGAGAAGAACACGTAAGCTTTTTCATCGTAGGAACAACTGTTCTGCATTGCTCTACATTTGGAAGATGTGTTGACTTTGCATATCTTTTTTACAGATGGAAAGATTTTCTTGAAAAGGCCATTGCATCAGCTGGGGCTTCGTCACCACTGACCAATCATGGATCTACGCCCATATCGTGAGTAAATCTGATGTTTCTTAGTAATAAATGAAAGGATGTGACACATTTAGCTCACGAGACGATACACGATGGGTTCATGAATATGAGATGAGACATTATTTTTTAACAATCTTCAATGACGGAATATATCAAATGCAGTTAAAAGCAACATCATGAAATTGGCTTCTCTCCTGTATGAGTTCATGAGTCTCTTCAGACCTTATAACTGTGTATGAACCATGAATGACCTTCTAACTGAAGTTGATAAAGAGCTCAGACCTGGTTACAACCACACAGCCCACTGTAGTCAGTGTTTTCTGGCAGCAGTTGAAATCTTTGGTCAGTAACTGCAGTTAAGTGAGCCCTATGCCTGTTTGCATGGTCAAAGCAGCCGCAACTGTAGTGATCTTGTTTCAACACTGAGAGGAGCTGTTGCTCTCACTGATGGCTTTGCATTGTGTTAGTGTCTGTCACTATTTATTGTACCCAAAATGCTGCTATACCCCTGATACCTGTATTCATTTTTCAACCTAGAAGAAGTTTGAAGGAAAGTCATTAAAGTCATAAACTGAGTGATGTCCTGTTTATGCTTAGTGTATTTGTATTTGTGTTTATTTTCCATAGCTCCCCAAGTTTACGCAGTGCATCCTCTGTCTCAACTCCAGGTAAAGATCACATCAACAGTATGCAGCATGTCTGTGGAAGAAATAGAGCTTTTTCACCTAGCAGTAATTATGAAGATTTGTTTATTTTCCAATTGTTTGAAATCTTTCAGACAACTCGCTGACAGAGCAGTCAGACCCCACAGAGGCTCATTCCTCCAACAATATTGTGCTATGTGAAGAAACGCATACAGACGAGTCGGAAGCTTACAACTGTGATGAAAACCAAGTAGCTGGAGTGGCAGAAGCTGCTTTACAAGACGGTGAGAAAGGAGCAGAAACTGCTGCAAACTTCTAGTTTCTTGTATAGATAATCCGTTCAGTCTCATTTATTTCTATTTTCATACTTCTACAGTGGAAACACTACGGCAGCTCATATTACAAGACCTGCAAGAGGACGGATGGAGCCACGATTCAGACGACACACCCACCAACGAGACGGTTAATGAAAGGAGCTCGTCCGCAGAAAGACAGAGGCCAGAGTCTTTGGAGACTGTCCTCAGTTTATGCACCAATGAGTGGGAGTCTGAACCTGAACATATTCCACCATCAGATGCTGAAAAACGCAATATTCAGGTTGTAAGGAAAGGTAACAAATCAAACAGTTTTGTTTTTTTATGTTCTTCTTCAGTTCCTCAGCATGGTTTGCAGTATGCTCTGAGTTCATTCAGTTATCAGACAACATTACGCTGTAATTTTCAACCAAATATGAAATTCAAAGCAACAGCTAACTCGAATTAATTAATTAATGTGGTTTTGATTGAACTGAAAGTGGATTCAGCTGACTGCTCTCTATAATCTGGGTTAATGGGTGCCTTCCCTTGCATGTTTTCTCCACACAGTTCATTTATTTTGATTCTCACACACTTTATTTTCTTTTTTGTTTTGTCTGCTTGACATTCACTTCACGATGACACACCGATCCTGCACTGGCTACTTCACTACTTTCCCTCACTGCTGCACACTCTGCTTTCACTCATAAACACCTCCACACACGGTTTTCTTTGCCACACGTCTTTCTTCTATGCATAGCTGTGGTTGCGGGTCCTTCTTCTTCTTCTTCTGTCCCTGATGGCATCACCGATGATGTCACCCTCCCCTCAGACCAATCATCCAAGCCAAGAGGCGAGGCCACCACGCAGGGTAATGATGACCGAATTGGTCAAGTTGTGTAGTTTTGTGAGACAAGCACAGACTTTTATTTGCATGTGTTGTTTATATTGGTTAGATATCAATAGATGATAATAGATAGATGTAGTTTATAATCTCTTGTGCTGAATGCAGCCCTGAGATCACTCACCAACACTTTGCTTTCATAAAAATATTTCTGTGTATTAGGGAACACGTTCTACTTGGTAATGCCAGTAGAGCAAGGAGAGAGTGTCACTGACGACTTCAACGACCCACCTACCCCCACCACCACTCACTTCCCTCCCCCTCTGGAGGAAGCGATGTCACCACAGACGCAGGAGGAAACACCAGTCTGCAGTACAGAGCCCAACCAATTAGACGCTATGCAACTGGAACAGGAAGAAGAAATGGGCCAACCGCCGACTGGAAACAAGAGTCACATGATCAAAAACGTGGATGAGATTTTCCACACAATTGAGGGGCTGACGAGCAAGTTGCGTCGGTTAAAGGTGAGTTTATGTTAGTGTAGCAACAAGGTGGCCACTCTTGTCTAGACTGGGCAGATGATCTGTGGGGGTCCATTAACTCCCCACTCACCCTCAGGCTCAAACAGTTTTCTTGTCATTTAGTCAGTGAAAATCAAAAGTTTATAACTTGTATTAGGCTATTTCTCATTTCTTTTATTCAACTAAGAAACACACAGAAACAATGAAATGTGCATCAACTACAGTTATCATCACTCTGGACGGTTGTTGTTCCTTATGAAAATTTGCTTATCACCTTGCAACAGCCAACACAATTATGTTAATGTTATATTCTGCTGTTAAATGAGGCTTTCTTTGTACCCACACCCATTTGCAGGAAATAGAGAAGGCGCATCACAAGCTTTTGGAAACCCTCACAGAGTCCTCTGTTAATCAGGAGTCAGACGATCATCAGTGTCGCTCGGCAACCGTCTCCAGAACTCCATCTCTGGATCGCGGCTCAGGAGACGGTAAGCTGAGTCTGAATTTATCACACAATGGTTTCTGTTGCAGTAATTCTTTTGAATACTAAGTAATGTAGTTTTTCTCTGTACCCATCCAGGCAAAGAAGGAGGTCCAGCAGAACCCAAGATTCAGTCGACAGGATTCTGATATCACTCTAGAGTGATTTAGGCCACTTGCTCTTGATCGTTGCCGTAAGGACACAACCACAAATGGGCACCTTAGCCCCACCTCCCCTCACCCCTCACCCCTCGTTCCTGCATGCACCAACCACTGGAGCAGAACCCAAGAAGGGCCGCAATTGTTTTTCTTTTTCTCTTTTCCTGGGATACCAGGAAGCTGGTCGGACTCACCAGCACAAGCTCTGACTTTCACTAGAGCACGAGGAAGTTCAGCGCAAGGAAGGAGGAGGAAGAAATACATGAAGGAACAAAAAAGGCAGAAGACAAGTTGACTAGTACAGGAAGAAAAGGACAAGTTGGAAGAACTGAAAGTGGGAAAATGCTATATATTTGGAAAACGACTTGTATGTCTTGAAGCTGGTTGAAGGAACGCAGCAGAAAAGTGTTGAAATGTTAACATAAGATAAAACCTGAGGGACCCAATACCCCAGCACTTTACTCACCACCCTCTGTCGTGTCCATCCTCTACAGTGGACAGATCAGGAACTGAAGTCGCATCAGGCTCCATATGGGGGTTGACACTTGAGCCAAGACGGGCACCAGGGGTCCCTCTCCCTCCCCACCCCCTTCACTGGTTGCTTTACACTGAGTTCGCCTGCCACCTTGGCCGAAGGACTGTGTCTGTATAAATCAGGTTATTTGCACTGGGTAAGGAAACCAATATCGCACACACAAGCATCGTCTCACCGCATCATTCATCTCAGACATTCGTATCCCCGCTCTGAGGGGATGTTGTCATATCTTTAAGCCTTCTTTTAAGCTACGTGATGGTTCTCCATCGGTGCAACATATTGATCACCACACGTTTATGTATATTTCTAATTGTTCTGGAAACACTACTGCGCTGTCGACTACTGAAATGCTGGCAGGTGTTATTTTCAGCGGCACTTCAGAGGCGTACAGGGATCTCAGTGATTCAAATAACAAGCTCAGCGGATTTCCATTGTGTAAAGTCGTGCAAATTTGGGAGATTTAGGAGATTTGGAGCTTGATTTAAGACTTGCAATGTCAACAAAGTGTAAGAAAACAGGGCAACTACAGATTCAAACCTTGAAACTTGAATTTTGAGTGAAAACCTGTTTTGCTACTCGATGAAATTACCGCCAAATATCGATGTCGACATTGCAGATCTATGCTCCAAAATATGACTGTGTGTCCTTTAGCCCCCTCCAGTATATTGTGTGTGTGTGTGTGTAAATACCGCGGTAAATACTGTGAACCAGCATCTTCTCCCTTCCTCCCATCCAATGGTCGTGCACAGATAGATGTTGACATCCCTCTAGACCACATGCAAAGCCATTTAAGGACTGGTTTCTTGTTTCACGTAGCATTCAAATGAAAACAACACAGCAACAACTGCACAGAACAACTTGTATTTATTGAGAAAAGATTTGTAAAGTTTTAATTTTCAAGACTAAGGTATATGCACATGCTTCATGTCAAAAAATAACAATTGTTCTTTGATCGCAACACATTCAGATTAAGCAAAACATCATTTGAAGAAACAGATTTGACAACATTTTGGGAAGTAAGTTTATATGTTTTCTTGTCTAATAATTAGGAAGATCAACACCACTCTCATATCTGTACAGAAGATATGAGGCTACAGCCAGCAGCTGCTTAGCTTAGCTTAGCTTAGCTTAGCATAAAGACTCGATGGTAGTAAGCAGTTAGCCTGACTTTTAAGCTCACTGAATTACACGTTAGGTCTTGTTTTATGTTTTTTTTTTTTTTTTTTTTTTGTGCGTGAACTAGACAAACAAGATGTTATATGTTAATTAATAATCTTAATTGATGCTCATAGGTGGATTCTGTGTCTGGACAGAACCAGGCTAGCTGTTTACATCCGTTTGTGCTAAGCTAAGCTAATCGACTGCCGGTGTCAGCTCTGTACTTAGCGTAGAGACATGAGAGCGGTGTTGATCTCTCATCTGCCATGCAACATGACTGAAGGGTTGAACTATTCCTTTAACTTTTGTTGGCGCATGTGTCAAATTATTGTTCTTGACATTGAGAAACGTTTTGTTCGCCTTCATTGACGCATGTGTAACCAGCAGAGATGCTCAAGCCAAGTGTTTTTTTTTTCTTTCTTTACTTTAAACTACTTTTGTCTAATTTTAATACACTAGACACAAAATATTTTTATATATTTTATTTCTTTTCCAGCTGCTACAAGCTGTTTTTTCTCGAACCAGTTAATTTGTTGTTTGTTTTTAGTCTCTTTCTTTTCCTAATGAAGCTGGGTGGAATCACACAGGACTGAAGTTTATTTGAGCTGGTTTCAAATACTAACAGCGATCACTTGCCCGGCCTCTTTACCAGCTGCAGAACTGACGACACACTACCAAGCTGAACCAAACCAGGAGCCAGTCGAATCGTACACAGTCTTACCTGCCACTGAATCTACTAGTACATTAATTTAGTTTTCACTCTTTATTCGAAACAGTCTGAAGGAAGAGGGTGCTTGATGAAGAAGTGTGACTTTTCTGTCACACATGTGCAACACGAGCTGTGCTACTGGTCACTTTTAGAGGCTGATCCTGCATCAAGTGTTGCAGAAGAACGTGTGCTGAAATATAAAAAATGTTTTACCAAAGTGAAATCTCTCTCCAGAGGTGTTGAAGGGAACACTTTTATTTAATTTTACTTTCTCCACATCTTGGCTGCTGATTTTCAAATATGTCAAACCAGGAAACTGAAGTTCTGCCATGAAAAGTAAAGATGTTACAACATGTTGTCATATGAAGCTAAGAACATGGTCTTTACTTGCAATATACATTTTTGGCAATAGTTTCACACAAAAAATGAGGGACGTTGGATTTAGTTTTTTTGTCTGAACTAATTGAATCATAATCAGAATCTTTATTTCTTCTTCTGTATCTTCTCTTCTTTCCTCCTGCCTCTAACAGCATTTTTCATCTCCAGTTTCTACCTCTACACTTCAGTTTCTTTATTTCTTAAATGATTTTGGTTTTCATACCTTCCTCTTGTACACTAACAAAAGGTTGTGGCCGTAAACAAGCTGTAACTGATTCCCTTTTATTATATATAAAAAAAAAGTTGCACAAAACTTCCCTGCACGGTGCAAACTACTGTATGCATACACACATCTTTAACTATTATCTCATTGTATTTTTATTTTCTTCTTTTTTAAAAAAAAAACAAATCTTCACTCATGTAATATAGAGAAATCAAACCCACTTGTTTTATATATGTTAATTTTTTTCTGTAAAGCCTTAGTCATCGTATTTGATTTTATTTTTGTAGATATGATTTTTTTTAAAAAGGATGTATAAATTATTTTTTTCTCCCTTGTTTTTAAAATTGGTGAGATTGTTAGCTGCACAGAAGGAAAACAAAAAAGGAGTTCATGTGTCAGATTCATTTGTTTTGTGAGATTAAAAAAGAAACTGGGTAAATAAATTTAAAAAAATGTGGACTGTGAGTGTTTGATCTTTGAATTTTAGACCAGTTCTCACCAGTTAATGGTGCATGTTAGTGGTGCTGTTTGGTTTTGCAAATTTTCTTTCTCAGTATTTCATCAATTCCAAAATGAACATCCTCTTAATTGACCAGAGATTAATTGCACTGAAAACAGTAAAACACTGGGAATCTAAGATGGAAATCTACCCACTTTATATTGAAACAACATATCATACATCATTTAGTGAAAGTCTCTACAGAAGTAAACTCATTTTTAGCAAAGTGAACGATTCAGACTCTTCATTTGTAAGATGCTGGTCTTATTTTGAAAACCATCACCGGAAGCCGGGCTGCTTCCTGACGGTGGGAGGCTCTCAGCCGGTGCTGGGTGTCCGCGCAGACCCCCCTCAGCTCAGCGGGGCTCCGCTGCTACAACAGCAGAAGCGGAGCAGGGATGAGATGCGTGTCGCTGCCTTTTGTGCTGTTCCGGTGCTTTGATTTGTTTGTTTAGCTGCGATTTTCCAGCCGAGAAACGCACAGAGTTCACGAAGAAGATGCAAGTTTCACTTCGGCTGTAGATGAGCTGGAAACTGCGGACGGATGAGAGTCTGGAGAAAGTGAATTAGGAGGCGTCTGTGTTGGAGAGATCGCTGCTGCTGAGCTCATTGTGCAGCTGGTTGCAGTCTGTTCCTCTGGAGCAGAAAGGTAAGAAATCCCCGTGATTACTGGTCTTTAAACATTTATAAACAGACAAGAGTCAGATTTTAAAAGTGCTTTTCTAAAATGTTGGGATTTCTTTATTTGTACACAACCCTGGAGCTCTGATGAGCTGGCAGATCAACAGTATCGACCACACATTCACTTACAGCTCAATTTCAGCGTGAACGCGCACGCACAGTGGTTCTTGGGTCTTTCTCTTGGTCACTTTCCCCCTTTTCTTTTTGCGCTTTTACGCACGACGTGCCAAACTGAGCTCTTTGCGCGTCTCCTACATGATACTTCGCACTGTGCTCGGTCGCATGTAGAGTTTTCTGCGTGTTGTCTCCAGCATGTTGCTCACAGCGGCATCACTTCATGCTGGGTGTGTTTCGCTTTGTCTCTCAAACGGACTCTCCGTGTTCCCACTGCTGCGAAATCAAAGTGCAAACCAGTTCTCGTGGCGGCTTTGGTCGCTGGTCATCGTGAGCTCCTGCTGGCTGTGTTTGTTATTTAAATGCGTGGTAGACCGGGCTCGGGCTGCTTACAGGAGTCAGGGTAGAGGCAGCAGCCACGCCTCGCTGGCTCACTGCCACCCTGAGGCCTGGAGGCCCCTGGGAGCCACACATGCAGGCTGGTTACTCCGCGACATCAAGCTGAGGCAGCACGGAGAGAAAGTGTTTCACTCCAAAACTAGGAAGTAAAAGGTAAACAACTAATGGACTGACAGTGTAAACAAACTTTCACTGAGGCTTCTTGTAGTGTTGCAGTAAGAGTTGATCAATTTCACTCCACCAGCAGGAGAGAAAAGATGAACGTGTTCAGATCAAATTATTTGTCATTTTTACTGCGTGGTAACAGGTTTTTTTTCTCCTGTTTCCACGCTGCATGTATAAATTCCCTCATCCCAGATGATGCTGAACATGGAGTCCAGTGTAAATCAATCAGCTGTGGATGGATTACAGTGGGAGAGGCTCGTCAGCATGATCAATGGCATTGACCGTCTCAGAGAGAGACAGAGACAGAGCTGGTTGTGTTTATGTTTAAAGTAGAGTTATAAAAGCACGGAGGCCGTGTCACATAAGAATTTGCTACATCCATACTAACTCCCATAAATCCCAGTTTGCAAACAAATCGTTCGCTGTCTGTTGGTTTGTCTGTGTGTGTGAGGGAGGCGGCCTGTTTACACTTTTCAAAGTGAGCATGAATGTTTGTGCTGCAGCAGCAGAGACCTGAGGGTAAATTGTCAACACAATATAAAGTATAAAAGTACAGTATATTTGTCTTCATTTAGGGATGTGCAGAGTTGGTGTCTTTCTCACTTGGACTGAGATGTGGGACATGGACTCTGTTGTTAAGCTGTTCCTTCCTCTCCTTCTCTTAAGGCTTTAGCTCATGGATTCACTGTCTTTTCAATTTTACACAACCACATCTGAGTGACGACGCTGTGTGGGATGTTGACAACAGGTTTTTGCCAATCTTCTAACTATTAAAGACCATCAGCACCGGCGTGTCACCACTCGACCTTCTGCTAAACCGACATAAAGAGTCTGTGTGTGAATCACATGAAAGACGTTGGTGAAGCCTGAAGTGTTTAGTGTAGAAGCCGGGCACAGGAGGTCACGGCACAAATATGGAGCGCGAGGACTTTTTGTTATTAGATTAAGAGTCTACTTGTTACGCGGCCAATGTGGAAAGTTCCTCCCTGAAGAAAACAAACGGTCATGTTCAGATAAAAAGACACATTTCTAATGTGGAGACCTGCAGACAGAGGGAGAAGCGTCCTTAAATGTGCTCACAGTCACAGCCTGCTAAACGAGTCGTGGGTGTTTCTGTCTCGAGGTGTGAGGGATACAGGGAGCGAGGAGGAAGGGGGGGTGCTAAGTTGATGTTCTGGTTGCCGTGGCAACTACCCCCCTCTTGTCTTTTCTCACCCAGAGCCTCCCATTCATCCCCATTGTAATAGCTAAGCACTGTTGCCCATGGAGACCACAGGGGAGAGTTGGGGAATGTGTCGTCTGAGTGAGTATGTATCACACTTTAAACTAATCACTGCTCATAACTGAGGGACGCCGGCTCCAACCTTTATTAGTGGTACATGGTGCTGACTGGGTTCTCTGAAGTCCAGAGCATTCATTCTGGTTTTACTCTGAGTTGCTCATGTGGAAAACTGGAAGAGTTTCCAGCTGCTCAGATGTTCTGCCTCCACTCCTGCAGGTCCTGCACACTGGAGACTTGTAACCCAGAATAAAAGGTGGTGTAATTGCCCTTTATCGTCTAAGAACTCACTCGGGGTCAACTCACTTGAGTTTGCTTATAAAAACTCCCTCGAAGCAGCGGAATAGGCTCAGCTATGTACTGTGCGACTTCACACGCCTCGCCGTGCCAACATTTGCACAATGCTGTCTCTCTTCTTGTTGCTGTGTTTCCCCACTGAGACGCTTCTGCTCCTGTCCGATTTCACAAATTATCTTTCAGCTCTCTCCTGTTCTCTCTCGTCACCCCATTTCGCTCCACCCTCTTTACAGTTTCCAAACTAATTCAGAGTTTGTCTAATTCAGATCTCACTCTTCTTCTTCCCCCCCCACTCTCCCATCTGTTCCCAGGCGTCCAAGATAGATTCCCTTAGGAGTAAAGTGGACTTGCTGCGCCTCCCTCTGACTCTCTCTTGTAAGTCAATCAGTAGCCACAAAAGCCAGCTGGGCGTGGTCTGGGAGAAGGGCTCGGGGGCAGGAAGGGTCCAGAAACCCCGCCCACCAACAGCCTCCAACATGGACAACGAGTCGACGTACTCGGGATACTCCTACAAGTCGTCCCACTCTCGAACGTCTCGCAAACACAGGTAGAACACAGACACACTGCACTGCAAGTCAAAATGATTTTCATTACACCCTAAACTGTCAATTACTGGTAAGAAAAGATAAGATAAGATAGATAAGATAGTTTATTTGTCATATGCAAAAATGTACATGGTACAGTGTACAATGAAATGTGTTGATGCACCTGCTTCCTTTTACATAGAGAGACAGAACAAGTAGATATGAAGAACAGAAGTCAGAAGTCAACAGATACAAATATACAGGATAAGTGTGCAGACCTATGCGTACCCGACGTATACAGTCATAAATATATAAACATATAAATATATACCCTCAGATATCAATAACCACTGGCACCTATGCACTTGCTTATGTTCATTTGTACATGTAAATATAATGATGTCTTTACACATATACATAACCTTGTATATACACATGCACACTCATTTACCTATGTACTCACAGATACCAACGGGAATACAACTCAAATTAACTTTATTTCACATAAATCACCCTTCAGAAACACATTTTGGTACGTCAACCAATTGTTTGAGCTCCTATTGCTTAAGAATATGTCCCGTTGATCACTCGTTGTGTTGTTAATTTGTATCTTTAAATATGTTAATAAACTGAATATATTGTGTATTACTTGACTATTGACACATTTAAATACACAACTTGAAGGAATGAACTATTTAACTGATTTCTTCTCTTTTAATGTTCCAGTTTTCTGAACATATCAGTTGAACTGTTGTATTAACGGTGTGACTCTTGTAGTTCTTCATGTGAGATAATGGGCTTATGGCCACTCTGGCTCCCCCTATTGGTAGAATCAGAAAAGGCAGCATCATTTGAAACCATACAGCATACTGACATGCAAATGCTTTGGTGTCTCAAATATCTCCCTCTTTTATTACTGCCTATATATCAGTAGTTTATTCAGTGGAGATTTCCCACGCTGATTGTCACCTTTCATTGTTTGTTTATTTATGTATAATATCAGTGACTAGAGGATTATATTGTGTATAAGGAGATCAGTAGTAGTTAATAAACCAGCCCTGACTTGTACACTTCTCTTTTGTTTGATTTGTCTCCAGAGAGAGGAGGGAGAGGCATCGGACAAAGAGTCGTGACAGCAGCATCCGCGGAGACAAATCAGTGACCATCCACGCTCCTGGTGAACCGCTACTGGATGCAGAGTCCACCAGAGGAGATGACAGAGTCAGTCTGTTATTCTGATTATATCTCTCAGTATGTTTTCTAATCTGACCTAATAAACACTAACACCTGTTTGCTCTTGTCTGTCTTTAGGATGACAACTGGGGTGAGACCACCACGGTGGTCACCGGCACCTCTGTGGACAGCATCTCCAATGAGGACCTGACACGGATCTCCAAAGACCTGGAGGATTCTTTGCCCCTGGAGTGCCGTCGTTACCTCAGCCCTGTTTTAGGTGGCGTTCTAGGGTTCTTCTCTTTGGTCACTCCTCTGGCCTTCTTAGCCCTCCCACAGCTCCTGTGGCGGGACACACTGGACCCTTGCGGGACGCCATGTGAAGGACTTTACATCTCTCTGGCCTTCAAGCTCCTGATCCTCCTCATCTCCACGTGGGCGCTGTTTCTTCGCTCGCCCAGAGCCACTCTGCCGCGCTTCTTTATCTTCCGCTGCCTGCTGCTGGCGCTGGTCTTCCTCTTCGTTGCGTCCTATTGGCTCTTCTATGGAGTGCGGGTGCTGGAGCCCAGAGAGACAGACTACCGGGGCATTGTGGGATATGCGGCGTCTCTGGTGGATGCACTGCTGTTCATTCAGTACCTGGCCCTGGTGCTGCTGGAGGTCAGGCATCTGCAGCCAGCTTTCAGTCTCAAGGTTGTGAGGACCACAGATGGAGCTAGCCGCTTCTATAACGTGGGACATCTCAGGTTAGTGCGTGCAAAAGAAATAAATAAATATAACTGACCAATGCTAAGATGCTTTAGCTCAATGCACAGCTGAGACAAAGTCTTTTTTACCATCTGATGACGGTGTGCTAGAAAGTTCTGACATTTACCAACTTCACACACAGTTTGAAGATGATTAAAACAGATGGTTGAAGAATGGAAAGAAAATCTGCAAAACCTAAGTAACTAAATATCAGTAGGTACAGATAGATGTCTCCAAACAGCTAATGAAATGACAAGTTGACTTTCAGTGACAATGCACCAATGATGAGGGCAGCAACCACTATACTATTGAGCCACTTCTTGTTTACTTAACACTAGAAGAAGTTATGTCTCTTAGACTCATCGGCTTGGTGCTAACTTTTAAATTGCTGTATAATATTGCAGATGTGTTTTTCTCATGCATGATTAACAGAGGGGGAACCTGTTTCTGCTACTGTTAGTTCACCACTTCCTCGTGTGTCTGTTAATGTGGCCATGAGGCTGCGGGTGGTGATGATATGACACTGATAACGCGCGGTAGCTATATTTTGAAATATGCCTGTCTAACAGAGGAAGTTTGTTTTTTCTTCCTCTGTTTCGTGCATCACAGTATTCAGCGGGCAGCAGTGTGGGTTTTGGACCAGTACTACAGTGACTTCCCCGTCTATAACCCTTCTCTTCTCAACCTGCCCAAGTCCATCCTCACCAAGAAGATGTCTGCCTTCAAGGTCTACAATCTGGGGGAAGGTAAAATAATGTTGTGTGCAGCATTTCATCTTTTACCCTTACAGTTCAACCCCCTCTGGATCAGAAGAGTTCTTACTATATGCATGAAAACAAAACACAAAAACACAAAAAACAACAACACAACAAAAAAAAAAGTGACACAGTCATGGTACACAGTAGTATCCCAATTGATCAAATCAATATGTAAATTCCACAAATTGGAAAAAAAGCTGTCAATTAGGATCGATGGGCTTTAACTTCAACTTTAACTTGTTTCTGTCTTCAGAGAACAACACTAATAACTCCACGGGCCAGTCAAGAGCCATGATCGCAGCTGCTGCTCGCAAAAGAGACAACTCCCACAATGAATACTACTATGAGGAAGCAGAATTGGAGCGGAGGATCCGCAAACGCAAGGCCAGGTGAGAATATACCCACCTGTTTCGGAGACACAGATCACCCTTTTATTAGGTCTCTGTTTAAAGAATCCAACGCTTGCGAAAATCGAGTTGAGGCTATTTGGGATACATGCATGCATTTTCAGCAGGGCTTGGAGTGGTAGCTGTCGCAAGGGGTGATGAATGTAGACACACCGTTAAACAAATCAGCTTCAAGTTCACAAAATGTAATTTCTCCTCCCAGACTGGTGGTGGCAGTAGAAGAAGCATTTACCCACATACGGCGTCACCAGGACGATGAAGCTATCGCATCCTCTCCCAAACACCCGCGGGAGCTGATGGACCCCAGGGAGGCAGCTCAAGCCATCTTTGCCCCCATGGCGCGGGCCATGCAGAAGTTCCTCCGCGCCACCAGGCAGCAGTCGTACCACAGCATGGAGAGCATCATCAACCACCTGCAGTTCTGCATCACTCACAACATGACCCCCAAGGTGAAGAGCCGACTTTCTACCTACCCGTTTGTATTTCATTAGTTAGTATTGACATTTTTATGCATTTTCTCCCTTAATTTTATTCTACAACATTTTACAGACATTTATCAATTAATCTTTTTTGAGACATTTTTTTTTACTTATGGAAAGAAACTGATCATAGCATAATGAGCAACATTATTTTTGCCTTTTATCGCCAGAAACATATTTTAAGCTGTTGTCTCTTACCATGTTATTGTAATCGAGGAAGAAAAGAATAAATGATGTTGTTCCAGAAAATGCTAATTTAAAACTGAAGACACAAAAGAAAAAGAAACATAAGCTGTTTTTTGGGGGGTGAAAACAGAATTGCTAACTTTAGAGTCGTAAATGAATCATTTGTGATGCTGTAAACCATCCCAGCCATGCACTCTGAATATTTTTGGTCAGTATTTTACATATCTTGCGTGTCTCTCCCTCTAAAGGCTTTCCTCGAGCGTTACCTCACCCCAGGTCCAACCCTTCAGTACCAGGACAACAGCAGGGGACGCCAGTGGGCGCTGGCGAGTGAGGAGCCAGTGACGGCGTCTCTGCACCAAGGCCAGGTCTTCTCCCTGAGGCGCATGGACTTCGCCTTGGTTGTCACAGTGACGCCCCTCCCCTTCCTGCGCCTGGGCGAAGAGTTCATCGACCCCAAAAGTCATAAGTTTGTCATGAAGCTGCAGTCTGAGACGTCTGTGTAGGACGAGGGAGGGGCTCATTTCAGGGCTTTCAGGGTCTCTTTTTATACCTTCTGGTATTTTAGAGTTACTTTTCATGATTTGTATTTGTTGTTAAGTGTGACTCCTAAAAAAGCAGATGAAACTGCTTCTGAACTTCCACTGAAGAGTTTACTGAAAGTAGGCATACACACGTATACTCTCCAGTAAAAGCACTGGATGAACTTGGTGCCCTGAGCATTACATGGACATATTACATTCATTATTTTCCCTGTTTATATGAGATTTTATGACCTACACTAAGAACAAATATAACATACATGTCAACAACATTGGAGCAGTTTGTGTTCAGTAACATTGCCAGTACATGTTTTAACCTTGGTTTTAATCTTGATCATCTAAGCCCTGCCAACCTGGTTGAGCTCATGTCTCTCCGTCATTAAAAACATCATCACTATAAAGCAGTTTTCAGAATTCACACATCTCCAACTGGAATCACAATAAGCTTTATACAACCTTTTGTTGATTTGGGTTTTTAAAGTTGGGTCACTTGTGCTCATATGTGTACATATTTTTGTGTCTCGTCACTCAAAGACGTTCTTTCTACATTACACAAAGTGATTGTCATAGCACTCATACAAACAGTTTATATGTTTTGATGCCATTTTATTGTACTGAACTAAGCTCCTAATTTTTGTCTCTGAAGATTATTGTCTTAAAAAACAAACCTGTTACTTACTGTTTTTTTTTTTAACTGTGAGTTGATGCAAAGGGTTTTAATAAAGATGTTGTCACCCAAAGTCATTTGTCTGTGAATCACTAGGGACTTTTTGAAATATCTATTGTTATCTTCATGTAAAACAGGAAGTGGGACTCAAATTAATTATGGGAATATGTGAAGCAAATTAGGAAGGTACAAATTTCATTGTTTTATAGTTACATGCTAAACAATTCCTAGCAACTGGAAGACATCAAAACTAAAAAGAAATTCCCCTAAACTATTATGTATGGTACTGTGCTAAATAGAACACAATAAAAAAATAATGATACTATTCAGCCTGTTATGATAATACGTTAATTAGACAGTTATAACAATTTTATCTTTAAGGGCTGAGAAATGTGAATGAATAAGAATCAAGAGTGAAAGAAAAATAAAATACATTTGTCAGTGAACACGTCACCATGAACCACCTTCATAAAAAAGTCTACACTCGTGTAGAGTGGCTTGTCGCCATTACGACGAGCCTCATGAGACTAATACTGCTTATTCCGTTGCTCCAAGGTAGGTCATTGTCTATATAAAATATTATTAAGCCTCAGTTGATGTGTTAAACATTCAAAACACTTTTTGAAGTTGCTGTTCAGAGTCAAAGTAACTTCCTGAGACTTGGACTAGAAACAGAACAGTATCTGGTGTTGTGTCACAAAAAGCTACGGAAAGAAACTGACACATATATTTATTTAGATGTATATATATATATATATATATATATATATATATATATATATAGTTCACCTTCCTAATATATACTATATATGTATATATATATAGTATATATAGTTCTCCATTACTTTTGACATTTGCTTATGTGTTGAATAGAAAAACGGTAAGAAGTTTAGCACGTTTTCTATATTGAGCATTGTTAAAACAGGAAGCGTAAACTGTTTGTGGTGTCGAAAATATGATTAAACACATCTTTATGTCTCAGTATACTTCACACCAAGTAGTCAAATGACACAACCTTATCTGTAGAGATAACATTGCTGTTTAATCAGACTCCCTAGACAAGACACTGAACCCCAAACCCCTGGCTTCTTAAATTCAGTTGCCTGTTCACAAGAAGCTCCCCTAGAGGATTATTATACTTCAAACTTTACTGTTATTACTGTATTTCAGTTATTCTTGGGTCTTGAAACCTTATCATCAGACAAAATGAAATTAAAAGAAACTTAAAACAAACTGGCCATCATATCAAAGACCATGTGTTTTACAGAAGTGCTTTTCTTTAGATTTTCCTCAAAGACTTGATCTGGTGAGGCTGCATCTTTATTATTACTTTTTTTTTTTTTCACAGTGGCATTGGGTGAATCCCTCCAGAAAGTCTCTGGATACTTGGGGGATACCATTACTTTGCCTTCAGGAGCTGACCCATCATGGACTCTCTCAGAAATTGAATGGTCAATATTTTCCAACAGCACTTTCATTGCTACTTATCGCAATGGGAAGCAAAGCATTGACCGCTTCGATCCATATAAAGGCAGACTCAGTCTCAACAGCAATACAGGTAAAAGAAAATCTATGTAAATAAATAGTTTTTGTATCTGTATTTTCAGTGGTTATTCATTTGTTGATTTGCTGATTAGGTGACTTGATGATTCGTAATTTGAACACAAAGGATGCCATGGTCTACAATGTAGAAGTCATCAATACTGAGTACAAGCACACCATAAACAACATCGAGCTCACAGTGCAACGTAAGTGGCACCAATTTTAGTTGTGTCAGTACTTAGTACTTATTCTTGAGTCATGTGTTAAAACAGTCCTTAAAAAAATATGACTTCCCTTTGATTTTCAATGGTTTCATGACATTGTGACTTCTGAATGGTTCATGTTTCAAGGCAGATCAATGATGTTTGTTTTCCATGTTTTGTCTAATCAACATTGCCAATTTAAATCTTTGTAGAACTCCAGAAACCACCCATAGAGACACACACATGGGTCCCGCGTGAATCTAAAAACAGAGGCTGTTTGGTAGAGGTGCAATGTTCTTCTTTGGATGAAGGTGTTCAGTTCTCTTGGCACGTTGAACCACTCAGTGTTACAACCCTCAACACGAGTCGTCCTGATGGCAAACCTGCGTTTTTGTTAGCATTTCTTAAGAACACAGAGCACACTGTTGAAATCACCTGCACCACCAGCAGAAATATTGTTACATCCTCAAGTGTTGTTACATCAAAATGTGAAGGTAAGGTTTATTCTGTGGTATTTGATTAACTGTATATTTTTTAGAGTGTGTGACAATATAAGAGAAGATAACGAACGTGCTAAAACATTACAAATTAAATATTGCAGCCAAATCTGCATTTATTATTTAAGCTGATATTGTGCTTAAGGGGTCTCAACCATGTTATTAATTAAAATAGTACAGCTGTGTTGATACATGACAATATGAAGTTTGACACAATACAGTAAATAATATAGAATCATATCTATACCATTATTTCAGATGACAAGGATCAACCCACCCCCCAACGATGGCCCCAGATCAGAAATAGGTTTATTGCTGTCACGGTCATAGCAGCTTTGGTGGGATGTTTGCTACTGGGTTTATTAATATATGTTTTTAGAGGTGAGTGTAAAATATCATTATCATAGAAGATAAGAACATTTCTTTGTAGAGAGTGTTTTGATGTAATTGTTGGAAAAATTTGAATCTGAATCTAGAATCTGTTCTTACTGTATGCATATAGCGAGTAATTAACAAGCCTTGAGACTATTTAGGCCACTTGCAGGTTACAAAACATACTAAGTATTAGTATTTGACAATGCTAGTAAAGGGAAGTGGGCCATATCTAACCTGTGGTTAGTATAACTCTTTCCTGTGGCTTCACCTTCACCTGCAACATGATAGCCAGGTCTGGCATTGTGTGGTTGCACTAAACACAGATGTCATCAAAGGATCTCTCTTACTTCCTTAAAAGATGCCAGAATAATTTTAGGTATTCTCAGTAGCTGCAGTAATTCCAATTTGGATCATGTACTTCGCCTGTCTCTGAATTATTTGCTTTGTATGAGGTGGCATCATGCACAGCTCTGCCTGTGTGACTGGGATAATCCTGAAACAATGTAGAGTGTGCATCACATGTATAATAACAAAGTTTTGCTTTTTCTGAGAGTCAATAAAATTTCTTCAGTATTTTATCTTTCACTTAAATACAGCTGCAGCAAAATAAAAATCTAGATGATGAGCTTACTGCAGGCCACGAATGCAACCTAGAAACTTCCCAAAATGCTAAAACAGTTATTGCAGAGTAGACTGTACACCATGCAGTAAACTGTTGTGTATGTACACATGATAATAGACGTGTCTGTTAATAAGAATCACAAATATCGAGTGTGACAGTAGAGATTTTTGGTAGCAACAGAATTTTCTGTTTTTGTGTTAATTCTGCCCTTGCAAATGTTTGGGGATGTGCTGCTCTTCCCCATACTAGATACAGTATTTTATTGAGGTGTGGACTAATTAAAGCTTATAATGTGAATCACTGTGTTGAGACCTCTTATTAAATGTATCTAAATTCTGTGAAATGGCTGAGTTGTAATTGTCAAGCACACAATACTTCATAATAACAGTTTTATCGTTTTCAGTTACAGAACAGAAAAAAACGCTGCATGACGAAAGGTATGTATTTCATACAGCCTTGTCCAGAAAACATGTTTCCATAAACAAAAACAATATAAAGGTGAGCTCATTATTGTGTTCGGTCTCTGCGTAGCAAGGACTGGTAACTCAATGTACTGAAACATAACCATGTATTTCTCTCTTCCTTGCAGCCAGCTTGACATAAACGCTTTAAGAAACCCGAGTGACCAGACCATAAAACTTGACAATGATGGAGATGGCTGAGATGTGCAGTATCAGTAAAATGTCAATGTGAAATCTTATGAATGAAGTAAAAGGTATTTTGAATAAATATGCACATGATGTATATAATATAATAATGTATGAGCACCAAAATATTCATTTGTTGTCATTGACCCTATTGTTTGCTTTAGGGTTTTCATTTTCTTTTCATGTTTTTTTTTTTTTAACTATTACACACCATAGCTTGAGGGTGGTTCTGTAAATCACAAGAGCCGACTTTCTACCTACCCGTTTGTATTTCATTTTTTAGTATTGACCATATTATGCATTTTTCTCTCTGACTTTTATTCTACAACATTTGTTACATATATTTTTTTATTATCAGTTTCTTTTATGGAAAGAGACTGATTATTGCATAACAAGCAACAATCGTTTCCTTTTTTTTGCCTTTTATCATCAGAAACATATTTTAAGCTGTTGTCTCTTACCATTTTATTGTAATAGAGAAAACAAAGGATGAATGATGTTGTTCCATGGTAGAGAATGGACTGAAGATACAAAAGGAAAAGGAACAGCTGTTTTTGGGGAGTGAAAACAGAAAAGCTAACTTTGAGTTGTAAATGAATTATTTGTGATGCTGCAAACCAGACAAGCCTTACACATATTTTTGTTTAGTACTTTTACATATTTTGCTGCGTCTCTCCCTCTACACCGCGTTCCAAATTATTATGCAAATTTAATGTAAGTGTCATAAACATTAAATGTTTAGTTTTTAAATTAAACTCATGGATGGTAATGTGTCTCAGTGCTCTTTGGATCACTGAAATGAATCTCAGACACCTGTGATAATTAGTTTGCCAGATGATCCAAATTAAAGGAAAAGTACTAAAGAAGGTTGTTCCACATTATTAAACAGGCAAAAGGTTTCAAGCAATATGGGAAAGAAAAAGGATCTCTCTGCTGCCGAAAAGCGTCAAATAGTGCAATGCCTTGAACAAGGTATGAAAACATTAGATATTTCACGAAAACGTAAGCGTGATCATCGTACTGTAAAGACATTTGTGGCTGATTCAGAGCCCAGACGTGCAGATAAAGGCAGAATGAGGAAGGTTTCTGCCAGGCAAATTCATCGTATTAAGAGAGCAGCTGCTAAAATGCAATTACAAAGCAGCAAACAGGTATTTGAAGCTGCTGGTGCTTCTAGAGTAGTGGATGGTTGGTGGGTGGCCACCATGTCCCAACAAGGCTGTGACGTCAACAAGGAGGTGGCGGAGTCATGGGGAGAGAGCTAGTAGGCCCCTTTAGGGTCCCTGAAGGTGTGAAAATGAACTCTGTAAAGTATATAGAGTTTTTAACTGACCACTATCTTCCATGGTACAAAAAGAAGAACCGCGCCTTCCGTAGCAAAATCATCTTCATGCAGGACAATGCACCATCTTATGCTGCAAAGAATACCTCTGTGTCATTGGCTGCTATGGGCATAAAAGATGAGAAACTTACAGTGTGGCCACCATCCTTCTCACAGCTGACGACTTCACCTCCTTTTTTACCAACAAGGTGGCAGCCATCAGCTCCTAGTTCACTCCTCCTGACAATGACATTCTGCTTACTAAACCTGACGATGCATCTCACTTCACTTTTTCAACACTGTCAGAGGATGATGTGTCCACCCTCCTTCTCTCAAATCACCCGACCACCTGCTCTCTGGATCCGATCCCCTCTACTCTTCTTCAAGCTATTGCACCAACACTAATACCAGCCATTACACAGATGATCAACACCTCTTTCACAACAGGCACCTTTCCCACCTCATTCATGCAGGCCCAGATTACTCCACTGTTGAAGAAGCCTTCTGGATCCCTTCCTTGTGGAGAACTACAGACCGGTCTCTCTTCTTTCATTCCTGGCCAAGACTCTGGAACGTGCAGCTTTCAATCAACTCTCTGACTTTCTTTCCCGGAACAACCTCCTTGATGTCAATCAGTCTGGCTTCAAGAGTGGTCACTCCACAGAAACAGCACTTCTGACTGTTGTGGAATCCTTACGGGTGGCTAAAGCTGTAGGTAACTCTTCTGTCCTTATTCTATTAGATCTATCTGCAGCCTTTGACACTGTGAACCATCAGATTCTTATGACTGCACTCTCAGACCTGGTCTCTGGATCAGCTCTAGCCTGGCTTCGGTCATACTTATCCGAACTAAACTTTAAGGTCTCCTGGCAGGGGCGTGTCTCTGACTCTCATAACTTCTCCACCGGTGTACCGCAGGGCTCAGTCCTTGGTCCTCTTCTTTTTTCAATCTATACTTCTTCTCTAGGCTCTATCATCCATTCTCATGGCTTTCTTATCACTGCTATGCAGATGACACACAGTTCTTCCTGTCTTTTCCGCCAGATGACTTAACTGTCTCATCTCGCATCTCTGCCTGGATGAGAAAAAGACACCTTCAACTTAACATTCCCAAAACTGAACTTCTAGTCTTCCCTGCCAGACCTTCAACTCAACACAACATCAACATTAACATTGGATCGGCGGTGATTGTCCCTACTAAGTCAGCCAGAAACCTGGGGTTCATCATTGATGATCATCTGACCTTCACGGGACACATTTCCACAGTCTCTAGGTCGTGGAGATGCCCTCCACAATATCACAAAGATCAGACCCTATCTGACGGAGTACATAACCCAACTCATTGTACAGGCGTTGATCTTATCTCGCCTGGATTACTGCAATGCATTACTGATGGGTTTACCGGCATCCACGACCAAACCCCTCCAGATGATCCAAAATGCAGCAGCACAGCTCATTTTTGATCAACCAAAAAGGTCTCATGTCACACCGCTCTTCAGATCTTTGCACTGGCTTCCTGTGGCTGCAAGGATCAATTTCAAAGCTCTGTCTCTTGCCTACAGAGTGGTCAACTCCACAGCTCCATCTTATCTCAAATCAATCATTCAGGTCTACATCCCCTCCCGTCCACTGCGCTCAACCAGGGAACGTCGTCTGGCAGTACCAGAACCACACAGTCGACACCAAAGAAAACTGTTCAGCTCAGCGATCCCACGATGGTGGAATGAGCTGCCTATCTCTGCACGCTCAGCCACCTCTCTTGCAATCTTTAAAAAACTGCTGAAAACAGAACTCTTCTGCATCTTCCTTTGCACTTAAATAAATAAAAAAAAAAATGTTCTTTTGTTCTCACATCTCTTGAAACAGAAACACTTTTTTGATAGCACTTTGCTTTGATGTTGTTTCTTCTTGACTTAGATTTTGTTTGCTTGCCTTGTTCCTTTTCCTCTCCACTGTTTGCCTAGTGCTTGCTCAAGTGATCTTGTTGGGCTACATGTGTTTCTTGTCTGTCTTGTGAAGCACTTTGTAATATATGTTTAGAAAAGTGCTCTATAAATAAATTTATTATTATATAATTTATTATTGTTCCTCACTTGTAAGTAGCTTTGGATAAAAGCGTCCGCTAAATGACTAAATGTTAATGTAAATGTAAATGTAACCCAATGAAGAACCTTTGGAGCATCCTCAAGCAAAAGATCTATGAGGGTGGGAGGCAGTTTGCCTCAAAATAACAGCTCTGGCAGGCTATTCTGACATCCTGCAAAGAAATTCAAGCAGAAACTGTCCAAAAACTCACAAGTTCAATGGATGCAAGAAAGGTGATATCAAAGAAGGGGTTCTATGTTAAGATGTAACATGCCCTGTTAGGATGTTTTTGATTGAAATAGCTTTTGATTTCAGTAAATATGACCTCCTAATGCTGCAAATTCAACAAAAGCCAATTTTCAGTTCTTTACAACATATAAAATGTTTTAACACTGTTGTGCATAATAATTTGGTAAGTGCGTTTTCAGTTTGTTATTTCTGAAAAAAATATTATCATTAGGAGGTTTGTTCAATAAAATTCAAATTATACACTAATGGTTGATGACTTGAAAATTATACTGACTGTCATTTGCATTGACTAATTATAAAAATCAGAGAAAGATATAATTTGCGTAATAATTTGTAACGCGGTGTAAAGGCTTTCCTCTAGCGTTACCTCACCCCAAGTCCAACCCTTCAGTACCTGGACAACAGCAGGGGGCGCCAGTGGGCGCTGGTGAGTGAGGAGCCAGTGACGGCGTCTCTGCACCAAGGCCAGGTCTTCTCCCTGAGGCGCATGGACTTCGCCTTGGTTGTCACAGTGACGCCCCTCCCCTTCCTGCGCCTGGGCGAAGAGTTCATCGACCCCAAAAGTCATAAGTTTGTCATGAAGCTGCAGTCCGAGACGTCTGTGTAGGACGAGGGAGGGGCTCATTTCAGGGCGTTCAGGGTCTCTTTTTATACCTTCTGGTATTTTACAGTTACTTTTCATGATTTGTATTTATTGTTAAGTATGACTCCTAAAAAAAGCAACATGGCCATGGGTATAAAAAAAGCAATACTTTTGCTTCTGCTTCTAGTTCCCGTAAAGGGTAATGAGGGGGTGATCTTTAGTAGTACTTCACTAGTAATACAAGTTAATAAAAAAGAGGAAGGAACACTGACCTTAGCCACATTTGTAATACATGCAGGATTTCTATGGCATTGTTACACCTACATATGTGCCATTGGCTGTGCTAAATATAATCTAAAGTCTAACGTGTTCTGAGAGTACAGGAATGATGTACGCTGACCTTCTTCCTGAAACTTCTTTTAGCTCTGTTGTCTGCGCTCATTGCTTATCATTTCCTGTTTGAACTTCTTGTTTGCTGTTGTCTTGACCTTTAAAGGCTGTAAACAGGCACCAAAACAGTCTACAAATAGGTCTCGCCTTGTGTTTGCTCTCTGCATATGAGCTGGATGCATTGACTGAATTAAAAGCAGATGAAACTGCTTCTGAATTTCCACTGAAGAGTTTACTGAAAGTAGACGTACACATATATACTCTCTAGTAAAAGCACTGGATGGACTTGGTGCCCTGAGCATTACATGGACATTCACTATTTTCCCTGTTTACATGAGATTTTATGACCTACACTAAGAACAAATATAACATGCATGTCAAGAATATTGGAGCAGTTTGTGTTCAGTAACATTGCTGGTACATGTTTTAACCTTGGTTTTAATCTTCATCATCTAAGTCCTGCTTCTTTTTGACAGCTTGATGTAATGTTTAATGTGTGTGGTGGTTGATCTTGGTTTGATCTGCTCCAGTCTCTGAGACCCCCAACACTACAGAAGCCCCAGGTTCACCGTCAATATTGGTCTATTGGAATTTTTACAGCTGAAGTACTATCGCAACCTCGTTACTTAACTTGTAGAGAGAAGAGCGTTCAAAGTTGAATTTTAAAACCATAAAATATTTTTTTGGCAGACTCTTTTATTTCCAATTTTCTTCATCACAAACCCAGGGCTTTTTGCATATTACACAAAATGCAGCTTGACCACACACAGTTTCTTATAGAAGTAGCCTCTAATTATGTGTCAAACCCTAAAGAAAATAGGAAGAGTAGGCACAGTTATGTTTGAGCTCATGTCTCACCATCATTAAAAACATCATCACAATAATTTTAAATTGAATTTAAAATTCTTCTCCTCACTTATAAATTCATTAATAATCGAGCTCCATCTTATCTTAAAGAACTCATAGTTCCATATTTTTCCAGCAGAAATCTCCGTTTTCAGACTGCAGGTTTACTTGTGGTTCCTAGAGTTTCCAAATGTAGAATGGGAGGCAGAGCCTTTAGCTACCAAGCTGCTCTCCTGTGGAACCAGGTCCCAGTTCAGGTTCTGGAGGCAGACACCCTCCTTTTTTATAAAGCTTATAGTTAGAGATGGATCAGGTGACTCTGAACCATCTCTTAGTTCTGCTGATATAGCTTAGTCTGCTGGGGGACCTCTACTGATAAACTGAGCTCCTCTCCTCTCTCCTTTCTCCTGTATCAATGCAAATGCCACCATTGTATGTCATTAACTTTGTGTCTTCTCTCTCTTTTAGTTGTGTTTCCTCCTCTCTGTCTCCCTCTCTCTGTACTTTTCTGCAGGTATCTTCAGCCTGGAGTTGTACATCTCCAGAATCCAGTTCATCTGCCCAATGTTCTTGATGCTTGTTGTTGTCTTTATTGCCTGCTGTTCTTTTCTCTCTTCTCTTTCCACTCACCTCAACCGGTCGAGGCAGATGGCCGCCCACTATGAGCCTGGTTCTGCTGGAGGTTTCTTCCTCTAAAGGGAGTTTTTCCTCTCCACTGTTGCCTAAAGCTTGCTCAAATGGGATTGTTAGGTTTTCTCTATAATTTTTTGTATAAATATTTTCTGTAAGGTCTTAAATCTTACACTGTAAAGTGTCTTGAGATAAGTTCTGTTAACTTCTGTGTAAATTGGCGCTATACAAATAAAACTGAATTGAATTGAATTGAATTGAATATAAAGCAGTTTTCACAATTCACGCATCTCCAACTGGAACCACAATAAGTTAGTATGTTTAAATTTTTTTGTACTGAACTAAGCTCCTAACTCCTTTCTCTAAAGATTATTGTAGTGAAACACAAGCCTGTGTCACAATTAAGGAGGGGGATTTATACAGGATTTATTACTGATAAGTACAAAAACAAGGGAAACTAAGGGGGGTGTCAACAAACACTACAAAAAGAGGCAGAAACACGAGGACAAAGTAACAACGTAAAACTACCCAGTTGGCGGAGAACAAAGTAACAAATCGGGAATCAAAGTACAAACAAAAACCACTGCCCGATGGCAGGAAAACACTCACAGGGAAAACAGGTAACAAAGTCCAAAAGTTCAGAGGGGGAAGAACGAAATCCAGAGTCCAGGGGGGGAAGCAGACAGGGCTGGTGACAGCCTGTTACTTACTGTTTTTTTTTTTTTTTTTAACTCTGAGTTGATGGAAAGGGTTTTAATAAACAGTGTCATCCAAAGTCATTTGTCTGTTAATCACTATTGACTTTTTGATGTAGTGTTGTCGTCATGTAAAGCAGGAAGTGAGACTCAAAAAAAAGGTCTATGTGAAGCTTGTCAGTATGAATGAAATTTCATTGTTTTATAGATACATGCTAAACAAATCCCCTTACCTACAGCAGCTGGAAGAGATAAAAACTAAAGAGTAATACCCTAAACTATTATGTTGGGTAGGGATACTAGTGTGCTAAATAGGAAATAATAAAAATATTAATAATACTATTCAGCCCATTGTGATAATAAGTTAATCTAACTAATGGGACCTTTTGTAAAAATAACTTTTGTATTATAGAGGCTGATAAATGGGATGGTTGATGGTGCATTAACGAAAGATTTAGTATGTGTCGTAGGATGACGACGTCATGGTTACTGTGAACTGTGCACAAAAGGAAGGAAGTCAGTACACTCGTGTTCTTCCTCATGGTAACACCATTAAAATGATACTGATAAGAAAAATCCTTCTTATTCCATTACTCCAAGGTAGGTCAATGTTTATATATAATATATAATATTATAAGCTTTAACTAATAAGATTTGCTAAACTATTAAAACATCTTGAAGCTGCAATTTAGAATCAAATTCACTTCTGAAGACAGAAGAAGTAGAAAGACAGAGCCGTCTCTGGTGGTTTCATTAAAACTGAAAAAGTTGACGCATATATTTATTTAGATGTAAACATACATGTGTAAATGTATGTTTAAACTGATATATTTATACCGATTCAGGTCTCCTATACTTTTGACATTTGCTTATACATTGAATGTCAGAACAGTAAAAAGTGTAGCATATATGCTATGTTGAGCATTGTTAAAAAAAAATAGGAAGTGTTAACATATGTGGTGTAAAAAATATTAGTACATTCACAGTAGTCAAATGACACAGCCATGTCTTTAGAGATAGCATTGTTATTCTGTCGGCACCACTTTAGTCACTTAAGACAGAAGACTAGACAGAATATATTACATATACATATACATATACATATACATATACATATACATATACATATACATATACATATACAGAACAGTATGAAGTTATAATTATATATGAATGGATAAAACTTCCTAATCTTGGTGGCTGATTTGTCTTCTAGTGCCATTATGAAATTGATAAAGATCTGAATGGATTTCCATGGTTTGGACATGATTAGGTACAATACTGTGTTTAGTACTTATCAGCAAATATTGCATACTAGCACAAAAAAAAACAACAAAAAAACAATAAGAACACAATGAACATAGTAACATTCTTGTCACTCATTTCACTCAGTAGAGTATAGGCCATGGTTGTTGGTGTTTTAATTCCTGATTCATTGTTTCCTGGCTCCATGTTGAAGTTTCCCTGAACACTGAACCCAAAACCTTTGACTCCTTAAATTAATTTGCCTCTTCACTTGAAGTTCCCAGTGGGTTTTAATAAAGTATCTATTATTGATATTATTATATGAATTTACTGTACTATTGTTACAGTATTTCAATCAAATATTCTTGGTATTCTTGAATCTTTAACATCAGACATGATTAAATTGAGGAAGGAAAAAAAAAGTCATTCTTTAAAAACATTTTAAAGATCGATTATTTCAGTAAAGTACTTTCCTTCTGATGTTTCTGAAAGACTGGATCTAGTGAGGCTGAATCTTTTTTCTTTCCTTCTTTTTTTTAATATTGTTTTCATAGTGGCATTGGGTGAATCCCTCCAGGAGGTCTTTGGCTACTTGGGGGAAAACATTACTTTGCCTTCAGGAGCTGACCCATCATGGAATCTCTCCAAAGTTCAATGGTCAATATTCTCCAACAACACCTTAATTGCTACCTATCACAATGAGAAAGCAAACATTGATCGCATCGATCAATATCAAGGCAGACTTTCTCTCAACACCTCTTCAGGTAAGATAAGAAGATAGATCAAATCTATGTAAATAAATTGTTATAATTGTATTTTAGTGGTTATTCATTTGTTGATTTGCTGATTAGGTGATTTGGCGATTCATAATTTAAACGCAAAGGATGCCATGGTCTACAATGTAGATGTCATTAACACTGAGAAAAAGTCCACCAAAAACAAGATTGAGCTCACAGTGAAACGTAAGTGGCAAGACTGACACAAATTTTTGTTGTGTCACAACTTAGTACTTATTCCTGAGTCATGTGTTAAAACAGTCCTTAAAAAAATATAACTTCCCTTTAATTTTCAATGATTTCATGACATTGTAACATTTCACTGTATAATCACCAAGTTCAACAAATATGTTGCTTCTGAATGGTTCATGTTTTAAGACAGATTGATAATCAGGTGTTTCCTAGTTTTGGAAAAAACTTACATGTCTAATCAACAACACCAATTTAAATCTTTGTAGAACATCTCCAGAAACCAACCATAGAGACACACACATGGGTCCCACGTGAATCTCCAAAAAGTGGTTGTTTGGTGAAGGTGCAATGTTCTTCTTTGGATGAAGGTGTTCAGTTCTCTTGGTACATTGAACCACTCAGTGTTACAACCCTCAACACGAGTCTTCCTGATGGCAAATCTGCGCTTTTGTTAGCATTTCTTAACAACACAGAGCACACTGTTAAAGTCACCTGCAACACCAGCAGAAATATTGATACAGCCTCAAGTGTTGTTACATCAAAATGTGAAGGTAAGGTTTATTCTGTGGTATTTGATTAGCAGTATATTAATATGTATATTTTCTTTAAATGTGTGACAACATAAGATGAGAAGGTAAACATAAAATTTAATTAAATTAATACAACATCAGTTGTTATATATCAAGCCAAACTTTTACGCAATACATAAAATAATATAGAGTATGTCTAAATATTGTTTCAGATGAAAAGACTACCAACCAACGATGGTCTGAGACAAGAAACAGATATTGTGCTGTCATTGTCATAGGCGCTTTCATGGGAAATGTACTTCTGATTTCTATAATACATGTTTTTGGAGGTAAGTATAAAAAAAAAGAATGTTCCTTTGGACAGAAAGTTTGATATTGTTCGATGTGCCAAAGAACAGATAGTGGAGATAAAGTCTTCATAGTAAGTGACTTTAATATCCATGTAGATGTTGATGATAACTGCATCAACACTGCATTTAATTCACAAAATGTAAATAAACCCACTCACTGTTTTAATCACACTCTTGAACTTGTTCCGAAATATGGAGTTGAAAATCATTTAATAGTTCTCCCCCCAAAACCTAGTTTATCTGACCACTTTTTGATAACGTGAATTTACTATACTGAACATTTTTATTTGTTTATTTTTTTTTAGATCCATGAATTCAGACAAGACAGAGGTTATTTTGTTTGGTCCTAAAAATCTCAGAGACACTATGTCTAATCACATTCTCACCCTAGATGACTTAGTATTGGCCTCAAGTAACACTGTGAGAAATCTCTCATTGTAATTCATTATTAATAGGATGTCCCAAAAACTCCTTACAAAACCTGCAGTTAATCCAAAATGCTGCAGTCAAAGTTCTGAGTTCCCAGCAGAACTGAAAGTGCAGGTCTACTTGAGGTTCCTAGAGTTTCCAGATGTAGAATGGGAGGCAGAGCCTTTAGCTATCAAGCTCCTCTTCTGTGGAACCAGCTCCCAGTTCAGGTTCTGGATGCAGACACCCTCTCTACATTTAAGACTACATTTAAACTTTCCTTTTCAATAAAGCTTATAGTTAGAGATGGATCAGGTGACTCTGAACCATCTCATTCCTGGGATTTTCTTTTTTATTCTGTCTCTCAGAGTGGGAATGCACCTACAATTTGAATTTCGGACCCTTCCATGGTTTCTAAGTGGGGAAATTTGCAAAATTGCAGGGTTTTCAAATACTTCTGTTCCTCACTGTAGTTGACAATGCTAGTGAAAGGAAGTGGGCCATATCTAAACCCTGGTTAGTCTAAATCTTTACCTTACTTCAGCTGCAATGTGGAAGCCAGGTCTGACTTTCTGTTGTTTTACTCAATGCTTGGTTGTGAAGCTCTCTCCTCCTTAAAACATAACAGAATGATTTCATCCATTATAAGTAGCTTAATTTGGATCATGTACCTCACCTGCCTCAGAATGAATTGTTTCTCATGAGTTGGCATCATGCACAGCTCTCCCAGTACGACTGAAACAATGTAGGGTGTGCATCACCTTTCTTAACAACATTTTGCTGGAAAGTCAAGAAAATCTCCTCAGTATTTTACTTAATGATGTTAAACAAATACAACTGGGAGCAAAATGAAAATACAGTTGATAACTAATGATGAGTTTACTAGGTGCTAGATGCAAGCTCTCTTTTCAAACTGCTTGCAATACTAAAACTGCATTTTGTAAGTAATTGCAGAGTAGAGTGTATTCTATGAAGTAAAATTGTTATTTATTGTTTAAAACATGATAATATGTATGTGTGTGTTAAAAATCACTAATATTTGGGTGCTACAGTAGAGAAATTATATTTTGTTGTTGTGTTAATACTGCAAAGGCCTTGCAAAAGGTTTGTGGATGTACTGCTCTCTTCTAGCCTAAGTATGGCACACATCTTTTACTGTTGAGGTGAAAAGGAAAAAAGGGTCATTGGGCCAGAAAATGTCAAACATGGTCAAACACTCTGCTCCAATCCACACAACAAACTGAAAAAGCATTGTTCTGAAGTGACTTTGTAATTAAAATTACCAATGAACCAATTATACTGTGGCTAATTTTGTGGACAACTTGAAATCTCTTATTAAATATATCTAAATATCTGTCAAATGTCTGAGTTGTAATTGTCAAGCACATAATACTTCATATTAACTGTTTTATTTGTTTTTACCACAGAACAGAAAAAAACGCTGCATGAGAAAAGGTATGTATTTCATACAGCCATGTTCAGAAAACATGTCTGCATAAACATGACCTCATCATAAATCTAAGATCCTGTTTGTGTTTGATCCTGTTGATCCTTGGTGTAGCAAGGACTGGTAACTCAGTGTATAGGTTTAGAAACATAACCATGTGTTTCTCTCTTTCTTGCAGCCAGCTAGACATAAAAGCCTCAAGAAACCCGAGTGACCAGACCATAAAAATCGATGACTGAGATAGCTGAGGTGTGCAGTATCAGTAAAAATAACAAAATTTATTAGTAAAATTGAAAATGAAAGTGAAAGCACATGAATGACAGAATTGAATGTGTATTTTAAATGTACACATAATATGACACACTACTAACTACTTAAGAGTAGTTCTGTAAATGACATGTGTACGTTGTGAATTAAAATACTATGATACTTGTATTATTCAGATTTATCCATAGGTTCATTTATAAAATGTCTGACAAATGATTCATTATTGCTATAATGATTTTTTTAGTATCATGTTGTCTTTTCTGAGAGTTTGTGAAGCCTTATTGTTAGTATTTATTTACACTATGTGAACCCATAAAAAGCACTGTTGTTGTCATTTTGATGTACTCACAAACACACACAGTATATTACGAAGCCCTGATGGTAAGCACTAGAAAGTATTTCCTGTTCAGTCATGGAAAACAATGTTAGCCTAAATCAGAGTATTAAGTGGGCCTTGTATCTTCTTAGGTGATAATGCTAATGCAGGAATAAGTTTAGTTTTATTTCTTGGATTAAGTTATAAGGACATCACAGCTTTGCTTGCTAATCATCACCAAATATATTGTATCCAATGTATTCATTTTGAAATCTTATAGTCTGTTCCTGGGCAAAAGATACACCAGTCTTGATCAGATAATTGCCTTCATTTATGAAAATTCCAATCATCTGGTCAAATGCATCCAGGTCCACAGCCTATATATATAAGCAGCTTGAGAAAGCACTAGAGTATCAACCCATATATATCTGTTAATGCAACGTGTAATGCTACTTGTTTTACTCCTAAGATGTTGTGTTTTATCATACATTGCATTTTATTTTTCTGCTGATCCCACACAGTGTGTCCCTAATAAAGTCAGAAACCAAATAACCACAAATTACAGTGATGACAGTAAATTTTAATATTACTTTCACACATTCATTTATGTTTATATTTAATAAGATACTAAAAACTTCAAAAAATGTAAAAATGTAATCTCTGTATTTATAGAATATAAAACATAATACATTTGAGCATAGCTTGTAACCTCAAAATATAATGCCACTTGTTTTTAATCTGATAAAGCCAAGGTGCAAAAATACTACATTTATCAGTTTTTTTTTCCTGAATCTTAACTGAAATATTGCTCTGATCAAATAATCCAAGTTTTTATTGTTTTTTCTTCCAGAGACAATTCAGATATTGTAAGCTGCACATTCTGTAGTTAGCCTCTCCTTCGCATTAAATTTCTTGGTAGGGTGTTGTCCTCAAGTGACTGAACTGGATTTTGTCATACACAGTCTGGGGCTAGATGTGTGACACACGAAAACAAAAAAAGACATCAGATGCAAGGACCTATAAGTATAATTTTATCATTAAAGATCTCTCAAAATTAGAGAATATGTTGAAAACAAACACGTTAGTATCAACCTTTAAACTTTACTTGCCATTTGTAGCAACAGCTGTTCAGAAAATGTTAAGCAGGGTAGTTATATGTTAGATATTCCAACACTGCAACAAGCTTACATAACTTAATGATTTTTTATTTAGGAAAAAAATTTGACATAAAACAATAAAAGTGTGCCGTGTCATACAATAATTGTAAATGAGAGAAACAAATCATTGCTGGTTTTACTGTATATCTTTGTCTGTTTTATTTCTGCAGGAAATTAAAGAACTTGTTGATAAAAATTTTGACCTTACCCCCGGTGTGACTGGTGTGACTGGTTGAACTCTGTTATCAATGGTTTCATACACCGAACACGGCTTCATGTTGGACGTCCCCTAGAAGTTAACATGTGGATAAATCAGAGAGAGAGATGAAAAACTAATAATTCATTTTAAACTGGCAGTTTGCCAAAAGTGATGTCTGTTTATACACATTGAAATTAAGTGTAGACTTACACTTTCAATTTCAGCTACATCAGCGTACACAGTGAGGTCATTTGAGTCACTGCCTGGTGTCAAAAGAAACAATGCAAAAGCAAATCAGGTAACGCAGCTGGTGCTGAAGCAATATGTCAGTCATCAATAAGTTTAAAAATGACACTCTTTGTTGTGAAGTAAATAAAAATGGAATACACTGAAAAGTTTCTCACCTGCTGGCTTTTGTTTGCATTGACAAACACCCACAATTATACCGACTATAACCACAATCAGCAAACAACCTCCAGCTGCCGCACTCAGGATAAGAATAAAGTCTTGCTCTGCAAAAGATGGTACCACCAGTATTATTGAGACATTGATTCACCAAATATGAAAATAGAAGAAAAGATTATATATAAAGCAGGAAAACAAAAATATTTGGTAAAATGCATATATTGTACTTTTTGATAGTGTAAATAATAATATTAAGATTCTAGCACTGACATATGTCAACATGTCATTATGGAAATAGCAGAAATAATAATTCCTAATTTGGAAATATGTATAGATTTATTAAACTGTCATGATTGTAGCTGATGTAATAATTCTACTGTTGACTTTTTCATATTATTTGTGAATGTCTTCTATAGAATGGCAGTTTAACCATTTACATATAGGTCAAAAGACCACAAACATATCAGCACTAATAAAAAACAATCACTTATCTGCACGTACCTGGAGGAAGAACAGAGTCAGTGTTGTTGCTGCACTTCACTGGTTTGGACGCTGACTTCTTACTGACATGATCAGATATTGTGCAGGTAACTGTGGTTTCTCCGTCCTCTGGTCTGATGTCGACCTTCAGTCTGGATCCACTCTGAGTTTTGTTCTTCACAGACCAGCTGTAGGTGACACTGTCAGAGGTCGATCTACACTCCACTAAAACTGTACAGGATTTGTTTGAATCATCCCAAGTAGAATTAACAGTCACATCAGGCTCCTTAGTGATGGGCTCTAACATAGATAAAAAAAAGAAAGTGTCAAGTCAACTTGATATTAAAGCTTTGTAGTTATATACCAGAACTACACAAGTAGAGGAGATAAATAACCACAGTAAAACAATTAAATCCATTTAGCCTAATATAAAATATATAAATATATGATAACTTTTGTTTATGTAACCAAAACCAGCTCCAAAAACAGAGACATAAATAATAAAGACTGAAGGGGGACAAAGCAACAAACTGTTTTCGTTAGAATTATACACAGCTAAAAGTTAAGCTAAACACAAGGACACCACAATCTTTTGACAATAATATACTGGCATATATGGAGTTACAACTGTATATTTCATTATACCTAATACAATTTGTATAATTTGCTTTACTATCAGACACCACTGACATTTAACATTAATGAGCTGATTTAAATGTTAAATATTGTGACATGTCGTCTCAGCATCACTTGATTAATTGTCCAAATATATAATTGTCCTAATTAAGAAAATAACTAAGGAAACTCACCATGAACTTGCAGATTGATAAAACCACACCATGAAACCATAAAAGAAATACATTTATAAACCAAAATTTTTAAACAATAATTAGGTTTCTTGGTTAGTCATGAACCATGAATCTCACCATGAACCTGCAGAGTGATGACGACTGTTGGTCTTTGTTTGTCATTCACGTCTGAGATAAAACTGAAATTACCAGAATCTTGAAGAGTCAGTCTGTTTACTGTTAAACTAAAGTCTGTGCGGTTCAGGTCAAATCTGTCTTTAAATGCAGTGGTTACACCTAGGTCCTTGTCTGCAACTTCTGTGTCTCTATGTTTCCAAGTTGCTAATGTGACCCCTTCAGTTGGTAAACATGATGAGAGCTTCACAGTGTCTCCAACTTTTTTATGGATGATGGATGAAGATGATGGACAAGTGGAGGCTTCCACATCTGAAACACACAAGCAAAACAAAACAAATGACATGTCATTGTTAAATGTGTTTTATGACTTTGTGGCAGATTGTCTTCAATGTGCAGAGAGAGAGAGAAAAAAAAAACAAATGACCTGTATTAATTTTCTCAGTGTAATTGTACATGTTCATTTAACATAACACACAGCAGAACAGAAAAGTAGATCACAGAATAACGTTAATACAACATACATGACTGTAATTAAGATATTTGGTGCATCATTTGGTGCAATAATTACAAAGAATAACAACATTACATGAATTAAATTACAACATAACATACTACTGTATAACATCTGATGACATAATACAACATGATCATTCTGTTATACATTTATTTTACCTACATTATTTACATATACTACGAGGTACATATAAGTCATGTGTTTAATTGTTTCATTGATTTGGTTCGTGCCATTGTTGTAGGAAATGCAGGAAGTTTAATATTTTATTTTGAATGGTCTTGATGAGTGCTCAAGACTGAACAGGTTCCTCTGACTTCATTTCCACAGAATAATCAGTCCACCCACAGACACTGACCTCAGAAAGTTGCCTTTAGCCAGAGCTCTTCACTTTCAGTCAGAGCTGCTGATACTGTGCTACCAAGGAAATCTATGGTTACTTGTTTCTACTGTCCTGTTTTATCTAAACTGAAACAAAAGTATTTTTAAGTATTTAGATCACTGGTTGCTGATAGGCCTGCTCAACCACGTGTCATTTACGATGTAGTAAATTTGACTGTAGCTGTGAACAGAGCAGTTTAACACGTAGTTCCTTTGCGTCAGCACATATTCTGTCGGTGCTGTTCCTGTCTGGACAATTGTAATGTAAACTGTATGACCAACAGAATCAGAAAATAAAGTGAGGACACAAGAGAAACACAAAGCATGACCCATTCCTGAGTTACACTATTTCCAGACAGATGCAGCAGAAAATCTGCTGATTTACAAAAATGCAAAACAAGTCCACAAATAAGGAACCACAACATAAAACTGTCTGTGTATTCATGAAGTTATTAATAAATGAATAAGAGGGTTTAAGTTTGAAATAAATGTTGAGAACCACAAGCACATTATGACTTTTCTACAAAGAGACCAGAAGACATCATGTTTTTTTGACATTGGTGACTAGAATGAATTTCACAATGATTATTCAACATCTCGGTTCACTTAAGATATAAAGACATCAGTTTGTTATTAGCTTTACAACTACAGGCTGAATCTACTGTGGACTTTTCAGTCATGTTGTCATCTTGCATTTACAAAAACACAAGAGAAAAAAAATATTAGCCTATTTCAACGAAGACAAACATCAAATGAATTCTGCAATCTTGACCTACATGCTCTATTCTAAGAACATGATGAAACACAGCAGGAACAAAATTATTTCAGTTTTAACAATAAGTATCTAGAAACATATAAGAAAAGTCATACATACCAAGTAGACAGACTCCAACAAGCAGTACAGCACTTAATGTGAAAAAGCACCTCAGGCAACGACGCCGACCACCAACCATCTCTGTGCGGAGAGGAACAACGTCTGTTTCCTCTTCTCGTTTATCAAACTGTGTCGTGACAAGTAAAAAAAAAATAAGAGGGTGGGAGGGGAGGTTTCTGTCAGGAAGAAGAGCAGCTTGGCCTCAGTGCAAGATGAAAAGTAAACACAGGCTCTACTATGAGACAAACATCAACGCTTAAAGTGACTTCTATAAACTCTCACCAAAAAGGCTCGCTGGTAGAGGTATGTTTAAGGAGAGATTCAAAAGATGTTCCTAAGTCAGCTGATCTTATTTCCTCAGGTAAGTTGTGGGAACTGTGAAAGGGCTCTGTTACCCTAGTTGTCATTCTAACATCAAGGACATACAGAAGATTTCTACCAGAGGATCTCAGGCTATGTGCAGGCTCATAAGAAAAGTTTTTCAGATGGCTGACTGAAACATATAGATGTGAAGTGTCAAAGGTCAAACAGAATGAGTAGGCTAGTAAACTGAAGAAAGGTGTAGATTAGTGTGGATAAACATAGGGAAGTTGAAACATACACACACAGTAGCATTCAGAATGAGTTGCAAAGGTCTGATAAAAGAGAAGGGGCTTGAAGGAAGTTTCACTAGTTTGGTAGGATGGATAGGATGTCTCCCTGGTAAGGGAATAAGTAAATATACTGTCTGTCCGATAAAAACTAAAAACAGTCACTAGCTGGATTTAACTAAGCAAATAGATAAGAACCTTTCATTTGATAATTAATGTATGGTGATTGTTTTTCAGCTGGGAACAAGTTATTTAACTCAAACTGATGCAGTAAGTAGCTTCTCATTTCTTAAACAACCATGTTGGAAGACACTTCCTGTGGTTGTGGAAAAGTCCTTTTTTTATTTAGTGTCACCCACAGGTACCTTTCAGTCAGAAGTGACCCGACAAAGAGCTACTGGAGCAGACTGCATAGACAGCTATGTGCCTGTACAAAAACTATCAGGGCATCAATAGCCAGTTGTTCCAGGGTGGGACTTGCACCTAGATTAATTTATTAGTGCCCTATCTGTATTACCTCCTAAGTAAAATTTTTCTCCACACATTAAGTAAATTGAAGCACATTTTCTTTGCAGTGTCCTTCAGCGCCTGCATAGTGAGGTCTAGAATCACATGTATCTTTATCAACAGCTAATATCTGAGTTTGGTATGCAGACTTGTGAACAAGGAAGTCACATACACAAATAGTAAGATAATGGTTATCTCTGTCATCTCAGACATATATGGTGCTTCGATAAAGAAAGGTGTCGATGCTTATCACTGCTGTAAATTTAAATGTGAAGGATCCACAGTGATCTGTCTTCATGTTCATCTGTACATGTTCATGTTCATGCTCAAATGTTCATATTGATATTGCAGAGAAGCTATGATAGTTTAATGGTTTCTTTGAAACAGACTTACAATAAGCACATTTAGACATAGTTTATGAAAGATTTTAATCGACTTATTGACCTGAACAGTGAGTGACAGTGACTATATCACGAACATAACCCCTGTGACTACTGCAGTGTCTTAGCAGTGGAACAATGTGGTTTCGATGGTGAACAAAAAAAAGAAAGAGAAAGATCAGTGAGAGCCCAAGTAAAACAACGCATGTGTGTTGCAATGTGGTCTTCCTGCAGAGGTGGTCTGTGCACTGTGTCAACTGTGTATGCAAACATGCATTCACACTTCTGTCTGTCACTTTTGTCCAAATCCACAAGTTTAAAATAATGTCACAAAACCAATAATAAAAGCCTCATACATTCTTTTTGTGAGGTTTTTCACACTTATAGGAACTGTGACTTTTTACATTTTCAGTGTTTGACTTTGAGGGCGCATTGTTGGTCAGTCAGTGAGAAAGTAGCGTGACTGCAAACATGAGTTACGCAACAAATGTGAACATTGTGAAAATTATAGTTAGTTTGTAGACTAGTGAGTTGATAAAGCTGTTAAAGGTTAATTTGATTAGATGCAGGGTGGGTGGTAATTTCCTTTTCCTGATTAAAATACAGTGTAGATTATATGAGTCAACTTCTTTTTAAACCATCATCCTATAAATTTACTATTTCAAAGTCTATCATTTACCTTATATCCATTTAAAACACCCTTAGAGATTCAGTGAGACCTAACCAACCCACTGACCATTTAAAATTCTGAAACACAAGTGTAACATCAGCATTTGCTGACATTTCATCTGAAAGAAGAAGTGATACAACGACAGAAAAATGAGTCATTAAACAGAACCAAGACAAGGTCTTATTTAAAAACACACCCTACACCAACCCAGGAAAAGTCTCAAACACAAGTAAGATAAGTTTAAAAGTTCACATTTCCATATGATGTTGACTATATTTACAATAACACGTCTATCAGTTAGATACAAGATAAAACATGTGTGTATTGTTTAGCACGATTGCCAAAAGAAAGAATTAACTTCACAAAGATTTACAATAAAATAAATGCATTAAACACACTCAAGCTGTGCATTATGCATACAATCATGTTTAACCACAGAAACCATTAGGCAGAGAGCAACTGAGAGAAAAACCACAGGGCACCACCAAGTGGACAAAAGTGTAAACTAAAATGAAAAGTTAAATGACAAGAGGAACACGGCTAATCAAAGAGCTCAGTGCTCTGTCCTCTTCTTTTTTCAATCTATACTTCTTCTCTAGGCTCTATCATCCATTCTTATGGCTTTTCTTTCACTGCTATGCAGATGACACACAGCTCTTCCTGTCTTTTCCGCCAGATGACTCAACTGTCTTGTCTCGCATCTCTGCCTGTACGAGAAAAAGACACCTTCAACTCAACACAACATGAGCTGCCTATCACTGCACGCTTAGCCACCTCACCTGCAATCTTTAAAAAACAGAACTCTTCTGCATCTTCCTTTGCACTTGAAAAAAAAAAACAACTTTTCTACTCTTTTGATCTCACATCTCTTGAAACAGAAACACTTTTTTGATAGCACTTTGCTTTGATGTTGTTTCTTCTTGACTTAGATTTTGTTTGCTTGTCTTGTTCCTCACTTGTAAGTCGCTTTGGATAAAAGTGCCTGCTAAATGATTAAATGTAAATGTAAATAGCATCAAAAACTGTAAAACATGTGGGTAACATACCAAAACTATTACACCTATAACGTTACATTAACACAGCAAAAAAATTTAAATACAGAAGTGTGATGACTCTGACTGTGGATGTTCGTGCTTCTCTTGTTTTCTTGCTGATGTTGCACTTCTCTTTATGGACCTGAAACCAAACCAGACAGAAGAGGCAGCGGCTCAGTTGGTAGAATGATGAAGAACAGGCTCAGTTCCTCTTGGCTGCAGGTCGAAGTGTTCTTTATTTTTTTCCTTTTGTAAAACACAAAATCTTACATGAATATTGCTGTTTATTGTTGTATTGAGATTTCTTCTCGTTCTTGCATCAACATAACAACACAAAGAACCTTTTAAAAATGTAGATATGTTTATTTTGTGTCCTCACTGTGACGGTCATGTTTGTTGAGGGGGATTGATGGAGTTATGACATTACTGTAAACAGCTGATTGTTCATCTGAAAAGGAAAGTTTAGCATTTATTAAATTTTAATTACTGAGCTTTTAAACAGCTCAGTTTTAACATTTATACCTTTTTCAGCATCTTCAGGGCGTCTTATTGTTTCATAGACACAACCATCACCTGCAGATCAATGATAAATATGGCAAAGAGAAATTAAAATGTTTGTGATCACTTTATTTTTGCAACTTTATTTTCAAAAAACATCTCACTAGAAATGAAGTTAAAGTATTAAAGCTGTTTGATGAAAGACTGACTGTGGAGAAGAGAGGAGTACACAGGCTGCTCAGTTTCACCCTGGTTGACTGTTGGAGTGTTTGATGTTTTTAGTCTGAAACGTGATAAAAAACTCAAGTATTTCATCAGTACTTAGTAAAAACTAGTGAAAGCTCATTGCTGATCTTAATATGGAGATGAATGAAGAGAGTGTGACACTCACCTGTTACAACACGTATCTGTAAAAAGACATTTAATAAATGTTGCACATTAAGTCACTGCTGAATTTCATTAATTCACTGTGTTACTGAATTAATATGAATAAGACCTTCTGACTTTTTGTAGTAAAGCAGCGAGAGCAGCAGTGCAGTCATCACAAAAACAACCAGTCCAACAATCAACAGAACATAAAGTAAAGAGCTGGACACTGCAATAAAACACGTACATATAAATGTACTTTACTGTATATAACACTTAGGGTTAAGGTACAACAGTTGCTCTGGTCATTGAGACCATGGTGCTGTTTGAATATTTTAACATGGTATAGTAATAAGACACAATGTTGATAAATTTACTTGTATATAACACTGATTTTAAGTCATTTTAAGTAATAAAACCCTAATAAATGTAACTTTTTTATAGAAACATTCTTTGGGATGGCATAAGCTACATGTTGAGGTGCCCTTGGACAAGACACCAAACCGAATATGTACTGTCTGGCAGCTGTCCAACAACTATTTTCCCAAGATGATCAATTATTATTATTAATAAAGATACACAACAAATTATACAAACATATTTGACTGCATAAACTGCATAAACATACAGAATGTACGATGATGAAGATGGGGGCGGCTGGTTAGTGTAGTGGTAACATCACCGCCTCCCATGTGGGAGACTGGGGTTCAAATCCCAGCTGTGGCCTAACACCAGTAGGGGTCCTTAGGCAAGACCTCCTCACGCTCACCCTGCCTACCTTTGTACCTTGTAATGACTTGTAAGTCGCTTTGGATAAAAGCGTCTGCTAAATGACTAAAATGTAAATGTAATCATCTTCATCATCATTCATATAATGAATATCTACATACGTTTCAGAATTAAGTACATTTTTTATTTCATCATTATTTCTTTTTCTTATAATTTCATTATCAGTGACTTTAATAATTTTTGAAATGCATTAATATATAAATGATGATACAACTTGACTGAACAGTATAATATAGGCATACAGTACATATGTATATATTCTCTGCAGAAACCTTTTTTTTGTGGTTTATTGTGGTTCAGACATTATTAGTGTACTTCACTTGTAATTTTACTGACTGACAAAATTAGATATTGTGCAGGAAAATCACCATAAAGAATAAACACTAATAAACTACAATCACTTCTCTGCACATACCTGGAGGTACAGAGTCAGTGATGTTGCTACAATTCACTGGTTTGGACGCTGACTTCTCACTGACATGATCAGATATTGTGCAGGTAACTGTGGTTTCTCCGTCCTCTGGTCTGATGTTGACCTTCAGTCTGGTTCCACTCTGGGTTTGGTTCTTCACAGACCAGCTGTAGGTGACACTTCTGTTAGAGGTCGAACTACACTCCAGTAAAACTGTACAGGATTTGTTTGAATCATCCCAAGTGGAATTAACAGTCACTTCAGGCTCATTAGTGATGGGGTCTAATGAGATAACAGACATGAAAATAAAAAGAGACTGAATATGATAAAACCACTTAATATTAAAGTTTTGAAGCTACATACCAGAACTACACAAGTAGAGGAGATAAATAACCACAGTAAAACAATTAAATCCAGTTACCCCAAATATAAAATATAAAAATATATAACTTTTGTGTGTGTAACCAAAACCAGCTCCAAAAACAAAAAGATATAAACAATAATGACTGAAGGGGAACAAAGCAACAAACTGTTTTCCTTATTATACACAGCTGAAAGCTAAGCCGAAGCTAAACACAAGGACACCACAATGGGAGTTTATTACACTAACATGCACTCACCGGCCACTTTATTCCGTACACCTGTCCAACTGCTCGTTTATGCAAATTTCTAATCAGCCAATCACATGGTAGCAACTCAATGCATTTAGGCATGTAAACATGGTTAAGATGATCTGCTGCAGTTCAAACCAAGCATCAGAATGGATAAAGAAAAGTGATTTAAGGGACTTTGAATGTGGCATGGTTGTTGGTGCCAGACAGGCTGATCTGAGCATTTCAGAAACTACTGATCTACTGGGATTTTCACACAGAACCATATAGGGTTTACAGGGAATGGTTCGAAAAAGAGAAAATATCCAGTGAGCAGAGGTTCTGTGGGTGCAAATGCCTTGTTGATGCCAGAGGTCAGAGGAGAATGGCGAGACTGGTTCGAGCTGATAGAAAGGCAACAGTAGCTCAAATAACCACTTGTTACAACCGAGGTATGCAGAAGAGCATCTCTGAACACACAACACCTCAAACCTTGAGGCGGATGGCCTACAGCAGCAGAAGACCACACCGGGTGCCACTCCTGTGCTAAGAACAGGAAACTGAGGCAGTGATGACGACTGTTGGTCTTTGTTTGTCATTCACCTCTGAGATAAAACTGAAATTACCAGAATCCTGAAGAGTCAGTCTCTTTACTGTTAAACTAAAGTCTGTGGGGTTCAGGTAAAATCTGTCTTTAAATGCAATGGTTACACCTAGGTCCTTGTCTGCAACTTCCGTGTCTCTATGTTTCCAAGCTGCTACTGTGACCCCTTCAGTTGGTAAACATGATGAGAGCACTACAGTGTCTCCAACATTTTTATGGATGATGGATGAAGATGGACAAGTGGAAGCTTCCACATCTGAAAAACATGAGCAAAAAAAAACAAACAAAGTTTGTGAAATGTCAAATGTGTGTTATGACTTTGTGTCAGATTGTCTTCAATGAGCAGAGACACAGAGAAAAAAAACAACCAGATGTTTGGGTTTACACGCTAATATACTCAGTGTCACATCAGGCTCCTTACTGATGGGGTCTAATGAGATAACAGACATAAAAATAAAAAGAAACTTAATATGATAAAACAACTTAACATTAAAGTTTTGAAGCTATATACCAGAACGACACATGTAGAGGAGATAAATAACCACAGAAAAACAATTAAATCCAGTTACCCAAATATAAAATATATGATATGATAACTTCTGTGTATGTAACCAAAACCAGCTCCAAAAACAGAGACATAAATAATAATGACAGAAGGGGGACAAAGCAACAAACAAGGACACCACAATGGGAGTTTTGTCAATATTACACTGACATATACGGAGTTACAAGTGTATATTTCCTTAGACCTAATAATATTAATGAGATGATATAAATGTTAAATATTGTGACCTGTTGTCTCTGGGTCACTTAATGAATTAACAAACTGTCCAAATATATATATTATCCTATTTTTATATATATATTTTATATATATATTGTCCTAATAAATCCAATATGTCTCAGCATATTGGATTTATTGACAACTTTAACCTCTTCTGGGATAGACCCTCATTTTTCAGGAATGATGGTTTGCATCCCAGCCGTCATGGCAACCGCATGCTCGCTGCTAATATACAGCACGCCATTCAGTGTACTCCTCATGACTGACGGTCCCTCCTTTTACCACCTGGAGATCCTCATCTCCTACCTTCACCTCAGGGATTTGCTCCCCTCAATTCCCCTCTCTGTTCTGTGATCCCCACTAACCTAAGTTCTCTCTCCTCTAGCTGTATTGTCCACTCTGTACCACCTCTGGACAACACACCTGTCACAGGTTATCATCAAGGGGGGAGCAGGTGTTACTCCTCATCAGTGAGGCACTTCACCAGCTCCCTCAAAGGTCCAATCAGTGTCAATATTATTCCAGTTATCATCAATGGCAGACAGCAAACAGGTCACAGAGCAGCACAAAGAAACTATTCTAATCTTGTTAGGCCTCTGACCAACCCTAGTACTAATATTAGTTCTCCTACTACAAGACTTGGTCTTCTAAATGTTAGATCCCTCTCTAACAAAACATCTCTCTTAAACGACTTTATCCTCTCTCAGAATCTAGACTTCTTTTTCTTAAATGAAACCTGGCTGAGGATAGGTGAATCTATCCAGTTGCAGGAGCTCTGTCCCCCTAATTTCATTTATTTCACCTCCCCTAGATTAAGTGGTCGGGGTGGTGGTGTTGCTGTGGTCTTTAAAAATCAATTCAAATGCTCAATGCTATCACTTAAACAGGTTCACAGCTTTGAAGCTCTGTCGTTTCTTATCCACTGCTCTGTTCCTGTATGTTGTACTGTCATCTACCGCCCACCAAAAGCTAATGGTAACTTTTTGTCAGAGTTTTCCCAGTTTGTTGCTGACATTGTTGTGAGGTATGATAAGGTCATTATCGCTGGAGACTTTAACCTTCATATTGACAATAATACTAATACTCTAGCAAATGATTTTATCAATCTTACTGAATCTTTCAACCTGGTTCAACATGTCAAAGGTCCGACCCATAACCAGGGCCACACCCTTGACTTGATATTCACTTTAGGTTTGACTCTAAATTCTATTGAGTTAAAGGACTCCATCTCTGATCATAAATGTGTCCTATTTGATACTTGTCTTCATCCAATCACTGTACCTCAGAAATCTACTGTTAAACGCCATCTATTTAACAGCCAGTCAGCAGCTAAATTCACTAGCACCTTCTCTGTGTTGAAGCAGGGTATTTCTTGCACATCACATGTTGATGATATCGTCCGCCTTTTCAACAATAATTGTGCCTCTGCGCTAGAGGCTGCTGCTCCCTTAAAAACTTCAAATGTGTCTCGTAAAGACACCAACAAACAGCCTTGGATAGATGTCAGCATTCGTAGTTGTAAAGCTGAGTGTAGGAAAGCTGAGCGGAGATGGAAGAAAACCGGACTTCAAGTGCATTATGAAGCTATGAAAGAAGCATTACTCCACTACAATACGATGGTAAAGAATGCCAGATCTAAATACTTCTCAGACCTGATCACTGCTCACTGCCATAATCCTAAATTTTTATTTCAGACTGTTGACAAGTTAGTAAACCCAACCCCTCCTAGCATCCCAGCTGAAAGTGATGCAGATTGTGAGAAGTTCTTAACCTATTTTAATGATAAAATAGAATCAATCAGAGCTTCTGTCATCCCCAACTCCTCACCAGTCATAGTTGCACACCCTTTTAGAGAATGCACTTTAAGCCAGTTTCCTCCCATGTCCGTATTTGAGCTACTACAAACTGTCTCTAAAATGAAACCATCTTCCAGCCCAGTTGATGTCATCCCAACTAAGTTCTTAATCTCGATCATTGATTCGCTTGCTCCCTCTCTCCTGAATATTTTCAATACTTCTCTGTCCACTGGGATTGTGCCAGATTATTTTAAAATTGCATCTGTGCAACCTCTTTTGAAAAAACCTGGTCTAGATCCCTCATCCCCCGAAAACTACAGACCAATCTCCAAACTACCCTTCATATCAAAGATTTTAGAAAAGTACGTGTCTAAACACCTATTTCTAGCCGCAGAAAACTATAACATCTTTGACGAATTGCAATCTGGTTTTCGCAAACACCACAGCACAGAGACCGCCCTACTGAAGGTAACCAATGACATTCTGTTGGCTTCTGATGCTGGTTTGTGCTCTATTCTTGTCCTCCTCGATCTTAGTGCTGCTTTTGATACAGTAGACCACCAAATTTTGTTAGACCGGCTAAAGCACTGGGCTGGAATAGAAGGCACTGCACTGGACTGGTTCTCCTCATACCTGTCCAACAGATCGTTTTGTGTTACAGTTAATAACTACAAGTCGTCTTTTTCTCCTGTAAAGTACGGAGTCCCACAAGGTTCAGTGCTGGGGCCAATCTTGTTCTCTTTGTATATGCTCCCTTTGGGACATATTATTCGCAAACATGGTGTTTCTTTTCATTGCTATGCTGATGACACTCAGCTGTACTGTCCCTTTAAGATATCAGACCACGGGGGACTGAGTTCCTTACATGAGTGTATAAATGAGATAAAAAACTGGATGGCTCAAAATTTCCTGCAGCTGAATTCTGACAAAACAGAAATAGTTGTCATCAGTCCACAGCGTGTAGCCAGACACATTCTGCCCTGCACAGATTCTCTCTTAGCTAATTCTAAGCCCACTGCAAAAAGTCTTGGTGTTTGGTTTGATAGTAAACTTAACTTCGAGCATCATGTCAAAAAGCTTGTCCAGGCATGTTTTTATCATCTTAGAAATATCTCCAAAATACGTTCAATTCTTTCTTTTCATGACACTGAAGTAATCTTACACGCATTTATTTCCTCACGCCTTGACTATTGCAACAGTCTGTTCACCTGTCTCAGCCAGAAATCTATTAATCGGCTCCAGATTGTTCAGAATTCAGCTGCAAGACTCTTAACTAGAAAAAGAAAATATGATCACATCACTCCTGTATTAGCTTCCTTACACTGGCTGCCAGTATTTTTTAGGATTGATTTTAAGATTTTATTAATAACTTTTAAAGCTCTGCATGGCCTTTCCCCCAGCTATTTATCCCAGCTTTTAAAGCCTTATGAGCCTGCACGTAGCCTGAGATCCTCTGGTAGAAATCTTCTGTATGTCCCCAATGTCAGAATGACTACTAGAGGTGACAGAGCCTTTTCAGTTAGAGCCCCTAAACTCTGGAACAGCTTACCCGAGCATATAAGATCAGCTGACTCAGTAACATCTTTTAAAACTCTCCTTAAAACATACCTCTACCGGCGAGCCTTTTGCGATCTTCTGTAAGCTAAAACAAATCGGTCCTTGGGAAGACTCTCCATTAGATTACAATGTCTTTACGTTGGAACTGGTCTCCCCAAGGACCGATGTGGTAGTTGTTTGTATTATTGTTTTGTTTGTATAGCTGTTTCCTGCTCCCCATCCGGTCGAGGCAGATGGCCGTTTAACTTGAGCCTGGTTCTGCTGGAGGTTTCTTCCCCCAGGGGGAGTTTTTCCTCTCCACTGTTTGCCTAGTGCTTGCTCAAGTTGATCTTGTTGGGCTACATGTGTTTCTTGTCTGTCTTGTGAAGCACTTTGTAACATATGTTTAGAAAAGTGCTCTATAAATAAATTTATTATTATTATTATTATTAATTAAGAAAATACCTAAAGAATCTCACCATGAACCTGCAGAGTGATGACGACTGTTGGTCTTTGTTTGTCATTTACGTCTGAGATAAAACTGTAAACACCAGAATCCTGAAGAGTCAGTCTCTTTACTGTTAAACTAAAGTCTGTGGGGTTCAGGTCAAATCTGTCTTTAAATGCAGTGGTTACACCTAGGTCCTTGTCTGCAACTTCTGTGTCTCTATGTTTCCAAGTTGCTAATGTGACCCCTTCAGTTGGTAAACATGATGAGAGCACTACAGTGCACAATAGTCAGAGCTGCTGATACTTTGCTAACAAGGAAATCTATGGTTACTTGTTTCTACTGTCCTGTTGTATCTAAACTGAAACAAAAGTATTTTTAAGTATTTAGATCACTGGTTGTTGATAATCCTGCTCAACCACGAGTCATTTACGATGTATTAAATTTGACTGTAGCTGTGAACAGAGCAGTTTAACATTTAGATACTTTGCTTCTGCACATATTCTGTCCATACTGTTCCTGTCTGAGAAATTACTTTATAAACTGTATGACCAACAGAATCACAAAAGACAGTGTCCACAAATGAGAAACCTCAACATAAACCTGTCTGTGCATTCATGAAGTTATAAATAAATGAATAAGAGGACTTATTTGCAACTTAAGAACCACAAGCACATTATGACTTTGTATGTTTTTTTGACATTGGTGCCTGGAATGAATTTCACAATGATGATCCAACATATCAGTTCACTTAAGATATAAAGATATCAGTTGTTACTAGCTGGAGCTTCACAGTTATAGACTGAATCTACTGTGGTCTTTCAGTCATGTTGTCATCTTGCATTTACAAAAACACAAGAGAAAAAAAATATTAGCCTATTTCAACGAAGACAAACATCAAATGAATTCTGCAATCTTGACCTACATCCTCTATTCTACGAACATGATGAAACACAGCAGGAACAAAATTATTTCACCAATAAGTATCTATAAATATATGAGAAAAATCGTACATACCAAGAAGACAGACCCCAACAAGCAGTACAGCACTTAATGTGAAAAAGCAGATCAGGCTACGACGCCGACCACCAACCATTTCTGTGCAGAGAGGAACAACGTCTGTTTCCTCTTCTCATTTATTAAACTGTTCCATGACAAGTTAAAAAAAAAGAGGGTGTGAGGGGAGGTTTCTGCCAGGAAGAAGAGCGGCTTGGCCTCAGTGCAAGATGAAAAGTAAACACAGGCTCTACTATGTGACAAACACCAACACTTAAGGTAACTTCTATAAGCTCTGCTAGTCCTGACTTCAGCCCTGCTCTAATGTAACTCAAACTCACAGCTCTGGCATCTTAATTTCAACAGTTTATTTTCACTGACGCAGTGACCAGAACACAGAAGAACTGCAACTCAGATGGAGAAGCACAAAGTCTGTAGTGATAATAGGGTGTGATCAACTATCCAGAGGCAGAGTAGTGAGTGCAGAGTGTAAGAGTTTCGTGTAGACCATAATAATTTACATGGGACCTTTGAAAACATGGTACATGGATGGATGGAGGATCCTACCAGCTAGTCTTACTACTACTGCAAGTAACTTGATGAGTAATGAAATGTTAATTTTAATGCGGAAATCAGTTTGGGCATTGACAGGAAACAAGCGAATGGCAGCTAGAGTGATGTGATCTAGTCACCTCTCTTAATTACAAAGCTAAGGACAGGGGGATGATTGAGTGGACAGAGACATTTCATTAAAGTGTGTTATTATCAATGTGCTGCTAAATCCCCATATTGTTTGCTCCGTTCACTGGTCTGCAGGATAGTGACGTGATGATAGATGTAGAACAATGTGAAAAAAAAGTTAGGAAAAAATCTGAAACTCAGATGCAGTAGCATTTGGAATAAGCTGCAAAGGTCTGATGAAGGACAAGGGGCAAGGTGGGATGGATAGGATGACACTTCCCAAAAAAAATCCCATTAGATAATTAATGCAGAGATGATTATGTTTCTGCTGGCAACAAGTTATTTGTTGACTTGCTTGTATACTTATATCATCAGAAGTATCTTTCTGTTGACATGTCTGCTGAAAATATCAGTTTGTTATTTAGTGTTACCCACAGGTTCCTTTCAATCAGAAGGGCCCTGACAAAGCGCTAGTGGACCAGACTGCATAGACAGCTATGTTCCTGTACAAAAACTAACAAAATCCTGTTGTTGCAGGATAGGAATGCACCTAGATTGATTTATTAGTGCCCCATCTGTATTCTGTCAAATACTATTTTCCTTTACACACTAAGTAAATTAAAACAGATTTTCTTGCTCTTCAGCGCCTGTATAATGACATCTGCATGATGTTACACATGCATCACATGCATCGTTAGCAGCAGCTAATATCTGAGTGCGGTGTGCAGACTTGAACAAGGAAGTCACATACATGGTTATCGCTGTCATCTCAGACATGTATGACGCTTCTGTAAAGAAAAGGTGTCAATGCTGACCACTGCTCTGTGTCACTGCTCTAAATTTAAATGTGATCTGTCTTTCATCAGTATGTTGCAGAGAAGTTATGCTAGTTTGGTAATGATTACATAGAAGCGTAAACAAACATAGTTGATAAAAAATTTTAATCTGAAATTACATTTCAGATCTCAGTACTTATTATCCTTCTGCTGACTTATTTAAAGACGCACATAGTTACATAGTTAGGTACATTGTTGAGTGACACCAGGGTACTTTCAGGGGAGCGTTTAGAGGGGAACACCTAATCTAGCCACAGGGTTGCAAGCAAGTGACTTCTGTGCTGGTTCCAAGCCTGGATAAATACAGAGGGTTGCATAAGGAAGGGCATATTGCCAAAAATTGGCAAAATTGCCAAAATAACCATGCGAATCATCAATAAGACTTTCATACCGGATCGGTCGAGGCCGAGGTTCGTGGTCAGAGAGACAAGGGAAAAGGCTGGAGCATAGGTTTGAGAATAGGGACTCTTAACGTTGGCACAATGACAGGGAAAGGCAGGAGGAGGATACAAACTGTTCTACCATGGTGTGGATAGGAAGAGAAACAGGGTAGGAGTGATCCTGAAAGGGGAGTTTGTGAACAATGTCCTAGAGGTGAAAAGACTCTCAGACAAGGTGATGAGCCTTGTATTTTTTTACTTTACATTTTTGCACACCCTCTCATTCTTTTTGAACATTACTGTTGTTCTTTTCGCACTGACCTGCTGTAGCAATTCAATTTCCCCAATGTGGGATCAATAAAGAATATCTTATCTTATCTTATCTTAAAGCTAGAAACTGAAGGGGTGATGGCGAATGTAGTCAGTGGGTATGCTCCACAGGTTGGCTGTGAGTTAGAAGAGAAGGAGAGATTCTGGAGTGAGTTTGATGAGGTCATAGAGAGTATCCCCAGAGGAGAGAGACTAGTTGTTGGAACAGACTTTAATGTACATGTTGGTGAGGGCAACAGAGGTGATGAGGAGGTGATGGGCAGGTTTGATGTGAAGGAAAGGAATCTGGAAGGACAGATGGTGGTGGACTTTGCTAAGAGGATGGAAATGGCTGTAGTCAACACCTACTTCCAGAAGAGAGAGGAACACAGAGTGACATACAGAAGTGGAGGTAGGAGTACGCAGGTGGACTACATCCTATGTAGACGAGGTCATTTGAGAGAGGTTAGTGACTGCAAAATGGTGGTAGGAGAGAGTGTAGCCAGACAGCACCGCATGGTGGTGTGTAAGATGACTCTGGAGGTCAGGAAGAAGAAGAGAGGGAAGACAGAAAAGAAGACCAAGTGGTGGAAGCTAAAGAATGAAGAAACTTGTGAGGAATTCAGGCAGAAGTTGAGACAGGTTCTTGGTGGTCAGGATGAGCTTCCAGATGACTGGGAAACCACAGCAGAAGTTATCAGGGAAACAGGTAGGAAGGTGCTAGGTGTGTCATCTGGAAAGAGGAAAGAAGGTAAAGACACTTGGTGGTGGAATCAGGAAGTACAGGAATGCATCCAGAGGAAGAGGTTGGCTAGAAGGAAGTGGGATGTAGAAAGGACTGAGGAAAGTAGACAGGAGTACAAGGAAGTGCAGCGTAGAGTGAAGGATTTGTGAGCAGCAGTATGGTTTCATGCCCCGTAAGAGCACCACTGATGCCATTTTTGCTTTGAGAATGTTGATGGAAAAGTACAGAGATGGTCAGAAGGAGAAGGAGGTGTTAGCAACAAAGTCCGAGAGGCCAGACTGAGATGGTTTGGACATGTGCAGAGGAGGGATAATGAATATATTGGTAGAAGGATGTTGGAGATGGAGCTGCCAGGCAGGAGGACAAGAGGACGACCAAAGAGGAGATATATTGTGACGAGCCTCAGAGTGAACAACTCTTTTATTTTTATATATCAGAACACACAGTGACAACAGGTCTCAGCTCCCCCATTCAGTCACTCCGGAAGCTCTAAATCTCCCGCCTGTTTCTCCCGGGTTCCCTCTTCCCCACCCCCGGAAGCACACCTGACATCACACAACTATATACACTACAAAATAAAAGAACCAATTAGAGGAACCACATAACACATAACAGGAACTGGAACAGTCAAACACCAACAGAACAATATGCCCCACCTCTGGGTCGCTACAATATGGATGTTATAACAGAGGACATGAGGTTGGCTGGTGTAAGGGAAGAAAATGCCCATGATAGAGTTAGGTGGAAAAGGATGATTCGCTGTGGCGACCACTGATAGGAAAAGCCGAAAGAGAAGGAGTTTAGAGGGGAACACCTGGAGAAAAAGTCAAGAACAAATGTGCAGCTTACATATGCTACATAATTGATGGATGTTCTCTTTCTAAACGTGATTGAGTCTTTTTAAATCCTTGAAAATTCATGTGTATGTGAAACCAACAAGAGTCAGTTAAGTTAACAACACCAAAAATAGTTGTCTAAATATTTAGTCTGGATGCTCCCAGAGAAGAGTCTGCCATCTTTTCACTCGCACTGGGACGTTTACTGAAGATGTCAAGTGTTCTCTGTGAGGTGAAGTTAAGTAAACATTTTAATAAAAAGTCTTTCAGACTGAGAGGTAGTTTTACACAAAATGCATAAACAGTAAGCCGGACGTTATCACTGTAAACAGTGACTTAGTAAAATAGTCAATGTTAATGCTAATGTTAGCTTAACTAACGCAAAATTTAGCTAATCAATTTCGAAGGTTTGAAGGAGTAAAGTAGCTAGAGCTACCGTATACCGTATAGCTGTAGTTACATGACTTAAGCCAGGGGTGTCAAACTCAATTGCACAGGGGGCCAAAATCCAAAACACACTTTAGGTCCCGGGCCGAACAGGATAAACATTTATTGAGCACACTAAAACTTTTAAAACTTAACTTTTTTTAACATAAACCTTAAATAACTTATACTATTTTGCTCTCTATAAAAATATATCCTGTCTAAATTATACAAGTTAGAAATAAAGTAAACATTAAAAGAACAAACATTCAAATTTCTTTAATCCTATGTCATTTTATATAAAAAATAAACTTAGATTTTAAATATCCCAAAAGATTTTACTCTCCATAAAAATATCTCCTGTCAAAATTATACAAATTCAAAATATGAACATGCTGCATAACAAAACCTGGAAATATAAATAAAATTTGTGCTTTTCAGCAATAACAAATCAAATCATTCAGTCTTTGCTCTTCAGTCATTTTATCAGAGCTGCATCTGTTTTTGTCAACAAGTTTGTTTATATTTGTTGTGAGGTTCTGAGTTGTGGAGATTCTCAGGATGGACTGTAGGTTCTCACCAGTGAGACGACTCCTGTGTGCTGTTTTGTTAGTCTTCATCACTGAGAACAGCTTCTCACTAAGATTTGTGCTACTAAACATAAACAAGGTTCGAGCCTCATGTGGACGGAGCTGGGACATTTCTGCGGGAATGGAGTGAATAAACTGTGCGGGTCCTGCAGTGTCCTACTTTACCTTCAGTCATTACACTGCAGCTCAATCAGCTGAATCTGAATCTGCAAAGGTGCAGTTTACACATCGACGGCAAAATGATTTTCTTGTTCGTCACCAAAGCTCCGTGTGAACTCAGTTTATCAGCAAAGTGTGTATTTGTGAACACCGTTGTAACGATATGGTTCAACATTACTTGGCATCGTGAGGACCAGCTTCATAATAACCTGCAGCATCATGAACTAGACTTGATTAACGCGGAATGTGTTCGGCAAGGCAGCTGAAGCGCTGCATTATGGGATCTGTAGTTTATGGTGTTACCAGCGCTTCATGTCGCCGGGCCATTAATAACAATAATATAGAAATGATCTCGTGGGCCGGATATAATTACACGCCGGGCCGGATGTGGCCCGCGGGCCTTGACTTTGACATATGGGACTTAAGCAAAACAAGCTAACCTGAGTTTAGACTGCAATAAGTAGAGTAACTTATCACTAGCTAGCGCAGGTGTTCCAGATTTACTAGTGACCAACTTCCGAATGCGTTGCTCGTTGCTGCTAGTTACGGCAGCTGTTGGAAACAGGAAGAGAGATCGTTAGCTGTCCTTGTCAATGCTCGTACTGTGTTAGGGGAGAGTCTGAAATCAGGGGATCCTTAGAGGAAATCTCTTCGTAACTTTAGTCTGTTTTCACTCAAACATTAAACCTGTGTGTTTCGTCTTTGGAGCATTGTTTAAGTGATTAAATGTCAACAACACAAATATTCTGTTGCTTCATTACAAATAGAAATATAAACAGTTTGTCCGGGATTGGAACCTGGGTTTGGTTTTTGTCTTTATTCACTGCTCACTCTCCTGTCACACCATATATGGAGTTCCTCTTTCTCCACTCTCCAGACTAATTGACTGATTCATTTCACCTGTTTGTCCCCATCCCTTTATAAGCTCCCCTCAGTCCTCTGGTTAGTTGCTGGTTTGTTCACACTTCTCTACACACTGTTCATGGATCATCACTACTAGTTAGTCACTCTTTTTGGATACTCTAGACTCGGTTTGTTTTCACTCAGGACTGCACTTCAGTTTGTTGGATCTTGGTTTCGTTTGTGGGTTTGTGTTTGTGAGTTTCCTGCCTTTTGCAGTGTATTTTTTGTTGCTACTTTGTCTTGTTTGTTTTTTATGTACATTTGTGTCTATCCTGCCTTCCACAGTGATTTTTATTTGTTACTTTGTACATTAGTTTTTTTGTCCGCATTAGTGCGTAGGTTTTTAGTTGTTACTTTGTATGTACTTAACCACTGTTTTTGGGTCTCTTTTAGTTGATACTTTGTTGGTTTGTGTTTGTTCCCTGGCCTTGTTAATAAATATCATTTTTGTTTATACTCGTTCCCCCTCGCCTGTTAGTTTGTTTGTAACAGAACACGCTTCTCATTACAGGAAAATGTTCACGCTCAGGAGTAGAAACCACTGATCCAGTAGATATTCAGCACTTGTCTGTTTGTCCATGTTCAACCTCCACAGCACCCAGACACGTCTCTCTGAACAGCAGGAGCAGCCACATCAACTTGTGACCACTGTGTCTGTGTATTAAGACAACTTCAGCTTCTTCTAATATCTCTCTTCAACACTCAAAGGAGCGTCTCCCTCAGGGGTTGGTCAGATTTTTATCACATTAAGGTGTCACACCCAAAAAATCTCAAATGTTGGTAGTTTTGTTGGTGTTGTTGTGAGGTCTGTTTAAAGACAAGTCACTGCTGTCCCAATTTAAAATCTCAAACTGCTGCCTTGTCTGATCGTCTTTGGTACCAGTCACCTTCACGATTGATGTCGTATTTGACACAAGATCAACAGTGAGAAAATGTGAGACATGGTGTGTGTGAAACCACTCAGCCAGCACCTCCACCTGTACGACTGAAGGTTCACAACATGAAGGTTCACAACATGAACTTATCCCGCATTCAATGCCTGGTCACAGCACCAGCTGCATTGACCTGTGTCTGGAATGAGTTCAACGTATTTATCACAACGCGGCAACATTTGCAAAACTGACACATTAGCTGTTCTCAGTCTCACTTTCTCTACATTACTTAACTACATATCAGATTCCTGCTTTAATTCTATTTCAAGTAGACTAATAGTGTCATGAGCAACAGTGTTGAATAGGAAGTGACCAACAGCAAATATCGAAGATATTTGCTGTTGGTGAATTAGTGTGGAGAAATGCTTCTGGAGTTGCTGACCTTGTCGTGTCCTTACAGTGTTTAATCTGGCTGGAAGTGGCTCAAAATGGATCTATAAATAAAACCAGTCACTGCTTTGGATACACGTCCTTTTAGAGATAGTATGCTTTAGTGTACATTAGTCTAAGTTATTGATATGTTAATATATTAGCAGAAACTGTATTACTTACTATCCGAGTCCAGTGTCTGTCCTTGCACACAGCTCCTACCAGTGTCTCACTGACAGTGACATCAAGATGCAAATTAACAGTTTCGTTAAAGATAGATAAAAGACTACCTTTGAAAATATATACACACACTTACCTTTCTCAGGCCCCTTGATTGTCCGTTCCAAATAGCAGTCATTTTGAATGTGTCGATAACTTTTATTTTATTTGAAACGGTCTTAGCAACAGCCAGGAGGTAGGCATTTATTATCTGTGAAATACATTCAAATGAACTCAAATATTTCTAGATAAAACAGGCAAAACACAATATAAAAACCACAATTACCTCACTCTCCAACTCTTTTCCTGGTGCCAGACTCAGGAGATCCACAGTGAAGCTCTTATATGGCCCCTGTTTGGCCCACAGGATCTCTCCCTTCTTCCTGTTCCAGATTTCTTTCAGAACTAAAAATTTAAAACATTTTCCAACATACAAGTCATAAGAGTAGAATCAAGTCATTGTGCTTCATTTCTGAAATGTTAATGTCATTACTGTGAAGGGTTGTAGGTTCTCATGGTGATGTGGCAGGTGGGGCATCATGCAAGTCACAGGCAGGTGGATGATTGAAATTTTCCTTTAACTGAAGGTGTGGTTTGGCTGGGCTTGAAGGGTTACATGGTGGATGAGGGCAGGGACAAGCTGAGAGAGTATTTCTGTTTCAGTTTTTCCGGGATTCTCTCCTCTGGCTCTAGGTTTGCGATTGTTTTGCCATACGCAAGTGTGACAACTTTGCCCTCTATGTTTATGACGTTGAATGGGTCAATAATATTTGTTTTTAGGACACAGTCACCTACATTGTTCCTCAAGGCCCTTAGGGTCCTTTTTTTAAAGTATATGAAAAGTATATGACACACAAGAGCAAGGGTTAGATTTCTCAAGATTAATCTTAAGCTTCTGTATTGAGTCTAGATCTCTGCCAATTGAACAATATGTACAGTAACATACCTCTGGATAGTTTGGATTTAATCTGGATTTAATTTCTCAACTAAGCCATTAAGTTGGGGGTGGTAAGGGGCACAGAAGCTCCTTTTATTTCCCTTTGCATCACAGAGTCTGACATTCATCTTAAATTCATGCAAAATATATTAAGTTGTTACAGTATGGGATACTAGGATTTAGGTGATGTGGCTCATAGTTTATAATCTGAATGTCCCTTTAGTGATAATGAAGTTTATTTTAGCTTACCTGGTTTCCAAATTCTGTTCCCTGGTCTGTAAGCAGTCTTTGAGGTGCACCAAATTTGTATACAAAGTCAAGAATACAAGCGGTAACCTCATCTGCTGTCTAACTTTTTAGAGGGTAGGATTCTGCCCACTTTGTGAAATAATCAACCATGACACAATTGTAGAGATGACCACCCTCTTCAGTGAGTGTCACCAAGTCCATCCCAACTAGTTCAAATGGCTCAGTTACCTGTAAAGGTTGGCTGATAATTAGACATATTTACTGAGAACTGACAGTATACACTGTCACACTGAAGATGACAGTGATGTTTCTAACTTGCCTATTTTCAGATGTCTGCTTCCATCCCAGGCCAGTAGTAATGATCGCATTGTGTGTTTTATCCACACCACAGTGACATCTAATGGTGCTGCAGTGGAAGTCTTCATTGCACATTGAACTTGCTTCGGCAGCTCATAGCACTACTTTAGCTAAGTGCTCTTTTTTTCTCCTGTCTTCTTCTACAGGTCTACATCTGAAAGTAAAACAGCTCAACGCAATCACAATTATTTTTCCTTTCTTGCTTTCTCTATTCTTTGCTCCTCTTCACTTCCACAGCTATTGTAGCTTTTGTTCCTCTTTTATCTATGTTTCTCATTACAGGTACAAATGAGCAAATTGGCTCCAGCTTTTTTCACCTCCATTTTCTCCTAACAGCATTAGTATGCGAAAGGAATTGACTATTAAGTATCAGCTTTTGTTTTGTGCTTACAGGATTTATTTTTGAGATGATATATGAGTTTTATATGAATGCATGCTGAGTATAAGTCCATTGTCTCATTGCTAAGTTTAAGATACTATGATAAATAGCATTCAGGGGCTTGTCTCAGTCAAATTGGAGAGTTTGAACCTGTACCTTATGAGTTGGTTATTTGTGTTACACCCTGAAAAGGGAGAAAATCAGGAAAGATGACGCACACGGACTTCACTCTATGGCGTCTTTATCCAGAATCATTTTACAAAACATAACAAACATGGAAGCAAGCATTTTACACAATATGTCTATTGACATTACATTATACGTCAGAATACATCTGTCTCAGTTGCTCAAATTCTGTCCCTTATACAGAAAATGTACATATAATCAATCCACTAACTCTCATTATGTATTTTGTACAGTAGCAACCAAAAAAGAAATACACAGAATATTATGTGAATTCACATTTACATCATCCTGTTAAATTTCCCTTTACCCTATCAGCTTTAGCTGATAAATTACTTTTAAACAACATTTTCCTTAAACACTGTCAGTGTACATATAGTAACCGTAACATAAATATGTTTTAATACACACATACAACATTTACATTTCAACTTTCCACCACGTGTAGAGCTAACGGCCCACATTGAGCTAACCATGCCTGTTGACACCGTCTACAACCTGGGTGCTAATACATCCATTACGTTTGTAATAAGTTCCATTAACCCGAATATGCAATAAACTCTATTTCTTCTACTTTACTATACATGTATACATTCTTTATGGCCTATCCATAACATTTTACACCTACATTTATTACACATTACACACACAACACAGCGCATTTTCACTCGTTATTACCGAACGTATATTGTGCCACACTTGCTAGCTTACTAGCTACTTCCATCGTTACATAAACAAACTATGTCATGCACACAGTTATTCAAACAGTTATTAACGTTATAAAACAAACTTAAATCAACATTTACTTACTTACTGGACATTTACACAAAACTTAGAAAGGTTTCAAATACCTGAAAAGGGAGAAAATCAGGAAAGATGACGCACACGGACTTCACTCTATGGCGTCTTTATCCAGAATGAAGCTACCGCGGCGATACTCCCTCTACTGGATACTCAGGTATAACTAATTAATTACAATGTGAACTCACCCAGCAGGTTCAGCAAATTCCCTGCTTTATCACAGACTACACTGCTATTTTCTATATAAGGAATTGCATTTCTGTCTGGAACATTAACACTGTTTATAATACATATTTAACATATTTCAACTATTTTAAAAGAAGACAAACTCCACAAATAAACTCTGCATCCTGTACACTATTCTCTCAATTCCAAACTTACTCAAACTTTAACAATACTGTCCTAAGCTTCATCATCTGTTACTCTATAATTTCCATCTACTACATTTGCACCTAGGTACACCTGTTGCACTTACAAACCATACCTTCATGAAGGTTATAATGTGCAGTTTCTGTTTAAACAGTTTTAGAGAGGTGTTCAGTCAACTGCATGACCATTCTAGAGACTTTAGTTTGTGCTGCTGTTGGTACTGTCATACAGTGTTTCTGATATTCATCCTACCTTCACTGAAATAAATGTTATTATAGCACCATTCAATTTAACATCTAACGCTACATCTCCACAAATTATAATTTGCTTCAAGTAATTTAGTGTCTCTCTACAAATATATGAGATTCTGGCCTTACGTAAGGTATCTTGAGATAATTTTGTTGTCATTTGGTGCTATATAAATTAAACTGAATCGAGGATTTTCTATCACAGTGTAGTGTTTTGTATTTTTTTTTACCCAATTACTTTCTATACCAGACAGAATATTTCTAGTATGATACAGGCCGTAGACCCAAAAAGGAGTCACTAGTTAAATAGGAACTTCGATATTTGATATTGGTCACCTATTTAACACTCTGTTGCTCATGACACGTTCAGTATACTTGAAATAGAATTAAAGCAGGAATCTGATATGTAGTGACAATATAGAAAAAGTGAGACTGAGAACAGCTAATGTCTCATTAGTGTCAGGGTTCCTGCCCCATCCCCATCCTGTTGGGGTTTTTTGTCTCCCCCTGGTGTTTCCCTGCTCCCCTCAGTCTTTTGTTTGCTGCTGGTTTGTTGTTCATCACATGCCCATTATTCCTCAGTGTTTATTGATCTGTCTTAGTGCAGTGTATTTTTTGTTAGTAGGTTATTTGTGTGTTTAGTTTATTAATTTGTATATTCCTGCGTTTCTGCTGAGTTTTTCCAGTTGTCACTTTGTATGTCTGTTTATGTTTTGTTAGTACTTTTCTACCGTGTTGTTTCGGGTCTCTTTAAGTTGGTACTTTGTTAGTTCCCCGTGTTTCTCGCATTTTGTTAATAAATTCCCCATTTGTACTTACCTGTTGGTCCCTGTGAGTCAAATCCTTACAATTAGTTTTGCAAACAATGCCGCATTGTGATAAATACGCTGAACTCATTGTGGACACAGAGGTCACAAGTCAATGCAGCAGCTGCTGTGATCAGGGACTGGATGCGGTATGAGTTCATGTTGTGAACCTTCAGTCCTACAGGTGGAGGTGCTGGCTGAGTGGTTTCAGACACAGCATGTATAACATTTTCCCACTGTTGTCAAATGGTGTCAAATACGACATCAATCGTGTTTTTCTTATAAATATTTCTGAGGGTGACTGGTACCAAAGACGATCAGACAAGTGGTGGTGGTTTGTTATTTTTAATGAGGACAGAGCAGTGACTTGTCTTTCAACAGACCTCACAACAACAAAACTACAAACAACGTTAGAGATTTTTTTTTTATTGTATTTTTTTGGACGTGACACGTTAATGTACTGAAAAGCAGACCAACCCCTGAGGGAGAAGCTCCTCTCAGTGTTGAAAACAGACATTAGAAGAAGCTGAAGTTGTCGGGTTCAGAAAAAAGTGTTTATATTTCTATTTGTAATGAAGTGCGACAGAATATTTGTGTAATTGACATTTATTCACTTAAACAATGCTCCAAAGACGAAACGCACAGGTTTGATGTTTGAGTGAAAACAGACCAAACTCACGAAGAGATTTCCCCAGTCCACTAAGGATCCTCTGATTTCAGAAACTCCCCTAACACATTACAAGCAACGTTCAAACTGCGTCGAACTAGTGCTTGTCGTTCTTGTCAAAATACTATTTAGCTACGTGTTAGGTTTAATAAAATAACGGAAAACTGTCAAATCGGCATTGACAAGGACAGCTAATGAGCTCTCTTCCTGTTTCCAACAGCTGCCGTAACTAGCAGCAATGAGAAGTCGGTCACCAGTTAACGTGGTCACTCGTAAATCTTCTTCTCGAATTCACAAAAGTGAGAAAGTATATGGTAAGTAGTTCTATCAGTACTAGATTTCTGTATTTTGAATTGTAATTTTACATTTGTTCATGCTAATTGGTGAAAAAAAAAAAGTTGTGACATATCAGATCAATTGGGTCTTTGTGACTGTGCAGGTAGAAGACAAGATGTCATCGAATGGGCTATAGAGGAGACCACTGTTGGAATCTGTCATCAAGGGACTACATGCCAGTGATACCCCAGAGGACATTGGCATTGTTCTTGAAGGCCATACTGGCTGTTGCATTAGCCGCTGCCATGTTGTTTGGCCTGATGTATGCTTGAACTTGAACTACTCTTCTGAACTAAAGTATACGTTCGAAGTTCTGCAGAAAGTTGTCATGGAGCTTGAGGTAAGCACACTCCAAAAAAGCCCAGACTCTCAAAAACAGACTCTTTCAGTGAGCTGTTGGCAGGTTATGGAAAAATGGACTGTTGTTCCACTTTCATTGCACTGATTGTGGATTACATGTCTGGATAGACTTTACCTTTCAAAAGACTTTGGACAAGCGTCTATTGAATTGTATATTATATACTACATCACGCATCCTCTAAAACAGAGAAATTGTCCATTTAATGCACGAGAGTAACTTTACTTCAAGATTATTCTTCTAAGCCACAATTTTGTTTTGCAGACAGCATCTATATTTTCAGAAGTTAATCTTACATTTAAGAGCCCTTAAACAATTACTGGAATACTGCATTTCTGTGTGTTGGTAGAACAGTGCATTTGCTCTCTAAAGTTCTTTGTAATTGTGAATGTTGCGTTCTGGGCATGTTGAACAGATTTTCCTTTGTTTGCCTTCTCGAAAAATGTACTTTTTTTGTCTCTCATTGCGCAAATTGGTGGATTGCATGTTTGGATGGAGACCTTTGGACAAACACTGATTGAATACTTGTATGCTAAATTTCATATAAATGTAGAAAAGCTGTGAGTTGAGGAAAACATTTATTGTATGAATGGTTCTGTTCTCTGGATTTATAAAGAGCCAAAAGAGTGTTTGAAGGTAATTTTGTTGCAAGAAATGTTTTTTTTTTTTTTGTCTTGTTGTCGTAGCAGTTAGACATTTTGGTTGGGTCATCTTATAGACTTAATTCAAAGTATGCTGCTGATTTCAACTTTATAGTGCGAGACCTGATTGAGCTAGACAGGTTTAACAGAACAACGCTGCATGTACTCTTTCATATCAAGCCACTGTTGTTTTAATATAGGGTAAATGACAGCTTGGATAGGCTCCTGAGACCCTGAACAGGATGAGCAGTTCAGATAATGGATAGATCGATGAATAACTTCCCCAATTTTTAACATAACAGCTTAAAGCTTTTCTTTTAAATTAACATAAGAATTAACGTATGTTTAGTTAATAAAAACTCAGTATATTTTTTAAATATTTATAATTTGAAGCAAAAATAACTTTAATATGTCCAACCGATGTAAATTTTTTCATAAAAATCCAACAGACTTTTTTTTTTCAGTGCTGGTTACATGTGTGTATTGTTTAGCACTATTTTCCAAAATTAAGAATTAACTACAAGGATAAAATTAATGCATTAAACATAACCAAAATGTCCATCATGCATACACTCATTGATGCAATGTTTAACCACAGAAACCATTAGACAGAGAGCAACTGAAAGAAAAACCACAGGGCACCATCAAGTGGACAAAAGTGTAAACTAAAAAGAAAAACTAAATTACAAGAGGAACACAGCTAATTGTTCAGTCTGTGATGGAGGCAGCTGTGTCCAGTTGAGTTGACTTGACAGATGTTTGCACAGACATGCATCATAATCTGTTGTCTTTAACAGTAAATCAAACAATAAAAGCGATATGTTGTTATTTCCCTTGGTTTTCACACCAAACCCTGAACCACATACGGTTATCTCACTTATTAATTTGGCAAATAGCATCAAACGCTGTAAAACACGTGGGTAACAAACCTAAACTATCACACCTGCAACATTACATGAACACAACAAGAAAAAATAAATCCAGAAGTGTGATGAATCTGACTGTGGAGGTTCATGCTTCTCTTGTTTTCTTGCTGATGTTGCACTTCTGAAACCAAACCAGACAGAAAAGGCAGCAGCTCAGTTGGTAGAATGAAGAAGAACAGGCTCAGTTCCTCTTGGCTGCAGGTCGTGGTGTTCTTCATTTTCTTCCTTTTGTAAAACACAAATCTTACATGAATATAGCTGTTTATTGTTGTATTAAGCTTTCTTATTGTTCATTTAATTGTGCATCAGCATAACTACACAAAGAACCTTTTAAAAATGTAGATATATTTATTTTGTGTACTCACTGTGACGGTCATGTTTGTTGAGGGGGATTGATGAAGTTGTGACATTACTGTAAACAGCTGATTGTTCATCTGAAAAGGAAAGTTAAGCATTTAATTAAATTTTAATCACTGAGCTTTTAAACAGCTCAGCTTTAATATTCAGACCTTTTTCAGCATCTTCAGGGCCTCTTATTGTTTCATAGACACAACCATCACCTGCAGATCAATGATAAATATGAAATTTAAATGTTTGTCATACTTTTATTTTGGCAACTTTATTTTCAAAAATCATCTCATCTCAAAACAGTTTAATGAAAGACTGACTGTGGAGAAGAGAGGAGTACACAGGCTGCTCAGTTTCATCCTGGTTGACTGTTGGAGTGTTTGATGTTTTTAGTCTGAAACATGTGGTTAAAAAAAAGTATTTCATCAGTACTTAGTAAAAACTAGTGAAAGCTCATTGCTGATCTTAATATGGAGATGAAAGAAGAGAGTGTGACACTCACCTGTTACAACACGTATCTGTTAAAAGACATTTAATAAATGTTGTTGCACATTAAGTCACTGCTGGATTTCATTAATCACTGTGTAACTGAGTTAATATGAGTAAGAATAAATCTCACGGTTTGACTTTTTATAGTAAAGCAGCGAGAGCAGCAGTGCAGTCATCACAAAAACAACCAGCCCAACAATCAACGGGACAAGTAAAGAGCTGGACTCTGCAATAAAACAAGTACACGTTATAAATTTACTTTATTTAGTGTATATAACACGTATAAAACATGCAACAGTTGCTCTGGTAATTTAGACCACAATGCTGTTTAAATATTTTTACATAGTATAGTAATAAGACCCAATATTGACCAAATATATTTTATAAAACACACAGGAAGCTTTTTTCCATCCTAATAAACTTAACTTTGTTATAGACACCTAACATTCTTTATTTAGTCTGTATACATGTATTTATGAGGTGGCAGAAGCTACATGTCGAGGTGCCCTTGGAAAAGACACCAAAACCCAATATGTACTGTCTGGCAGCTGTCCAACAACCATTTTGCCAAGAGGATCAATTATCATTATTATTATTATTATTAAAGATATACAATAAATTATACATGTCACCGTTTCTACTAATGTTTTCTGCCATTCCTGTCTGTTCTCTAATGTATGGTCCCCTTTCTCATTTCAGATACCACATGTCCCCTGCATGTTCCTGCTCCTCAACCTCCAGGCACCTTCTTAACCTTCATCTGGTTCATCTGTGTCATTGTCTCCGCCCCCATATAATCCATTCCATAACTCTGCTCCCCTGTCAGTTCGTGAGCTTCTCTAGGAAGACTGCATGTGTTTGCCTGAACCTACGCCACTGAAAGACTGTTTGACTGTTTTGTGTTTTCCTACACTCTTGGCTGTTAGAGCAGCCGATTTCAGTTATTACTCTTTTTTATGGACTTTCTTACCTGCTAGTGCAGTTTACTACAGTTATTGTATTTTTGTCTTTTGTTTTCTTAAACTTATGCCTGTTAGTGCAGCGCCCTTAGTTTACACTTTATATCCTGCCTGCTGAATAAAGAACACTCACTTTCCAACCTGCCTCAGATTGTGCTTTTGGGTCCACACTCCTATCTGTGACAATACACAAAGATTTGAATGCATAAACCTAAAAGGATAGCTATTTCCATGTAATCATGTTCATATAATGAATATCCTGGTAAAAACTTTTGTTGAAAATCCTGGATGATAGAAAATCCTCTGTGACAATGTTGATTTTTTTAATTTAGTAAAACACACACTTCCAGTTATTGTCGACCTACATAAGCCACAACACCACATCATTACAAGCTCACATTTAGATCCTCACAGTTAGGGATTCATTTGTGTTATGCTACTGGCAGCTGATGTAGACTCTGCATTCACTGGTTTACTTTTGCTATTATATAATAATATCTATATAATAATATAATGTTATTATATAATGTTTTTCAGAAAAGACATACAGTGTTTCATTACATATTCAATTAAATTTAATATTCTCAGAATTACGTTATCTTTTTCAGATTTCACTTTATCATCAGTGACTTTAATGGTTTTTGAAATGCATTAATTTGTAATTGATAATACAATTTGACTGAACTGTGTAGTATATGCAAACACAATGATAAACACCATAGTTCATTACAGTTAATTATATTAATGAGCTGCTTTTAAATCATATTCACACTATCCCAAAAGGTGCATAAACAATTCAAGCAGCTAATATTTTATTTTCTCTGCACATACTTTTTAATGTGGTTTCTTGTGGTTAAGACATTGTAGTTGTGTACTTCACTTATAATTTAACCGACTCACAACATTAGATGTTCTGCAGGAATATCACCACAACTAATAAACTACAATCACTTCTCTGCACGTACCTGGTGGAGGTACAGATTCAGAGTTGTTTCTGCACTTCACTGGTTTGGACGCGGACTTCTCACTGACATGATCAGATATTGTGCAGGTAACTGTGGTTTCTCCGTCCTCTGGTCTGATGTTGACCTTCAGTCTGGATCCACTCTGGGTTTGGTTCTTCACAGACCAGCTGTAGGTGACATTGTCAGAGGTCGAACTACACTCCAGTAAAACTGTACAGGACTTGTTTGAATCATCCCAAGTGGAATTGACAGTCACGTCAGGCTCCTTAGTGATGGGCTCTAACATAGATTTAAAAAAGAAAGTGTCAAGTCAACTTAATATTAAAGCTTTGTAGCAATATACCAGAACTAGAAAAGAGGAGATAAATAACCAGAGTAAAACAATTAAATCCAGTTACATAAATATCCTCTATTGTTGACTTGTGTGTATAGAACCAAAACCAGCTCCAAAAACAAAAAGATACTCTTCTTCTCAGTGTCAATCAATGTATGTATGAACTGAGTAGTTAATTAATTATCATCTAGGAAAACAGGGTAATCTTAACATTTTACCTTAACTTGCACAGTCATGAAAATAAAAAATGAATTAGCAACTATTAACAAATATTTGGTTTCTTGGTGAAGAAAAGTCATGAACCATGAATCTCACCATGAACCTGCAGAGTGATGACGACTGTTGGTCTTTGTTTGTGCTCATTCAACTCTGAGATAAAACTGAAATTACCAGAATCCTGAAGAGTCAGTCTCTTTACTGTTAAACTAAAGTCTGTGGGGTTCAGGTAAAATCTGTCTTTGGTTACACCTCGATTTTTGTCTGCAACTATTGTGTTTCTATGTTTCCAACGTGCTAATGTGACGCCTTCAGTTGGTAAACATGATGAGAGCTTCACAGTGTCTCCAACTTTTTTATGGATGATGGATGAAGATGATGGACAAGTGGAGGCTTCCACATCTGAAACACATGAGTAAAACAAAACAAATGACACGTCATTGTTAAATGTGTTTTATGCCTTTGTGTCAGATTGTCTTCAATGACCTGTGTTCACATTCTCAGTGTAATTGTACATGTTCATGTAACATAATATACAGCAGGACAGAAAAGTAGATCACGGAATGACATTAATACAACATACATGACTTTAATTTATGATATAAAGTGCATGACAAGAAATAAATAGTATAAAATAATTACAAAGAATAACAACATTACATGAATTAAATTACAACATGACATACTGCTGTTTAACATGTGATGACATAATACAACATGATTTTTTTCAAATCATTCTGTTATATCTTATATTTATGTTACCTACATTATTCATATACAATGAGGTATAAGTCATGTGTTTATTTGTTTTACTGATTTCATTCCTGCCACTGTTGTAGGAAATGTAGAAGATTTAATATTTGATTATGAATAGTTTTGATGACTGTTCAAAACTGAACAGGTTCCGGTGACTTCATTTCCACAGACAGGAATATGCTGCAGAACATCTGCTAATTTACAAAAATGTAAAACTAGTCCACAAACAAGGAACAACAACATAAAACTGTCTGAGTATTCATGAAGATATTAATAAATGAATAAGAGGAGTTAAGTTTATCTTTACAGCTATAGACTGAATCTACTGTGGACTTTTCAGTCATGTTGTCAACACAAGAAAGAAAAACCATAAGCTTATTTCGGCAAAGACAGACAGATATCAAATGAATTCTGCGATCTTGACCTACATGCTCTATTCTAAGAACATGATGGAGCACAGCAGGAAAAAAATAATTTCACTTTTACCAATAAGTATCTATAAACATATGAGAAAAGTCGTACATACCAAGGAGACAGACCCCAACGAGCAGTACAGCACTTAATGTGAAAAAGCAGCTCAGGCTACGACGGCGACCACTAACCATCTCTGTGCAAAGCGGAACAACGTCTGTTTCCTCTTCTCGTCTATCAAAATGTGTCGTGACAAGTTAAAGAGGGCGGGAGGTTTCTGTCAGGAAGAAGAGCGGCTTGGCCTCAGTGCAAGATGAAAAGTAGACACAGGCTCTACTATGTGTCAAACATCAATGCTTAAGGTGACTTCTATAAACTCAGCCCTGCTTTAATGTAACTCAAACTCACAGCTCTGGCATCTTGTTTTCAATAGTTTATTTTCACCAATGCAGTGACCAGAACACAGAAGAACTGCAACTCAGATGGAGAAGTGCAAGGTCTGTAGTGATAAAAGGGTGTGATCAACTATCCAGAGGCAGAGTAGTGAGTTCAGAGTGTAAGAGTGTAGATAGATCATAATGATTTACAGGGCTTTAAAAACAAGTACTGAAAATCATCTTTATCAATAAAATCAATTCTAAAATAGATACATGGCAGCAAGAGTGATGTTTGTTAATTAGTGTCACTCATAGGTTCAGTCAGAAGGGTCCTGACAAAGAGCTACTGGAACAGAATGCACAGACAGATATGTGCCTGCACAGAGCTTAACAGGGCGTCAATATCCTGTTGTTGTAGGGTGGGAAGTGCACCTTTCCATCTGTAGATCAATTTATTAGTATCCTATCTGTATTTTCTTAAATGCTATTTTCCTCCACACACTAAGTAGATTGAAGCAAATTTTCTTTGCAGTGTCCTTACCTTAACCCTAACCCAGCGTCTGCATATTGAGGTCTATAATCACATGCATCTTTATCAGCAGCTAATATCTGAGTGCGGTGTGCAGACTTGTGAATAAGGAAGTAACATACATGGTTATCGCTGTCATCTCAGACATGTATGAAGCTTCTGTAACGGAAGTTGTCAGTGCTGACCGCTGCTCTGTGTCACTGCTGTGAATTTAAATGTGAAGGACCCACAGTGATCTGTCTTTCATCAGTATATTGCAGAGACGTTGTGATAGTTTGTTAATGGTTTCTTTGACGCATAAAAAAACTATAATGAGCATATTTTGGTCTCTGCACTGCCTTCAACTCCACTGTGAACTGTGTCAACTGAAAACATACATTCACACTTCTGTCACTTCTGTCCAAATCCAAAAGTTTGAAATAAAGTCACAAAATACTTTTTGTGAGGCTTTTTACAAATACAGGAACTGTGACTTTTACATTTTCTGTGGTTGACTTTGAGGGCGCATCGTTGGTCAGTCAGCGGGAAAGTAGCGTGACTGCAAACGAGTTACACAACAATTGTCAACATGGTGACTATTGTACTAGCTAAACATTCACTGTGTAGATTAGTGAGTACTACAGCAGCAGATTTATTAATCTGATTCAAGATTCAAACAACCTTATTAATCCCAGAGAAATAGTTTTGCCTTGTTACAGTTGCTCTCGATTCAGACAGAAGGAAAGAACCACAACCAAGAAAGGATCTACAAAACCAATACAAAACAACATCAATACAGAAAACAGAAAAACTACAGTATATATAAAGAATATGTAAGATGGATAGATATAAGTCAGTAATTATAGGTGGAATTCAACAAATATATGCCTAGAAAATGTCAGTTCAGTTCAAAGTGGTAGCAGCAGACACATGTGAGAGTGAACACTGGGTGTGCACAGCCCTTGTCAAGTCCCTTTATCTTTATAACTAGTAGAGCTTCAAGGTTTTTTAGTTTGTTTGTTTTTTTTCTAAAAACTTAACTTATGGTTTACAAACTTCATACACACTTTAGCATAAGTGGGAAGGCGGAGACTCCACCTCAAAAGCAGTTGTTTTTGAGAGGGTCTGGACTGGATGTTTAGCCAGAGACTGATTAACATCAAGTGCTTCACAGAGAATCACAGACGAGGATGTCCCGGAAGCGGCAGGCTTGGAGAAAGTAGCGCCCCGTGTGGACGGCCTGACGGCGGTGACTTGGGAGGTGACGCCTGGAAAACCGGCAGGAGAATGCAAGTAAGAAGAAGTGCCATTGCCGACCTCAGGGACCACCCAAGGGCAAAGTCCAGAGGATCCAGGGGGAGAAAACAGGACTGAGGAGGACGGCTAAGAGCAGGGTTTAGGAGCAGGACTGATAGCAGGAACAGGGCTAGGAGCAGGGTTGATAGCAGGAGAAGGGCTGGTAGCAGGTGGGGAGTCATAGAAAGAAGTGAGGATCTGGCAGTGGGCAGAGGACTGAGGAGAGTTTTTATAGGAAGGGGAAAAAACAGGTGAAACCTCTCCATAATTAAGGCCTGGGAGAGTGAGGAGTGAAGTGTCTGGTGTGTGGAGCAATCTTCCACTGGCAAGTCCAGTGGAAGATAGAGATAGGGGGAAAAACCACAGCTGGGCAGGTGCCAGGCTGAAACAGTGACACCTTTCTCCCTGTGGCCATCAAACTTTACAACTTCTCCATCCTCTGTAAGGGGGAGAGGAATGGACAATCATCAAAATCATATTTATCACTCCACCTTGTTCTATTATTGACCCATTTAATCCATATATTCATTCTGTGTATATATTGACATTTTTATATTGATATTATTTTGTATTTGTGTTGGTCAAAATATTTTGTGACTGTGGTTCCTTTTCTTTCTGTCTGAATTCATATGCAACTGTAACAAGCAAAAAAATATATATAAAAAAAAATCCCCCTGGGACGTCTGAATCCTGAAACACTGAAGAACAATTTGATCAGGTTTGTTGAATGTTTTTTCGAAAGTGGAAGAGCTCTAGTAAAAATGACACTGGTCAAACAATACAACAGCAATGTTAAGTGAAACATGAGATTACATATTCTCTGGAGAAAGGATACAATATTGTAATTTTATTTTACAGCAGTATTTTTACAAACTGAGCTCTATGACTAAATGTTTTAAGATAAATATCCATCCAAGTGTGATGTTCATGGGCATTTATTTTGACATATAATAGAATACAACAGTAAATAATTTAAAATGAACAACAAATTATTTATACTGTTAATTAGTAATATTAGTAGTAATATGTTATAAGTTATACATCATGTAGACACTCACAGAACCATCTGAAAACCATAAAGTAACTGAAAGTAAAACTGCAGAGTACCACCAAGTGACTTGTACTTAAAAACATGTAGACACAGGAAAATTATATCAGGTAAAATAACAAGTTTCTTATTGTTATTCCCTAATTCTCTTAATCCTTCATGACAAAGTACATTTCCTACACAGATATTAAAAGTACAGATTAATCTACACATAGTAGGTTACATATATTAAACTGTATTGTTTTTAACAATAGTTCATCATATGATGTTTTTATTATAAACAACATTTTTCAATCTGACAGTTGAAGATATTTTTAACAGCAAAATAGCAAATCAACATTATGCAACAATGTCATATACATGGCCTCAAGGCTTGAAAGAGTTTGTGAATTGTTTTTTTTGGACAGGAAGTGTAAGCTTCTATTAAACTGTAAAATGTAATGAGAGAGTCTACAAGTTGGCAGCGATCTGAAGAGCAAAATAATGTCTAATCATGAATGTAGTTTCCTGTTGTACTTCTATTTTGTTGATGATGCACTCCTCTTTATTGACATGGAACTAGATAAAAGAAAAGTGAAAAACATTATATGGTGCTAAACACAAGAAGAAACGTCATTTTATGTAATTTTTTAAATATTTCTTTCATTAAGTGACATTAACTGTGACACACTGGCAATTTGTTAATCTTCTTTTTTAGATAGTTTATAAACTTAATGTTTTACCGAAGAAGATACACTATCTATAGAACCGGATGGTCTGATAAATCTTCATTTCGTTTTATTTATAATTTGATCCAGAAAGGAAACGTGTCAGTAAAATACAGCTCACTTCCTCTTAAAGAAATGTGCTGACAGTGTTGAAACTAAAGGTGATATGTTACAAAACACTACTAGAGAATTGTAAATTGGAAAAAAATGCTCCAAGCACTTTAGAGCAGTAAATTAAACAGCTTTCTAACCTACAGTTAGCTCTAATGTAATTACATGATGTGCAACATTAGACAGATCAGATAAACAGCTCTTATTAATGTTTGACCTGTGATGGAAAGTGGATTCACATTAGAGAGTCTGATCATCAAGTTCGCTCCTCTTGTTAAGACCTTGAGCTTTGAGCTGAGCAGAATCAAATGTGACACCTCTGCATTGTTTAGCTTGGCCATCTGAAAAACAAATACAAAACAAAACAAAAACAACAAAACTTATTAGCATCAATTAATCTGTAAAATTGAAAAAAAAAACTATTAATAAAATGGATTTCAACAATTTAGAAAAAAATAATAGTAATCTGTAGGCCTACCATGTCCAGTGTTACCAGTGTAATCAAATCCCCTGATTGAGTCATAGATGCAAGCATCACCTACAATTTAGTGAAAAGTCTAATTAGTCAAATCAGTTCTATGGAATAAATCTGTAAAAAACGAAGTAGTGATTTTAGAAAGAAACATTCAGGTAGACTGACCTGGATGGAGAACGGAGTATACATGATCCTGAGAAACACGCGGGTTGGTCTGTTGGTCCTTGTCGGTGCTTCGTGTCTGTGTGGTTCTGAAACACGAGGAATCAAAATAAATTCACAGGAAGCTTCAAAAAAACTACTGTTATGTTCAACAGGAGAGAAGACAGTGCTGCACTAACCTCCGACTGCATGCACCTGAAAAATAAGATGTATTTATTGTTACTGTTTTATATGTTCACAAGAAGTCCTCAGTAATTTTAATCTGCTTTAAATTTGAAATTCTCACTATTGGACGTGGTGAGGCGATGCACCAGGAGCAGGAGAACAACCACAAATATCCCAATGATGATCCCAGCGAACAATGTTACAGTAAATGAAGAGCTTTCAGGCCTGGACGCTACACACAGAAAAGGTCTCATTAAACTAGTACGTGACTCGTATCACATCCATTACTGATTTTACAATTAAAAAATAAGTCATGCTATTCATGAATACAGTGACTGCATCTGTGTAAACCAATATCATTTTTAAATTCTAAGCATTTGGTTATAATTCTCACAAGGTTTTATGTTTTAACAAGGTTTGACTTTATCTTTCTGAAAGGTACAATGAAACCTACTGTGTACAGTGATGTTGACTGCATTGCTGAAGTCTCCTGATCCAGTCACACACCAGTACACTGCATCACTGTACTGCAAACTGTGGATGGTACACGTAGATCCGGCCATGGTTCCCCAACCGTGACAGCGTGATGGTCCTGTGTCAGTTAATCTCATCACTCTCCACTCTGTGGAGTTTCCCTCACAGTTCAGTGAGATAGACTCAGAGGGGAAATACTGCACTCTGTCAGGAGTCACTGTGAGAGACGCTGCTGTGTCAAACGCTGTGTCAAACAAAAACATGAACGAGTGAAACCAAGCAAAGAGATTCAGTATTTTACAGTTTTTAACCTCTTTAGACTCTAGTGTGATGATTAAAACACTGCCTGACATACAAATGTAATGTAAAAATCATGTTTGCATGTTGCAACAAAGACGTGGAGGTTTAGATTAATTTGTCACTTTTGATTAAAGCTGAGTGATGTATTGCCAAACACATTTTACAGGATGGTTTGGATTCTTTTGCAATAAAATTACAATATGTCCTTTGTTAATTTGCTGTATGTAAAGTATAAAGAAAATATTTTCGATCACTACCTTAATTGTATTTTGCAATCACCAAGCAAAGATGGGTTGTGGCATACCACTGTGTGATTGCACAGATTGCAAAGTGTTGAGGTCTTTCACCGTATACAGTTGTTGATATTCAGAAAAGATTCAGGGATTCTGTTAAGACCTCAGTGTGTAAAGACCACAGTTGAACCAGTGAACACTGAGGCCTCTGGGGACACTGAATGAAAAAACCTTTGGTGAATTCAAACACATGAGCTTGGAAGGACTTTGAAGAACTGTTGTTTCTTAACAAAGTCGGCTGCTGCCTCCAGACATCCAAACTGAAACTCTATCATGCAGTAATGATGCAGAGTGACTTGGGCACAAATTCAAGTCAGATAGACTGAAGACAGTGGATATTTGTTCTGTGGTCAGTTCATGTTACATCCATCTATTTAGGGAGTGGGTGTGAATTAGTGCCCATTTCATGAGTGACTTGACAGAAAACATTAAAATTAAGTTGCCCAGTGAAAAGGCTTTATAGTCTTTATTTGTACTTTGTCAAATGAAGAAAGGTAAAATTGAACTGACAAAAAAAGTGTTAGTGTTAAAAAGTGTATTTGAATGTGAAGTAACTTAATCTGGGTTGTGCAGAATGGTTGATTGTCATTCTGTTGGGGCTGTGATGGTGTAAATGGGGTTGAAATTGGCAATACCTTACATGATGGAAATATTTTTTTTTTTTATGTGAAAGAAATAAACCAACTCACCTCCAGACCAGACAAACTTAGGTTCACTAAAATGCGAGTAATATCTTCCTCTTTGAGCTCTACACACATATCGTGCTGTTTGACCAGGAATGATGTAGGAATATTCTGCAGTCCCATTGATGCTACCAGGCAGCAGCACGTTTTTGTAGGTGCTCTGTGACAGATCAGCAACAGTCTTATACCAGTAGAACCTCCATCCTGCAGATGGATGCTCAATCCTACAGTTCAGACTTACTGAGTCTCCAGGACTCAGCCAGGATGGACACACAGTGAGGACAGGTTTAGGAATATCTATTTGGAAAAAGATTTCCAGAATGAAAACATGTTTTTTTTTTCTTTCTTGAAATAATAACTTTACATATATTAATACATGTAAAGATAAATAAATGATAATTGTACATAGACATTTTTGCACAAATGAAACACAAAGGGACTCACAGCCGTGCACTTTCAAATTGAGAGGATCACTCCAATTCGTAGAAGACTGGTGTCCACTTATGTTTGTGCCTTGACATCTGTAGTGTCCACTGTGGAATACATACGCAGTAATCCTGTGTTCGTATCCATTTGAAGGTTTTATTGAGCTGTTTGTTTCCCATTTATACTCCCACAATGAGTGTCCTGCGTTCTCAATCTCACATCTGAGGGAGATCGTTTCTTCTCTGTAGATCTTTGGCCAGTTGGGTTGTAGGGTCACAACAGCTCTCACCTCTGTTCAAATTGAGAAAGGGATCAATGGAAAAAGGTTGACTTACGTCAAAATGTCCTTTATGTCATATTTTAATCTTGATCTCTGCAGATTATACAGTCAACTAAAGCTTGTAAGTTCTCATCAAACTCTCTGTGTGAAAAAAATGGTCGAGAAACTATTGTGGAGCTGAACTTCTACAGTTCAGTTGTAGAAGTGAAGATATTTTACTGGTTAGTAGTAGTTATTACTTTGATGCTATGTGAATAAAAAAATGTTCCTTTACCTTGAGTGTGTCCATAGCAGATTGAATTCAGCACCAACATCGAGACAAAAGCTGTATTTCAATAGACAATTGGAGAAATGAGACAAATTAGACAAAAACAGACATCTTAAATCATTTTGTTCAATTATAATTATAATTTGATAGCCGAGAACTATAACAAAATTATTACTGACAGTGTGTGTAACACAGTCACACAGCCAATGTCTTAACACAAATTGTGTCAAGCCGTCAGTAAAACTGAAAAATGTGTGTCAGTTTTTCTCAGTACGTATATTTCTCTTGCTTGTAACAGAAAGTAGATGATGTACTCACAGAAAGACCCCGTCACACAGAGCGAAACACTCATCATCTTCAAATCAATCCACAAAATACTGAAACTGAAGAACTGAGGAAGAAATGGGAAAAAAATCAGTGCAGATATGTTGTTTAATGGTTTAAACCAGCAGCAAAAAAGGTACAGTGAATTAGTTTGAGCATGTTGGAAATCATCAGGTAACAATACTACAACATGTTCTGAAATACTACAACTAGTTCTTACAGCAGTTCTCCAAGTAAAAACTAACTAACCTGAAAATCCACTGTTTGATTTTCCTCCAGTTGAGCAGCTGTGGTGCAACGCTGCAGTAATATCAAGTGTTGGACAGATCACATGAGTGATTTGTCAGGCTGTACATAAAAAGTCCTTCATTTCCTTCCTGACACAGATATGATCAATCCTTCAACTCATTTATTTCATTTTGTATATTTGTTGCACTTGAATGATTCAGATCATCAAACACATTTTAAAATCACGCAGAAATTACCAGAGTAAATACAAAACACAGTTTCTATGTATTTATTAAACATTCATGTAATACAATGTTGAGAACAGTTGGTTGTTTTCAATGCACAAAAGAAACAGGAGCTGTTCACACGTGAATAAAATGTAACATTTAAAGTAAACTTACCTGATTACAGTTGGGTAACCTGTCTTCTGTAATCACTGTTTGCCTTTAGAAAAACCTGATTTCAGAATTTAGATCTCTCCTGCAGGACTTTATTATCTGTGCTGTATATCTATACCATGCGTAACCAGGTTTCTAATCAGGTTTTTAGAGTAGTGCATGTACATGAAGAAAGGCTGCAGAGAGGGAAAAGAGCAGAGTGGAAGACTGAATTAAAGATGAGGTCACTAAATGGAGCCGTGTGGCTTCATTATTAACGTCGTTCCAAAGTCTAACTAAAGCTGAATCTAACACAACAAGACCAGCAGACGTCTGAATAAGTGACTTTCCACTGCTGTTGTTTCTTTTTTGCCTTATTTGTTCTTCATCTTTCGCCTGCTGTGCTGTCTGTTCAGATTCACACACACACACACACACACACACAGACACACAGTTAATGTCAGGGACCAGTGGCTTCTATCGCTACACAGTTAAAATCTGTGAGTTATAGTTCCAATATAAGTAATCAGATTATCATCTGCTGCATGTTTACAACCAGTAACCTGGTAACTTAAGTGTATGTAAGGAGAGATTATGACATTGCTTATCAGCCACTTACAATCCAGCCCACACACACACACACACACACACACACACACACACACACAGTATACAACCGCATGTACCATACAAACCTACTTAACATATGTCTTGTCTGTGTGGTATTTCTTGTCTTGTTCTCTACACCCTGTTCTGTTGTCTGTGTGCTGAACAGCACCTTTGGGTTCTTTATATAAACCTGAAACAACAAAAAAAAAAAACTGAGATTACGGTTTATTGAAGATCTACGGTAAGTGTGTCTAAAGATATTTTACATTTAGCCATAAATCTTCAAATGTGACCAGCAGCTGTTTGTACTTGGCTTTAGAATAAACTGTTTTATCTGTTACTGCAGGTAATTATTGTCATATCCTGGGGTGACAAACACTGGAGAGACGGCGACGAAACCCACAGAGTGGTGCAACCAAGGTTGCCGCAACTGCAGGGACAGCTGTAGGACCAGGAACAGTGACAGGAACTGGAGTCGGATCCATGACAGGAACAGGAGGCGGATTTGAGACAGGAACTCGATCTGAGACAAGAACTGGAGCTGGAACTGGAGTCGGGTCCGTGACTGGAACAGGAGCAGGATCCAAGACAGGAACAGCACCCACAGTGCTGACTGTGGCAGCAGCAGCAGGAGGAGCAGGACCAGGGACCAAAACAGCATCGGCTGCAGGACAAACAAAAGCAGCAGTAGCTGCAGGACTAACAAAGGCAGCATCGGCTGCACGACTAACTTAAGCAGCTTCGGCTGCATGACCAACAAAACCCGCAGCATTGGCTGCAGGACCAACAAAACCCGCAGTAGCTGCAATAACCGAATCTGAACCTGGTGCAACGGCTGCAACTGACCCTGGAACCCGGGGAGCCTTCCGCCTCCAACATGGATGTGGGCGCTTGCTGGGAAATCCCATCCACAAAGCCAGGCAGGTTCCCTCATACAGTGAGTACTGGGCATCACTAAATAATGGAGGCTGGCTAACTGAAAATCCGCTCCAAAGGTCTAGATCAGGAGCTGAATGGCCTTTGAGCTCTGCATAAATACAGCAGGTTTCCTCTGGGCTCAAAGCAAAGGGTTCTAGAGGGTCAGGTGAGGTGAGTGCAGTGCCATAAAAGTCCAGGGTATCCTCATCTGAATTATCAGCTCCATAAACAAAACGGTAGCAGGGGAGAAAAATGGAACGACCAGTGGTGGAATGAGGGAATTCCATGGTTGCTAATTTGGCTGGTTTGTTTTGTTACAAACTACCAAATGGAAGAGGGGAGTACAGACAAAAGGTATTTATCAACAAAATGGGCAGGGGACACAGGCAACTAACAAACACTAACAGTGTCAAGTGTCAACATAAAGAGAACCGAAAACACAGTGGACAAATACCAAGTGACAAACAAAAGCGCTGCAGTGACGCAGGCAAAAGACGAACTAATAAACATACAAAGTACCAACAAATAAAGCAGTGAACAAACATACAAACTACAACTCAGCAAAATAGAAATACAAAGTAACAAACGAAAACACTGCCCAGGGTAGGAGAAACAAACAAACAGTACAAAGTATCAACTAAAAACCCTCTAATCCTGATCTGTCTTTGCCTTTTGGATTTTCGGACTGTGGACCTCAAACTGTGCTTCTGACCTTCTGCTTCTCTGTCTGCCTCTGATTGTTGGATTGTGGATTTGGACTTGTTACTAGTGGCTGCATGGATAAAGTTCAATGCTCTATCTCTTGCCCACAGAGTGGTTAACTCCACAGCTCCATCTTATCTCAATTCAATCATTCAGGTCTACATCCCCTCCTGTCCACTGCGCTCGTCAACCATCGACACCAAGGAAAACTGTTCAGCTCAGTGATCCCACGATGGTGGAATGAGCTGCCTATCTCTGCACACTCAGCCACTTCAACTTGCAATCTTTAAAAAACTGCTGAAAACAGAACTCTTCCGCATCTTCCTTTGTACTTAAAAAAAAAACGTTTCTGCTCTTTTTTCTGCCATCAACTTCTTTGATGGCACTTTGTCCATGTTTTTCTTCTTGACCTAGCTCTGACTCGTTCGTCGCTTTGGATAAAAGCATCTGCAAAATGACTAAATGTAAATGCACTAGGACTGTGGATGACTCTGTTTATAAGACTGTGGACTTTGGATTTGTGCATGTGGACATTGTTTGCCTGGATCGTTTGCCTCCTGTTTTCTCTCACCACACTGGACCTCCTCTGCTTATTAAGTGCACCTACATTTTCTCCTCATCTACTGGATTCCTGTCTTCACACTCACGCAGTTATGTTACTTCTAGACTCACGTCTAATCTACCTCTAGTCACCTGCTCTGTTCCTTCTGGCACCTCCCTCATATCAAACTGTGAGTCCTTATCAGACCACATACTTACCTGTTCTCCCTGTGTCGTTCGTCACATCACCTGTCATGGTTTCAGGCTCGTGGCTGCTTGTACTTCCCCATGCCCTTATTTTGTCAACTTCCTGTTTCCTCTTCCCAGCCTGATCACATTCACTCCCCTAATTGAGTACACCTGGTTTCCCTCACAGTATAAATACCGGCCTGCTCACCTGTCTCCCTTGCCAGATAGTCAAACCTAAACCCTGGACACTATCCAGTGTTTCATTTGGACTGATTTACTTTGGATTTTTTACACTCTGTCTGCCTTGGACCCTGTCTCTTGTCTGACCCTCTGGTGCTGTGAGTTCTGTTTATTCCCGTCATTCCCCCTGCTCACATTATCAGAACTGTACCTGTATCTGCCTGATTCTATTTCTCTGACCTGCACCCCTTCTACTCTGGATTCCCCCTCACTGGACCAGCCTTACTTGACCCTGCTTCCTGTCTGCCCCTCTGGTTCTGTGAGTTTTCCTTTGATCTGTTTTCTCCCTCCTTGTTCCCTTCCCTGCTCAGACTCCTTTGTGTTTTAACCTGGATTGTCTTACTGTTGTGGATTTTGCCTGTTGGACTTACCTCAGAACTGCCTAATGTATGATCTGGATTACCCTTGACCAGAGTTTAGCCTTTTGGATTCATTGTTTGGACTGTCTGTGTTCATTACCCCAGACAGTTTTTCCACACCAGTTTTAGACATTTATTTGCATTTTTGCCCATCATTAAATCTTTCTCTTTTTCACAAAACACACACCTCTGCACTTAGTTTGACCACAGTCGACAACACTTCCTGTCTGTCAGACAGAAACTGAATTAAATACAACAAATGTACAGTAGAATCACACGACCCTAATGATGAGTTACTAGAGAACAGACTGGGAGATGCTGAATGATGGAGTAGGTAATGATGAGTTCAAGAGTAACTGAAACAGGATGATGGCCACTTGACATATATCAATGTTGTGTTTTGAATTAGTAACAGGACTTTAGTTCACACACACTTTACAGGTTTACTGAGTGTTTTTCTGTCTGAGCTTTTTGGACTGAAGTCAGCATTAAACAGAGAAGGCAACATTACCTGAATATTACCTGAACATTAACTGAGGAACACAATACTCTTAATGTTGTATTTTCCTCTTTACACTTGAGAGAGAGATGTTAGTGGAGCAGAATTTAGACTGTGTCATCACCACATGGTGTTCATACAGGAAGCAGTAAGCTACTGAAAGCCTGTGGTTGTGACAGCCACATATTTACATCTGTGTCACAGCACACATTAGACTTTAACTGCAGGCTGTATGTTTCTGTTTTATTAGCACAGAAAGGATGAGGTCATTCATTTGCAGTAAAGATACATTATAAATACGCTTCTCTACAGTCTAAACTACAGTCTCCTCTACACATGTATTGCTGATCAGTTGCAAAATGCATCATCTACTACCTCATATTGATCTACACTGATACTACCGGTGGTTTTAGTGATGTGGCGGACAGAGCTCTGACAGGTCTGTAGTCTGTAGTGCAGCACATTTGAAGTTTGCAAAAGAGCACCTGGATGTTCCACAGCACTACTGGCAAATATTCTGTGGACATATGAAACCAAAATTGAGTTGTTTGGAAAAAACACACAACACTATGTGTGGGGAAAAAAAGGCACAGCACACCAACATCAAAACCTCATCCCCACTGTAAAACATGGCAGAGGGAGCATCATGGTTTGGGGCTGCTTTGATGCCTCAAGGCCTGGACGGATTGTTGTCATTGATGGAAAATGAATTCCAGAGTTTATCAAGACATTTTGCAGGAAAACGTAAGACCATCTGTCCTCAAAAGAAGCTCCACAGAAGATGGGTGATCCAACAGGACAATGACCCAAAGCATACAAATAATTAAAAAAAAAAGAATGGCTTCAGCAGAACAAAACACACCTTCTGGAGTGGCCCAGTCAGAGTCCTGACCTCAACCTGATTGAAATGCTGTGGCATGACCTTAAGAGAGCCATTCACACCAGACATCCCAAGAATACTGAGAAGAGGACTGGTCCAAACTTACTCCAGGTCGTTGTGCAGGTCTGATCTGCAACTACAGGAAACGTTTGGTCGAGGTTATTGCCGCCAAAGACGGGTCAACCAGTTATTAAGTCCAAAGGTTCACATACTTTTTCCACCCTGCACTGTGAATGTTTACATATTATGCTCAATAAAAACATGAAAACATATAAAGTTTGTGTACTATTATTTTCAGCAGTGTTTTTCTATTGTTGTGATTAGATGAAGATCAGAGCACATTTTATGACAAACTATAGCTGGATTACAGCTGGGATGGAGCTGCTGATTGTGACTGTAGTCGTATCTCTGCTCCAGTTGTTACTGTATTTGCTCAGTGTGAATAAAACTATATGAACCACTCAGTAGAGTTAAACAGAGCAGCAGATAAACACAGCTGAATACCACAAACAGCTGGAGCTGATCCCAGCTGTCCCTGGAAGAAAGGTTGTGTTGTGTACTGTACAGGTTACTGTACAACATCTTTCTGTCTACAGCTTTACTGAGTGATTCACATAGTTTTTAACCAAATGAGCTAATATGAACAATCTGAATCACAATCTTTCTGTCTCCATCTCTCTGAGTTACAGTGATACTTGCTGCTCAGCAGCCACAGCTGAGGGTGAACCCACTCACTCTGTGGACACAGCCAGCGAGGATCTACTGCATGATACGGACTATAGGCTACTATAGAATAGATCATTATGGACCAGATCTAATTTAAAAACTAGTGTGAGGGTTCTGTAGTAATCCAGAAACAGTGGGTGTAGATGTTGTTTTTCTTGAGTTTACCTGTATTGTCTAAACTGGTTTAGATTGTAGCCAATACAGTTTGTCTGTTGAGGTACATGTGAGCAGAACACAGTGCTGAAGAAAAACAAAGAGATTTGAGACGAGTGGGAGTGAAAAGGATGAGAAATGAGTAGATTAGAGGGACAGCACAGTTAGAGGAAGGATGCAGAGAATATCAGGAGAAGAATGATGAGGATGGAGCTGCCAGAAAGGAGGAGAAGAGAAAGACCAAAGAGGAGGTTCATGGACATGGTCGGTGTGACAGAGGACCAATCAGAGAACAGAGTGAGATGGAGACAAATGACTGACTGTGGCAACCCCTAAAGGGAGCAGCCGGAAGAAGAAGGAGAGGAATCAAAGATGAATATCAATGTTTTTCAAATGAACCTATCGTATGAAAAGGAAAAATTCCAGTATCATCACAACCCTAATTAGTACTAACTGTGACTGAAGCATTTAAAGTATTAGAATAGATTTAGTAAATTTCATTTTTAGAAAAAGGACATTTGGAACTAAACTGGTTCCAATTGTCAGCAAATGAAATGAAGCTTAAAGTACAGAGAAACTCAGTGAAACATGTTTGTGCTTTTCAAGCAGACTGACTAAAGAATCTCTCTGAAACTAGACTGAAGCTGATTCACAGAACACAGTGAAACTTGAAATGGGTCAAACTGCTCTAATGCATCGTTTACATCAAGGAATACATGTACATAGATCATCTTGAAACATTGTAAAGAATATATACAAATAAATATTGATAAAATAAAAATAATCAGGTTTTTATTGTGACTGGATCCAGATTACAGTGAGTCATTCAATCACTTACACACACACACAATGAATGTCTCATATCTGACACACATACTGCATGAAGAGTGGAGTTAGAACAGAGCAAGAATTAAAAACGGGACTAGTTTGTGACATTTGAAATGAAAAGAACAAATGTCTTGTTGCTCTGAACAGTTCACACAACAACAATCTGTCTTTTGTCAAGTTTGATAATGTCAGAGGGAAAAGACTGTGGGATGTGTTTAGTACATAAAGCAATTAAAAACAAACAACTTACTACTGGAAATATGTGTAAAAAGGTAAAAATACAAATAGAAAATACATAGTTACATACTGTACATATATCAGCAGGATATGTAGTAGATCAAACTACATATACACAGTAAACGTGTGTGAAAAAGCTTCTCTCTGCACCGTCACCTCTGTCCTACTGTACAACTAAATGATCATTTAGCTGCTGTTTGGAACATCCAGCCATCTGTGCTTTGTGCTGAAATAACAGAATATGTACATCATAATCTTAGGAGCATGTGTGATGATGTGTTCTGTTGTGTCATCTATTAACACATTACAGGACAAACTACTGAGCATGTTGTCATGTTTTCTAGCAGAGATGCTCACAGTGGTTTTATTAAATACTGTCAATCATTTGTCTTTGGTTTGTTTTCCTTACAGGCCTGATAAAAAACACAGAAACAACATGGAGTTATCAGAGATGGAACCATGCTTTCTGACATTATTATGAGTTGTAACTCATTTAATTATTTGTCAAATAAATCATCACCATAAGCTACATGGCAGCATTATCACCAAAAGACGTTCCAGGTTTGACTTGAGTACAAACAGGTTCATCTGTCGCTGCAGCAGAAGATTTTCCTGTGAACAGAAGTGATTTGATTGAAATATTTGTTTGTAATTTCATAATTAACTATGATAACATAGTGAACTAAGGTAGTCACATTAATATCTCCAGTACATTTCAAGCCCCACCCCATTTGTAAACTGCTATGAATTAGTGCTGTTGGCGGAGACTTAAACATTTGCCAATGTGGATTTAATGCAATGCGCAGACTTTACCCACCTTTGTTTTCTGTGGCTTTTCCTTTCTTGTGTTTGTCGATCTGGGCATACACCTTACTGTCATCTGTAACAGAAACATGTGGGCATAGGTTTGTTTAACAGATATATAACATACAGCTGATGGATGAACAGATGGATTCCTGAATGAAAATAAAAAAAGAAAACTGTAGCATCAGATGTTGAAATATAAAACAAAACAAAATACACTGACATCTATTTGATGTCATTAAACTCAACTTTTGTCTTTGTATTTGTGTCCTAAAGTTTACTTCTTCATCAACACTGAAAAATATTCTTACACTAAAGCTGACCTGCTGCTTTTTAAAACATCCTGCAATTAAACATTTCTACATATATGTTTTCGATAAATTACGTTACCACCAAAGCACAAATACTAAATAGGAATACACATATAAATCATGCCTTGTGTTAAAATAAATAATGTAGGTTAAAATATTGTGTGCTCATTTATGATGAAGTGATCAATAATGTTTGACACATTATTGTAAAAATCACAGGGTGTCTCATGTTTTATAGCAGATATGCTCACAGTGGTTTTTATAAAATACCATCAAACTTTGTTTTGTTTTTCAGAACTGGTGGAAAAAACTAAAAAACAACAACATGAGGTTATCAGCTTTTTTTTTTATACAAAAATAAAGCTCATGTGTCAACAACACGACTCCAACCCACTAAACTAAGCAGTGCTCAGCACAGTTCCAGTGATTAAACTCAAATATCTAAATCATAGTTTTGCAAACCTGTGAACACAAATGTCATTATTGAGAAACTGTGTTCTCCCAGAAACACCTTGATGACCAGTTGCTCCCAGTCATGTAATACATGTGAAAACTCAGTTGAGGAACACATATCATGTGTCCAAGTATAAAAGAGGATCCAAGTAATGACATCCAGGCAGAGCTGTCATGGTTCCAGCCTCGTTGCTGCTGGTGTTTCCCCCCGTGCTTTTATTTTGGCAACTTTCTGTTTCCTCTTCCCAGTCTGATCACATGCACTCACCTGATTGGTTACACCTGGTTTCCCCCTCGGTATAAATACCGGCCTGCTCACCTGTTTCCCCTGCTAGATAGTTTGTTCTCAACTCCCGGACACTATCCCTTGTTTTCTTGGACTGACTTATTTTGGATTTTTTTGGACTCTGCCTGTTCTAGACCCTGTCTCTTGTCTGACCCCCTGGTACTGTGAGTTCTGTTTATTCCCTGTCTTTACCCCTGCTCACGGTACCAGACATGTACCTGGACTTCTACCCCTTTACCCTGGCTACCCTGGATTCCCCCTCACTGGACCAGCCTGACCTGACCCTGCTCCCCCTCTGGTTCAGTGAGTTTTCCTCCTGTCTGTTTTCTCCCTCGTTTTTCCCTTCCCTGCTCTGTTTCGGTTTGGATCTCCCTGTGTGTCGACCTGGATTGTTTTTCTGTTGTGGATTTTGCCTGTCAGTCTTATCTCAGAACTGCCTAACTGTGTATGACCTGGATTCCCCACGACCTCTGAGTAAGCCCGGTGGATTATTGTTTGGACTATCTTCTCGGGATGCTTGTTGACACTTGTTACTGTCCTGAACTTTCTCCATTGTCCTCCATTCTGTCCATGTGCTCTCCATTGGTCGGCCATTTTAGTTGTGACGTCACGTCCGGTTCTCACCCAGTCCACCATACTCACTCGACGTCATCTCCTTGCATCTAGTGACTCTTGTATCCATTGATTTACCATTGTTCTGTTGCTGTAAATAAAGATTTAATATTTGGTCCTGTCTGATCTCTGGCCATAGAGTCCTTCATCAAACTCGTGACAAGAGCAATGGTGCAGGGGGATGAGGCCTGACATTTTCCTCACTCACACTCTTTCCACATCAGTGTTTCCATGGACTCCATGGTCAAGGGAAAAGGGGTTCTTTGGTCCCACCAAAATGGTGCTTTTTGGCCATCAGACAAGATGCTATGTTAGGCGCACACCAAACACTGCACATCACCACAAAAAGACCATCCTCACTCTGAAACGTGGTGGTGGCAGCATCACGCTGTTGGATGCTGCTCGGCCTTGGAAGGCTTGTTAAGGTAGAGGGTAAGATGAATGCAGCAAAATATAGGTCAATCCTGGAGGACAATCTTATTTAGTCTGCACTACGGCTTGGGAGAAAATTTGTTTTCCAGTAAGACAATGACCTGAATCATACAGCTTCACAGAAATGGTTTAGCGACAACAAGGTGAATGTTCTGGAGTTAAAGCCCAGACCTCAATCCAATAGGGAATTTGTGGATGGACTTGAAAAGGGCTGTGCACACAAGATCCCCAAAAAACCTAGAGCTTGAGCAGTTTTGCAAAGGAAAACAAAACATTCCAGTGTCCAGATGTTCAAGCCTAAAGAGACCTATCCACACAGAGTCCATGCTGTGATGCCGCCAAAGGTGCATCTAATAAATACTGATCTGAAGGGGGTGAATATTATTGCACTGATTCACCATATATGTGTGTGTATATGTGTATGTATGGATATATTTAACTGACTTTACTTTAGAGGAACCTGTTTTTACTTTTACATTAATGAGGTATTTTTCTGAAATTCTTTTGTCAAAGTCGCCAACTTTTATTGACCATGAATGATTTATAATGTCAATAAAATAATGAAACGTCCAAGAGGGCGAATACTTTTTATAGGCACTGTATGTTTCTATATAAATAACCTCAATAAAAGGTCAATAACAGGTTTGGGGGGAGATCCTCCCTCAAGTGGAGGAGTTTAAGTATCTCGGGGTCTTGTTCACGAGTGAGGGAAATAGGGAGCGTGAGATTGACAGACGGATTGGTGCATCGGCAGCAGTAATGCGGTCGGTGTACCGGTCCGTCGTGGTGAAAAAGGAGCTGAGCCGAAAGGCAAAGCTCTCGATTTACCGGTCAGTCTATGTTCCTACCCTCACCTATGATCATGAGCTTTGGGTCATGACCGAAAGGACAAGGTCGCGGATACAAGCGGCCGAAATGAGTTTCCTCCGCAGAGTGGCTGGGCGCACCCTTAGAGATAGGGTGAGGAGCTCAGTCACCCGGGAGGAGCTCGGAGTAGAGCCGCTGCTCCTCTGCATCGAGAGGGGCCAGTTGAGGTGGCTTGGGCATCTGTTTCGGATGCCTCCGAGAGGGAGGTTTTTCGTATATGTCCCACCGGGTGGAGACTATGTCTCTCGGCTCTCAGCTGCTCCCCCCGCGACCCGGCCCCGGATAAGCGGTGGAAAATGGATGGATGGATAAACTCAATAAAACTGTAAAGAATTTCTGGAAATGGGTTTAAACATTTGGGAATAACTGTAATAAGAAATATAATTAAAACCCTTACAGTACTAATTACAAACGATGTCCATTTTAGAAATACTGAACACACTGAACACTGTGTCCAAGATGTTTGTTGGACAGCCGCTACAGATAAATACAGACTTTACCAACCTTGGTTTTTCTTGGCTTTTCCTTTCTTGTGTCTGTCGATCTTGGCATACAGCAGACTGTCATCTGAAACAGAAACAACATGTTAGCATTGGTTTGTTCAGCAGACATATAACATAAAACTAATTTATGTAACGATCCATGGTGACTTTACTGAACTGCATATTGACCCATAATTATATTTAACCATGTGACATATTGTACAAGCTTTGATTTCTGAGACAGTAAACTGAGCTCTCCTCTGCATTATGCTGCTTCCCTGTTGAAATAATCAGATGAACTCGTCAAAGTAAAAATAACGATGATTTAAGACACAGAAGGCTGTAAAATCTTTGAATTAGATTTCTTGTATAATAATTGGAGTCCTCACCCTTCTTCTTTCCAAGGGTTTGAAGTTCAATCAAATAATATGTGGCATCATTGGATATATCTGAAATATACAGATTGTTTTAGTATAAAATCATTACAGACATTTCTAACTAAACATACAGTATGAATCTTTTGTTACTGTACCATTTCCAGTGTTTTCAGAGTCATTCTCTAATTCATAGATATGAGCCCCACCTACAGGAAAATAGAAATAAATATGTTTATGTACAAATAAAAATTATACTTCAAATAAACTCACTTTTGTTTTTTGTTTTGTTTTTAAAGATGTCAACAGAACTAGTACAAATACAGCACATCTTTAATATTTCATAGTCTTTCTTATATTGAAAAAGTCACACTCTGCCCTGTAAGATATATTCATATTGTTCTCATCTACATTCGTGTCTTATGAGTAAACAGTGAAACAATAATATTTTTGGATTATTTCCATGTGGTAGTTTAGGTTCAGTTCAGGTTGAATCAATGTAACATTCAGTTTTACATGTGGATTTCTTGCTGTGATTAAATCACCTCAGGAACTGATTGTAAGGAAGAGTTAATGCAAAGTCAACAACAGCAATAAGAATCCAAATAACAAAAAGGTAAAGCAGAGAAACCTAAATCATCATCATCAGTTCAAATACTGACCATAGAGAGGAGAGGACTGGTCATTATGATGGTTTTCACTCTGGTTGACCCTGTGATTTGTGGTGGGGGGGCTGCTGCTCTCTGACTGAATCCACCTTAACACAAATAAATACATATGTTTAATCCAGAGGTGGAAAGTGCTGCTGTTAAATATAAGAAGAGAGGAAACAGTTTACTGACCTGATACAGCAGGAATCTGTGAAAAAGACATTTGTTGTTACATAGTTTTCAAACATAAAGAATCCTGCTGCTGTTTCATGCTATGACTTTAAAACACATCTATGTATCTGAATAATACAAGAGAAAGTAGCAAATAAACAGCTAATATCAGAGAGACAAATATCTCACGCTTGGACCGTCTGAAGCGACACAACAGGAGCAGAAGAACGAGAAGAACGAGAGAAACGACTCCACAAATCAGTCCAATGATCAGTGACCACGGAAATATTTCATGTCCTGCAGAGACAATAAGAATAAATATTATGTTGTAGTCAAAAACTTCAAATAATCTATTTTACACATGAGAAAATACATAAATCATTTGAATGTTACTCACTCGTCACTGTCATCCAACTCTGTGGTGACTCTTTTCCTGAGTGTTGACATTTGTAGAAACCTTCATGTGACTTTGACACTGCAGAGATAATCAGCTCCACTCTGGTATCATTTTGGAGAAGTTTGTCATTTTGATAGAAAAACACGTTGTTGGAAAGTTTTTGTCCTGTCTTCAATCTGCAGCCAAGAGAAACAGACTGTCCCTCAGTCACAGGACGAACAGGACTCATCAGGATCATATCTGCATCTAGAAAACAGTCAAACAGTAACAAGTTTCAGTCAGAGATCATCTGCAGAAGAAGCTGACGTAGAGTGATGCGACATTTATTTACTGATATTTAATCTAATACTTACAAACTATAAGTTACTTTTTGACACATAAACAGCTTTTCTACAGTTTCTAGGAATAAATGATCCAACACTTGATTTGAATTGTGATGATTGACACTAAATCTTCAGACTAATCCTGATCTTCACCATTGATAAGAGACAGTATGGAACTGTCCTCTCTTTGGAAACAGAATAAGAGTAAAGCTGCAACTGGGATGAAGCCAAACGACAGCTTGTTACAGCAGCTCTAGAGAGAACAGGACATATGGACACATCAATATACTGTGTCATTTATCATTTGAGCCCTGATCAGATGTGTCACCAAATGTGGTCACCAGAGGGAGCTGCTGTTTGAACAGTACACTATAAAGTAGAAACAACAACAAAGAAAACTGTAAAGACAAACTACCAAGATTATTAGTTGTGATATGAGACTTTTGTCTGTTGATGTCATGTTATTTAATCTACTGTACCATGTAGCAGAGTCATGAACTAAACTCTGAAAACTTCACTGTGTACAACTCAGTTCTAAGAAGTAAATGATATAACTGCATTTAGAAGATGCTGTAAATACAGTAATGAAATGAAAAGAATCCAACATACTGTGTCCAGTGATGTTGACTGAATTAGTGAACTGTCCTGATCCAGACTCACACCAGTACACTGCAGAACTGTTCAGTCCACTAATGTTACATGTTGATCCAGTCATCGTCCCCCAGTCAGAACAGAGGGACAGGTAACTGTCCTCAGGAAACCTCCTCACTCTCCACTCAGTAGAGTTTCCTTCACAGCTCAGAGACACAGAGTCAGAGGTGAAGTGTTGAACTCTGTCAGGACTCACAGTGAGAGACGCTGATGGAGGAAAATCTGAAACACAAAACATGTTGTACACACACATGTTGTGACTTATACAGAGCTAAACAAGAACCTCAAAAGATTTCTCATTTTTATTAATATCATAGGTCAACAGGATACCTGGAGATTTCTTCAGCTTTACAAAGTTCATTACTTTGCTGACATAGATTTGACATGTTGGTCACAGACAAATAACTGGAAGATAAAGATGAAAAGAAAGGAACAAAGGAACAAACTGACCTCCAGACCAGACAAACGTTGGTTTGCTGTGTTCAGTGTAAAACACTGGTTCTCCTCTTCCAGCTCTACACACATATCCTGCTGTGTGTGTCTGTCCATGAACCACGTAAGAATCCTCTTCAGTGCCACTGTCACAACCAGGTAGCAGCTCATATCTGTAGAGTCTGTCTGACAGTTTGGGAACAGTCTTATACCAGTAGAACCTCCATCCTGCAGATGGATGTTCAACCTCACACTTCAGAGTTACTGAGGCTCCAGGACTCAGCCAGGATGGAGACACAGTGAGGACAGACTGGGGTTTATCTGTTGGAAACAGGTTTTCTCAGTATCAACACATGTTATGTCTACTGTGCAACATTAAATTCAATTTATCTGAACTTGAATAATCTTGTAATAGGTATTAGAAACTTTAAGATGGTCTAATTATGGAAAATCTAAATGTCAATATTCCCTGTTTATTTGTTGTGATTTGATGTGATTAACTATAGATGCCTCATGTATTACTCATCGGGTTTTTCAGGTTCTACTGAGTCCAATAAATAAAAACTCTTGAAGTTCAGTGACCAGTTTTCTCTCAAAATTGCTGTTCTGTGGTAACTGGACTTGTCTGAGATTCTGGACTTGAGTCCAGAAAAAGTGTCTAACAGTGATCTATGATCAGAGCTATCTGATCTACACCATGAGCCAAAACCAAACCACATCATGACAGAGAGTCAGAACCTTCCACAAAACCGACCCCCATTCAATTTATCTTTATTCTTGTAGTAAACATGAAGAGAAGTTTTAAATTAAATTATAGATCATTTTCATTATTTTCTTCATTGTCTACTTACGTGACACAGTCAGTTTGATGACTCTGCTCCACTCTGTTAACAAATAGTCTCCTCTGCCCCGACAACTGTAGTCTCCACTGTGGGACTCAGCAGCTCTGTAGATCCTGTATTCACTTTGTGTTGGATATGTGTTCAGGTTTGTTGGTCTCCATTCATACGTCCACTGAGTACGTTCATGGTTCTGGATCCAACATCTGACAGTGATTGTTTCACCAGTGTAGATCAGAGACCAGTTGGGATCCAGAGTCACAGTGGGCCTGATGGAAACTGTTGACATGGAAACAGTTTTCTATCTAATATCTACTGTATCAGCAAATCAATAAACAATAATTCACAGATTTATAAAACGTCAAATGAGAGTTTGACTCATTTATGAACTTTTATCATGAAGTTTTGTGGAGAACAAGTGGAGGAGAAAGTATCATCTGATAACTCTGACTCTCTCTCTTCTTTACTCTCTGTCCCCTAAAAACACAAAGACCATCTCACCTAAAATCTACAAACATGTATTTTCAGGTCTTATTCTGATAAGAATCACTAATTAATACAGTAATAGAAAAATAATATCACCTGTTTTCTTAATAGTAACTTCATCACTGTTCTCTGTGTAGTAAACTGGGTTTCCTCTTCCTCCTCTGCAGTAATAGACGCCTCCTTCTGAAACTCTGTTCTCTGATGACCAAGACCCTGAGTTATGTCTGAACCAGTATTTCCAGCCCTCAGACTCGTCCACAGAGCAGCTCAGTGTCACTCTGCCTCCTACTGGTATGACTTCACTGTCTGCTCTCAGCGAGGCTCTGGGTCTATTTGCTGTTTAGTTCATTGTAAAAACAAACATATAAAAGTTAGAACAAGACTTTCTCCACATTTCACTGACTTCACTATATTGACTAATTCATTTGCTGCTGCTATTAAACATGAAACTGTTTTTTTAAAACTGTCGTAGGGAAACTTCACTTCCAGCTCCCAAATAAATTCAGATTTAAACCAAGATAGATTGATACATTTCTATTAGTCCCATGATTCACTGGTTTACCTGTAGCCTTTACAGCACATTTTAGAATAAGGGAACACAACAAGTAAGTAAGTGAAGAGTTCAATGTGGTGTTATATATTATATACAATGAATACAAAGAAAACTACTACAAATTCTTATTGTAAATGTGAAGTGTTGTATTTCAGAATATATAAAAATATCAAACTGACCTGATACAGTCAGTGTGAAGTTTTTACTCCACTGTGTTGAAGAATAGGAGTCTCTTCTGTTTCTGCCCCTACACATGTAGTTTCCACTGCTGGACTCAGAAACACTGAGAGTCCAGTAATTAACATGTGTCTGATGTGAAGTTGACTGAGGTGTTTTCCATTCATAATCCCACTCAGTGTCTCCACCTCCCTGGATCTCACATCTGACAGTGATCTTCTCTCCACTGAAGATCTGAGACCAGTCAGGTTGTAGAGTCACAGAGACAGAAGTGGAAACTGAGAGACACAAAGAGAAATATTGAATTAACTCAATTAACTTGTTTGGTGTAAAATGTCCTGAGAGATGTTTGTTGAAATATTAGAAACACAGGAACTAAACTCACCAGTTATCTCAACAGAGACCTCATCACTGTAATCAGTGTAGTAAACTGGTTTTCCTCTTCTTCCTCTGCACCTGTAGATTCCTCCTTGTGAGACTCTGATATCTCTGTTTTCTTCACCATCAACCTGAGCTTCATCAGAGTTTGAGGTTCGTCTGAACCAGTTATATTTCCAGCCCTCAGACTCGTCCACAGAGCAGCTCAGTGTCACTCTGCCTCCTACTGGTATGATTGTTGGACCTGCTGTCACTTTGGCTTTGGGTATAGCTGTTTCGATTTAAAATAATGAAATAAACAACTTAAATCATGAAATGTGTAGGTTTTAATCTAATTATGAAAGCAACTTTCAGGTTCAGTCAGTTTAACTTATATTCCCCAAATATCAGATTACAATAAAAAATAATATTTCTCCATGGTAGATCTCAGACCAGTTGGGATTCAGAGTCACAACCACCCTGTTTGAGACTGTTACTGTTCAACAATTTACAAGAACAACAAAGATGTTAAATTGTATTCAGACAGATTTCTATTCTACATTGTGAGTTTCAAATCTTCTTGTCAAACTCACCCAGTGTGTTAATTCTAACTGACTGGCTGTACTGGGAGTAGTAAACTGGTTCTCCTCTTCCTCCTCTGCACCAGTACTGTCCTTCCTGTGAGACACTGATTTGTCCAGAGGAGTTGAAAACAGCATCTTGTAGTGTCAGAGGTTCAGAGGATTTATTGTGTCTGTACCAGTAATATTTCCAACCAGATGATGGATTCACAGAGCAGCTCAGAGACACACTGCCCCCTACTGGTATGATTGTTGTTGTAAGTTTGGCTTTGGGTTTATCTGTTGACAAAACATGACAAAACATGTAAAAACATTTTCAGATGGAAATTCCTTTAAAGTCATTTAAATTTACTATGTCATTTGACAGACACTTTTATCCAAAGTGACTTATAAGTTAGATACAAGTCATGCGACAGACTCTACTATTGAAATCCTTCCACATATTTCACTTTTTTTTATTTCTCAAAGTCTACAGTCAATACTACTATAGTTTTAGATTACAGGGCACCAACATGCACCATGTGTTGAAACTATCAAGTAATTCTGGTCAAAGTTTCTGAGCAAAAAAAAAAAAATCTTTACATAGTAAAATCAAAATATATTTAAATAGTTCATAATCAGACAATTAGACAAAACACACTGAAAGAATAGGATCATAAATACTATCATTTCTGTTGGTAAAACATTGATGACTCACCTGATACAGTTAAAGAGACAATATTACTTTTTTTTATTTGATTTGAGCTCCTGTGGAAACCAAAACAGTGGTATCGACCACTGTGACTTGTAGATAGAGGTTGTAATGTGAAGCGTTTATGTGAATTGTACTGAACAAACTCTCGACCGTCTTTATTCCATCTGTATTTCCAGTCAGTGTATTTTCCTTCCTTCATGTCACATATGAAGGTCACAGACTGTCCAGCAAAAAAACTGGACCAGTTGGGCTCAAGGGTCAAAACAGCATCTAAAACCAACAGAAACATACAAATAACTCTTCAAAATTATGAATATAATGTATTACAGTACAAACTATTTTACTCACAGAGAGAGATTAATCATAATGAAATAAATAATAATAAGAGAAGTGAACATTTACCTTGAGCATGTCCAGAGGAGAAGATTGTGTTTAGCACTGAAATAAAGACTGAAACTTAGCACATCAAGAGGAAAACACAGCAAACAACTGGACTTTCATTAATGACTAAATGTAACAAATGATCAGTGGTAAAAATCACATCAAACTGTATCTGATGATTTAACACAGTCGTCCTCTAAAGATCCTTCCTACAAAACAACCAAGCTGATAACAAGTGTGCTCTGTTCAAAGTGAACAAACCTCTGATCCTCTGTTCTCCTCACTACAACATTTTCTCTCATTTGTTCCATCAATCAGTGATTTACTCACAGAAAAACTGCAGCACACAGAGAAAAGTGTGTCCCATCCTCACATCCAACACTGACTGTGGGAGAAATTCTTCAAACTGCAGCAAATGAAGAGAAACACAAGTTACTGTACCTCCTGTGCTCATGGACTTTGGTTCTGTATTATTAGTTTATTTACTGGTACATTTGAGGACTTATATACAGCAACTAGTCATATGTGATATAATCCTTTATGTTGAGCTCATTGTTTGAACAAATATTGAGAATATCTGTTTTTTTTATAAACAATAAAAATGATATTGAGGCTAAAACCACAGCACAGCAACAATGGAAATGAAAACAGTTTATATGTGAAGTAAATATGAGAAACATAAGTTAAGAACATTATTAGTAGAGTGTTTGGATAACAGAATGGAAAACAGGAGACTTGTACAGTTTTTGTACTAGAAATACAGAAAATGCTGATGAACTGGTTTTCTGGAGTTTACATATATTTTAACAACAGAGACAGAGATGACTTCTTGAGCTACATTTCAAACACAACAAAAACTGTTTAAATGACGTCATGGTTAAAATCTTTATGGTTAAAACATCAACTACAGTTTTCACTTTGTTGTGTTAAAAGTCAGAAACTAACAGGAGCAAACATTTCCCGTTTAATATATTTACTCTTCCAAAGTTCTATGACTAAATAAAACTTTAGACTTACAGGAAAAAAAACAGGTAAATATTAACTATATGATTTGTTCTACAATAAAAACGTTTAACTTTTTATACCATATTTATAAAAATAGCAGATTTTACAGGTTTGATCTCAGAAACTTCCTAACTTCCACCTACAGCTCTTTATTCACATGTTTATTTATCTGCTACCAACAAAAACAAATTAGTCAATTTTAAAAGCAGGTGATGCATTGTTAAAATAAAAAAATAAATTGTTAAATAAAGTGGTGATGAAGACTGTACTGATTCATTTATTGGATTGAATGTTTCACTGATTACATTATAATGTATTTCTATTACACTATAAATGTAGTTATTGAGAAAAATAGAGGTGAGAAATATTTCAAAAACCTTATTTCTGAGAATTTTATTTGAAAAATCATCAACATCCTTAATTTTTATTTTCTAGAAACTGACCCTTTAGCAATAAAATAGAAACCCGCTAAACTGGTGTGTTCACTGGACACACCTCAGTAAGAAAATTAATTAAATTAAAAGGCAAACATATTTTACATTTGTATTATTAACTGCAATAAATTGGTGAAGAAAGTTTTTAAAGTGAAAAACTGAAAAAACTAAAATATCTTTAGTACTTGTTATGCAAAATGTCGTAATTCAGAATTATGTGATATTTATATATTATATGTTTATACATTCATCTGGAAACATCACTAATGTTGCAGCTGGTAAAGATGGAGCTAACTTTAACCAACTTTAACCACGTCAATGTAGGAGTAACATGAAATAGAAATATTATATTTAAGTACAAGTATCCCAATATTGTACCTTTGTCCAGTACTTGAGTAACTGTACTTTATGTACTTTCCACCACAGGTGTTCCCTGCTGAGTAATCAGAAATGATCAAACTGACAAAAAGAAAAACTAATGTAAAATGTTCTAGAGAAAGTTCATCTGGATTTTCAGCTACAATTTCTCGTCTTTATAAATAACATGACACATTTCTCTGGTGGTAAAACACTTTAAACACTTTCAATAAATGGAATGACAGAATATAAGAGATTTGAAATCTCCTCATAATCTCTCTACACATACACAAGTTTCTAATGTCATAGTTGACATATCTACATGATGGTAGCTCAGCCTGAATACACTGATTGTGAATATTTGTACATGTAGAAAACTAAGCAGTCCAGTAGAGTGTTACCACAGTCCTCCAAACTGAGAAACTGGACAAACTCCTGACTCTCTGCTCTTCTCACTTTTAATATTTTCCTTCAATTGTATCATTCAGACAGAGAAAGTCATGTACTCACAGAATATCGTCAGCATCCAGAGCAAGTATCACATCGTCACATTTAGTACTGACTCTGTCTGTGTTTCTGAGAACTCTGTTCACTTTGAATCAGGAGAAAACTGTATCTGAAAAGAGACAACTGTGTAAAAAAGACCTTACATACTGTATGTCTGTATTTAGTCTCACCACAGAAAACCTGTGTGAAAACATGTTCACTTCCTGCTCAGCTACTGTTAATATGAACTGTGTTTGAAAAAAAGAGACAGAGAGAATATTAAAGAATTAAATAAAACAAACACAAAATCACTTAAAACTTTTAATATTAATTATTTAAATTAATATATAAATTATTATATATTATATTTCACTTTTCAAAAAGTGTAACATATATTTTACATTGTGTGTTTATTTGTGCATGTTATACTGCGTAGTGTTCACTGCCCTCACCCCCTTCATATTTCCTGTATTGTGGTGAATGTGATGTCTGTGTATGTTTGAAGAGCGTGTTTGTAAATAGATCTTGTGTGTGAATGTATAATACTCCAGTATATTAAAATATTTAATTCAGTTGTTGCATTGTCTCTGTTTTATGTGAAAACCCTATTATATATATACAAACACATATTTAAACCTGTTGTACATTATTCAATAACAAAAGCTGACTTCATCAGTTCCTCCCTCAGTATGTGAATAATTCAGCTATACAGTGAGATAAACTCACTTTTGATAATGGTCATGAACATGTACATATCAAAATGATCCTGTTTTGTCATATTTCAAAACTGAGGTTGTTGCTGCTGATTGTGTGGAAACTGGATATTGTGACACATGTTGGTATTGCTGCCTGGAATAAAAGCACATAGTGGAAGAAGAAAGGACAAAAACAAGAAAGTTAAACAACAATCACCATAGTACCACTGACCTACACTTTGCTGCACCTGTGGTAAAATCTGGTTCATCAGGATTCAGAACAATCTGGAAACTAAGCAGACGTTCTGTTATTAGTAGACATCATGATCTGAAACATGAGTAAATACTTTGGTTCACTAGTTGACATTAGTCATAAAATAAATATTTGATTTAGAATAAATCTAAAATCTTTATTACAAAACTAATGCTAAGAAAAATATAACTAAAAGATTGAATGATTAAAATGACTCCCAGTTATTAGTGATCTGTGCAGCAAAGTCATGCGGTAGTGAAGGCAGGAAAACAGAGCAAAGCTTTGCAGAGGGGGGAGGTGAGGTGAGTGTGACTGAGAGAGGGAGGTGAAAGAAAGAATCTTGTAACATCTGCTGGTAGAGAGGATATGACTGAACTGACATTTATACAACATGGAGGCATTTGTGTGTTTGTATTAACTAAGACATTTAGACCTGTTTCTAGTTTCTTCATTCATTTGTTTTAATTCGTTTGTGATTCTGCAGAAAACCACAAAATGAAAGTGAGTTCAAGAGATGAAGTGAGAGACTCTGTTGAGCTGAGGAGGTGAACTCATTATGACAATATGTGCAATAATTAGCTCACTGATGATCTTGATCAATGTCACATTACTGACAGCTGCTGTCTCCTCCCTACCTCACCCCCACCTCCTCAAAATCGGAACCTGGTTGATGTTTTTGTAGCAAACTTGAATGATGACAGACATAGTGATACATTGTTAAGACGTCTCTGTCTTGCATCTTGTCTCAGAACGCAGAACTCAGAAGCTTCACAATGTTCTTTCCTACTCAGTACATTTTTTCATACTGCTTTTTAGAAATGCTTATCCAGGTCCCACAGTTGAAAGACGTTAGGGCCCACGAGACAGCAGTGTCTTTTATATATCTATAAAGAGTCTCAGAGAAAGCAGGTGTGTAAGGAGGCCTCTGTAGTGATGTAGTGTACTGTAGTTATGGGTGTCATGCCACATTCTTTAATCTAGCAGTTCTACTTGATGTTTTGTCATTTTTATGGTTTTTAATTTCACATCTCATCTTGGGTATTTACGTAGTCATTAGACACAGTGATGTTAGATCATAAGTGGTTTGTTGCACCATCAGTGTTTTTCCCCTTTTCCAGGTTAAGTTTGTGTGCTTTGGTTTGATGATGTGCACCTAATGACAATGAAGTGTGGCTACAGACACAAGTGGTTTCAGGGATTTGGTGTCTTAATAACCCACAGCTCATGATTTCATCAAACACAGATTAATAGATGCCTTAAAAATCACTACCACCATCTCTCAGATATTTCTTTATCAGAATAATAATCACCAGGAAACATAACCACACATGCTACTGTTTAATAACTAAAATAAAGACCTAACATTTTTCTGTAATAAGAGTATTTGGTCACATCTCAGCTCCTGCTCCTCTACACTTCTTCTGTCTCATAAAACACAAAGATACTGAATCACCAAAGTGAGACAGAAGACTATAAAACAAATACAACTATCTGTGTGAAGAGAGTCAAACAGACACAAATAGAAACACTACTGACAGTTTACTGCTGGAACTAAAGTTTTTTGATGCATGAAGCATTAAATAATGTTTACATTACAGAAAAGTCCATCCTGGTTAAAATAAAATCCACACAGTATCTGTTAACAATTTTTCAAAACAACAGCAGAAAACTTGTTTCTATTAAACATGTTCACATTATAATGAAAAAAAAATGAATACAAGTTAAAGAGAGTAGATAAACAGTTCAATTGTATAAAATGCAGTTACTCGATGTTTAAACAGCACAAATGTACAAATGTAACAGTTCGTGAATAAAAAACCTGCAAATCTTATCAAACACAGAAGTATTTCTTGTTTTGATGTTGTCATCTATTGCAGTTGTTTGTTGACACAGATCTCTTTATTCATCTGGAGAGAAAGCAGAAGTTAAAGAAATGTAGAGTTATTCAAGATTAAAACTGATTTCTATCCACTTACAACCAATTTCATTATCTGTCACATAAATCATTACAAATAAATTCCAATATAAATTATTACCAAGAGATGATCCTGGTTTGACTTCAGAATAATCATTTTCATATTCTACTGAAGGACTTGATTTTCCTGTAAATAAAGTTCAAAATAAATGTGTTTAAATTGTTTGACAGTTCAGTTTACACTGGTAACACACTGATTTCTACTGTTTTAAATACTAAATTCATGAGACAGAAGAGGAAACTTGTTACAATATTAGTTTGAACAACAATATTTGTTTCTCAAATTTCTCCTGCACAAAGATGTCACCACATGCAGCAGCTGAACAACAATAGCTGCAGGTGGAGGATCTTTGTTTTTTTTTCTTCTTTCATTTTAACTTATGGTGGAGTGAAATATATCACATTATTATTTATAAAAAACACACATTTAAAGTTTCACATAAAACATAGAGGAATATATGGATAACAAAAATAATAAAAATAAACAATTCTGTCGTCATGATCCTTGTTCCCACTTCCTGTGTTGAGCTTTTATTTTGTACTACTTCCTGTCTGTCCTCTTTTCAGCTTGATTTAATCAACCTTCATCAGTTTCTCTATCAGTCTCTAGAGAAAAAGTCTCCAGCCTTGTGTTGTCCATTGTTACTCTTTGGATCTTGTTTTTGTCTTGCCCTTTAGTGGATCCAGTCTGCCCTGTGTTTTAGCTCTTTGCTGTCTCTCTGATCAGCTTCTTGACTACAGACCTTGTACCTCTGTCTAGTGAGTGTTTGCCTGAAATTCTGCAGTGATTTTTAGTTGTTACTTTTCCAGTTTACTCTGAGTCGTTTATTATTCCCTAATCTTTGCTCATTGACTTTCTTGTTCTGTTGTTACCTTGTATCTTTGTATTACCCATGATTCCTGACATGTTTTGATTCGTTGTTTCTGTGCCTTGTCGTGTTTAGTTGTCACTTTGTGTTCATGTGTACACATGTTTACTCACTTTTTTTACCCTCTTTTCCTGACTAGCTCATGTATCTTCCTACAAATTTTCCCTTAATAAAAAAGGGAAACCATTTTAAATTGTGTCTGGCATTTTAAACAGGTCCTAAAAACCATTAATATAAATACTAAAATAAAAATGTATATACTGTACCATTTTCAGTGCTTACAGGGCCTTTGATTGATTCGTAAACAGAAGTATCATCTACAAAAAAGTGATTATATTAAAAAAAAAAAAAAAACATTTTAATTCCATCATATAAATTTAGCAGTTTTCTACATCAGAATACCTGAAATTCAATTAATATAATAAATCAGGATTAAAACTGACCATGGAGAAGAGAAGCATATGTGTTGTGTTGTGTTTCATCCAGGTTGGTCATGTGACCTGTAGCAGAGCTCTGATTGGTTCTCTGAGACCTGGTGGACCCCAACACATGAGAAATGGATTAGACTGAATGAGGAACATGTAATGTGCTGTTGTTCTGTTCACAATGAGAGAGGAGAGAGTTGTACCAACCTGATGAAGCAGCAACCTGTAAAAACACATTTGATATTATTTAGTATATTCTACTACATTTTATGCAAAATGTAAAATGACTCCATTGCTGCTACAGTAAATATCAGAATATAATTCTCTGATCAACAATTTTGACTGTCATCAAATATAAGAAGTCAAACATTTCACCTTTTGACTTTCTGCAGCAACAAAGCAGCAGCAGGAGAAAAATCAGTAAAATGCCACAAACCAACCCAACGACCAGTGACACAGGAAATGAAGAGTTTTCAGTCGTAGACGTCACTGTAATAAATAACAAGTATTATTTCTGTATAATCAGAGTGTTTTACAACAACAGAAAGTCAAAGTCACATCAAGTCTTAGTTTCAAATACAAAACTTTCATCCACGACAAAGATGATAAATGAAAAGACATTTAGCAACAACCTACACTGTATTTCAACTCACTCACTGCTACATGTACATGAATATTTAGACATAGAACAGAGTAAATCACCATAAAATACAACTCTAAACTTATTTTAATATGAATTTCTATAAAGTAACTCTGTTTACTGTTTGTGTTTTTCTGTTTCATTATGAACGCCTTAATGTATAAAACCATTTCTACTACAAGAGACATATGGGTGTTAAAGCTGGAGGACTTGTTGTATTGTAAACACTAATAATGTTAAATCAACTAAAACTAATCCAACTTCTGATTCAGTGATGACTTTTCTACCTCACATTTTAAAACAGTTCAGAAGTTATTTCAATCATACTCACATTTTACTGCCATCCAACTCTGTGGTGATGTTAATGTTCTAATCCACGAGTCTGTTTGAACTTCACATCTATAAAAACCTTGGTCTGACTTTAACACTGCAGAGATAATCAGCTCCACTCTGGTATCATTTTGGATTAATTTGTCATTTTGATAGAAAAACACATTAGAAACAAGATTTTCTCTCCTCAACTTGCAGCCGAGAGTCACAGATGTTCCCTCAGTCACAGGAAGGACAGGACTCACCAGGATAATGTCATCTGTAAATCAGTAAAGAACAGGAAGTTTCAGTCAAAGATCAGGAGACGCAGGAGTTAAATTTGACTTTGTTTTCAATGATCACAATAAATGACACATTTTAATTTTATATTATATGATTCATATAAAATGTAGCACTGTGATGATGAAGATAGTTAAAATTACAACTTTGTTAAATGTTCAATATGTTTACACAGTACAAAAAGGATGTTGCTGGCAGCCAGTGTGAAACCAGAACATAGACTGTAACTTCCTAGACTGAGTTTACAGGATTAAGAATCAAATGGTTTGTTTACTATTTGTCTCCTAAAAATATCAAAACCTCATATTACAAATATCAAATAATTCAGATACAAGATAAAAGTGATGAAAACTCACTGTGTCCAGTGATGTTGACTGAATTAGTGAACTGTCCTGATCCAGACTCACACCAGTACACTGCAGAACTGTTCAGTCCACTAATGTTACATGTTGATCCAGTCATCGTCCCCCAGTCAGAACAGAGGGACAGGTAACTGTCCTCAGGAAACCTCCTCACTCTCCACTCAGTAGAGTTTCCTTCACAGCTCAGAGACACAGAGTCAGAGGTGAAGTGTTGAACTCTGTCAGGACTCACAGTGAGAGACGCTGATGGAGGAAAATCTGAAACACAAAACATGTTGTACACACACATGTTGTGACTTATACAGAGCTAAACAACAACTTCAAAAGATTTCTCATTTTTATTAATATCATAGGTCAACAGGATACCTGGAGATTTCTTCAGCTTTACAAAGTTCATTACTTTGCTGACATAGATTTGACATGTTGGTCACAGACAAATAACTGGAAGATAAAGATGAAAAGAAAGGAACAAAGGAACAAACTGACCTCCAGACCAGACAAACGTTGGTTTGCTGTGTTCAGTGTAAAACACTGGTTCTCCTCTTCCAGCTCTACACACATATCCTGCTGTGTGTGTCTGTCCATGAACCATGTAAGAATCCTCTTCAGTGCCACTGTCACTACCAGGTAGCAGCTCATATCTGTAGAGTCTGTCTGACAGTTTGGGAACAGTCTTATACCAGTAGAACCTCCATCCTGCAGATGGATGTTCAACCTCACACTTCAGAGTTACTGAGACTCCAGGACTCAGCCAGGATGGAGACACAGTGAGGACAGACTGGGGTTTATCTGTTGGATACAGGTTTTCTCAGTATCAACACATGATATGTCTACTGTGAAACATTAAATTCAATTTATCTGAACTTGAATAATCTTGTAAAAGGTATTAGAAACTTTAAGATGGTCTAACTATGGAAAATCTAAATGTTTATTGACAAAACTAAAACATTTGTTCTTGTTGACTTTGTACCTCACTTGTAACTTGTCAATTTAGATTAAATCATCTTCCAAATAAATGAGTGTAAATCTCTATGAATTATTAACATTTTCAGTTTGAATGACATAAAACTTGACTTACTGTTGTTCACTGGCAGTTTGATGAAATCACTCCACTCTGTTGTTTTATATTGAGCATTTTTCTTTCTGCCTTTACACCTGTAGTTTCCACTGTGGGATGAAGAAGCAGAACTAATCCTGAATTCATTTTGATTTGAAGGTTTGATGGAGCTGGTTGTTTCCCATTCATATTCCCACTCAGTGTCTCCACCCTGAATCTCACATCTGACAGTGATCATCTCTCCATGGTAGATCTCAGACCAGTTGGGATGCAGAGTCACAACCACCCTGTTTGAGACTGTTACTGTTCAACAATTTACAAGAACAACAAAGATGTTAAATTGTATTCAGACAGATTTCTATTCTACATTGTGAGTTTCAAATCTTCTTGTCAAACTCACCCAGTGTGTTAATTCTAACTGACTGACTGTACTGGGAGTAGTAAACTGGTTCTCCTCTTCCTCCTCTGCACCAGTACTGTCCTTCCTGTGAGACACTGATTTGTCCAGAGGAGTTGAAAACATCATCATGTCTGATCAGGAGTTCAGAGGATTGATCTCCTCTGTACCAGTAATATTTCCAACCAGATGATGGATTCACAGAGCAGCTCAGACTCACACTGCCCCCTACTGGAATGACTTTTATGTCAGCGTTCAGTTCAGCTTCTGGTTTAGTTTCTATTTATTTTAGAACAGAGACATAAAAAAGCATTAGTGTCTTCATAAATCTGAGTAATATTCTGTAAATAAATTTATGAAAATGACTAAAATTAAATATGGCTGAACTCATTGTATCATGATGCACAAATTATTCATATTATCACTGATCTGCATCATGAAATATTTTCTTTAATGTGTTAATAAATATTTAATTAGATACTTATGAAAAATGCAAAACTTCTTCAATTTTAGCCGTATGATAAGGACACAATTTAATTCCCTGTTTATTTGTTGATTTGATTAATTAACTAGATGCATTATGCATTAAAACTCTCTCGAAGTTCAGTGTCTGGAATTTTCCAAAATTGCTGTTGTGTGGAAACTGGACTTGTCTGAGATTCTGGACTTCAGTCCAGAAAAAGTGTCCAACAGTGATCTACGATCAGAGCTATCTGATCTACCTCATATCATGAGCTAAAACCAAACCACATCATGACAGAGAGTCAGAACCTTCCACAAAACCGACCCCCATTAAATTTATCTTTATTCTTGTAGTAAACATGAAGAGAAGTTTTAAATTAAATTATAGATCATTTTCATTATTTTCTTCATTGTCTACTTACGTGACACAGTCAGTTTGATGACTCTGCTCCACTCTGTTAACAAATAGTCTCCTCTGCCCCGACAACTGTAGTCTCCACTGTGGGACTCAGCAGCTCTGTAGATCCTGTATTCACTTTGTGTTGGATATGTGTTCAGGTTTGTTGGTCTCCACTCATACGTCCACTGAGTACGTTCATGGTTCTGGATCCAACATCTGACAGTGATTATTTCACCAGTGTAGATCAGAGACCAGTTGGGATCCAGAGTCACAGTGGGCCTGATGGAAACTGTTGACATGGAAACAGTTTTCTATCTAATATCTGCTGTATCAGCAAATCAATAAACAATAATTCAAAGATTTATAAGATGAGTTTGACTAATTTATGAACTTTTATCATGAAGTTTTGTGGAGAATAAGTGGAGGAGAAAGTATCATCTGATAACTCTGACTCTCACTCTTTGACATCTGTCCACTAAAAACACAAAGCATCCCACCTAAAATGTACAAACATCTATTTTCAGGTCTTATTCTGATAAGAATCACTAATTAATACAGTAATAGAAAAATAATATCACCTGTTTTCTTAATAGTAACTTCATCACTTTTCTCTGTGTAGTAAACTGGGTCTCCTCTTCCTCCTCTGCAGTAATAGACGCCTCCTTCTGAAACTCTGTTCTCTGATGACCAAGACCCTGAGTTAGATCTGAACCAGTATTTCCAGCCCTCAGACTCGTCCACAGAGCAGCTCAGGGTCACTCTGCCTCCTGCTGGAATGACTTCACTGTCTGCTCTCAGTGAGGCTATGGGTCTATTTGCTGTTTAGTTCAATGTAAAAACAAACATAGAAATGTTAGAACAAGACTTTCCCCACATTTCACTGACTTCACTTTATTGACTAATTCATTTGCTGCTGCTATTAAACATGAAACTGTTTTTTAAAAGTGTAGTAGAGAAACTTCACTTCCAGCTCCCAAATAGATTCAGATTTAAACCAACATAGATTGATACATTTCTATTAGTCCATGATTCACTGGTTTACCTGTAGCCTTTACAGCACATTTTAGAATAAGGGAACACAACAAGTAAGTGATCTCCAACAGTTCAATGTGGTGTTATATTTTATATACAATGAATACAAAGAAAACTACTACAAATTCTAATAGTAAATGTGAAGTATTGTATTTCAGAATAATAAGCAAAGTAATCAGTGTAGTAAACTGGTTTTCCTCTTCTTCCTCTGCACCTGTAGATTCCTCCTTGTGAGACTCTGATATCTCTGTTTTCTTCACCAACAACCTGAGCTTCATTAGAGTTTGAGGTTCGTCTGAACCAGTCATATTTCCAACCATCAGAGTCGTCCACAGAGCAGCTCAGTGTCACTCTGCCTCCTACTGGTATGATTGTTGAACTTGTTGTCAGTTTGACTTTGGGTATAGCTGTTTTGATTTAAAATAAATAATTCATGAAATGTGGAGGTTTGAATCTAAATATGAAAGCAACTTTCAGGTCTAGTCAGTTTTATTATTTTTAATCAAATCTCACAGTTTACTATTTTTCTTTAAGGGGTTTTACAATCTGTAAAACATACAACACCCTCTGTGTTTAAACCATTTCCACGTCACTCTGAATTCTTTACTTTTCTACAGTTTTGCATTTATTTATTAGTTTGGCTTTTTTTCATAGAGAACAACAAATTATTAAATGAAACTGTTGATTTAGAGTTTGGTTCTTTTATTTTTTTCCCCTTTTTAAAATGTATTTCTTCAGATATTCTCCTGATTATCTGACACTGTACACTAAAGCACATACATCATGGTACAGTCATGTTGGATTACAGTGTCTGAGTTTTTGAACAGCTAACACCATGTATTCTGAGAGAAAAGTCAAAAACAAAATACAGTGGTTCACATTTAACTTGTACATATTCACACCTAGTTCAAATATATGAACAGAGCTTCAAAATAAAAGCTGCTGGTCATGATGATAAAACATTGATGACTCACCTAAAACAGTTAAAGAGATGGAGTTACTGGTTTTAGTATCATTTGATCTTTTGTGGAAACCAATGCACTGGTATCGACCACTGTCTCCTGTATATAGACCTTGTAACGTGTAGCGTTTATGTAAAGTGTACCAGACAATTCTGCCACCATCTATATTCCATCTGTATTTCCAGTCAGTGTCGTTTCCTTCCTTCATGTCACATATGAAGGTCACAGACTCTCCAGTAAAGAAACTGGACCAGTTGGGATCAACGGTCAAAACAGCATCTAAAACCAATAGAAACAAAAAAATAACTACAAAATTATGCATATGTAAGTATTATTGTACAAACTATTTTACTCACAGAGAATGATTAATAATAATTAATTAATTAAGAAGAAGAGAAGTGAACATTTACCTTGAGCATGTCCAGAGGAGAAGATTGTGTTCAGCACTGAAATAAAGACTGAAACTTAGCACATCAAGAGGAAAACACAGCAAACAACTGGACTTTCATTAATGACTAAATGTAACAAATGATCAGTGGTAAAAATCACATCAAACTGTATCTGATGATTTAACACAGTCGTCCTCTAAAGATCCTTCCTACAAAACAACCAAGCTGATAACAAGTGTGCTCTGTTCAAAGTGAACAAACCTCTGATCCTCTGTTCTCCTCACTACAACATTTTCTCTCATTTGTTCCATCAATCAGTGATTTACCCACAGAAAAACTGCAGCACACAGAGAAAAGTGTGTCCCATCCTCACATCCAACACTGACTCTGGGAGAAATTCTTCAAACTGCAGCAAATGAAGAGAAACTCTGTGAAAACACAAGTTACATTTCATTCTTCTCTCAACTTGTCTGTGTTTCTGAGTTTAACCACAGTGTACTTTAACATACTGACACTTCCTCTGCTCCACTGCAGACAGACACATGGTCATAGTTTGAATCTGACACAGAGATTAAATGATTGATTAAAACTTTAGATTTGCAGTAAAAAAACAGGTTAATATTAACTCAGTATCCCAATATTGAATTTAAGTGACATCCCAATCCTAATCCATAGGGTTGATTATGACGTCAGTCCACCCTTTGCAGCTATAACAGCTTCAACTCTTGTTGGAAGGCTGTTCATACCCCATAAACACAACGGATTGTGTTTATGGGATTTTTTGACCATTATTCCAGAAGTGCATTTGTGAGGTCAAACACTGATGTTGGACGAGTCTCAGTCTCCGCTCCGCTTCATCCCAAAGGTGTTCTATCGGGTTGAGGTGCAGGCCAGTTAAGTTCATCCACACTAGACTCTGTCATCCATGTCTTTATGGACCTTGTTTTGTGCACAGTCATGTTGGAAGAGGAAGGGGCCAGCTCCAAACTGTTCCCACAAAGTTGGGAGCATGGAATCGTCCAAAATATCTTGGTATGCTGAAGTATTCAGAGTTCCTTTCACTGGAACTAAGGGGCCAAGCCCAGCTCCTGAAAAACAACACCACACCATAAACCCCCCTCCACCAAACTTTACACTTGGAACAATGCAGTCGGTCAGATACCGTTCTCCTGGCAACAGCCAACTCTTCCATCAGATTGCCAGATTGAGAAGCGCGATTCGTCACTCCAGGGAACCGTCTACGCTGCTTTAGAGTCCAGTTGCAACATGCTTTACACCACTGCATCAGACGCTTTGCACTTGGTGATGTATGGCTTGGATGCAGCTGCTCGGCCATGGAAACTCATTCCATGAAGCTCTCTGCACACTGTTCTTGAGCTAATGTAAAGGTCACATGAAGTTTGGAGGTCTGTAGCCACTGACTTTGCAGAAAGTTGGCGACCTCTTCGCACTAGGCGCCTCAGCATCCGCAGACCCCGCTCCGTCAGTTTACATGGCCTATCACTTTGTGGCTGAGTTGTTGTCGTTCCCAAATGCTTCTACGTTCTTATGATACAGCTGAAACTTGACTATGGACGAAATTTCACGACTGGATTTGTTGTACAGGTGGCATCCTATCACAGATCCACGCCGGAACTCACTGAGCTCCTGAGAGCGACTTATTCTTTCACAAATGTTTGTAAAAACAGTCTGCATGCCGAGGTGCTGCACCTGATTCTGATTATTTAAATGGGTGGGCGAATACTTGTGGCAATATAGTGTATGTACATGTAGAAAACTACTCAGTCCCATAGAGTGTTACCACAGTTCTCCAAACTAAGAAACTGGACAAACTCCTGACTCTCTGCTCTTCTTATTAATATTTTCCTTCAATTGTATCATTCAAACAGAGAAAGTCGTGTACTCACAGAATATCTTCAGCATCCAGAGCAAGTATCACATCGTCACATTTAGTACTGACTCTGTCTCTTTGGATCAGGAAAAAACTGAAAAGAGACAACTGTGTAAAATAGACGTCACTAATCAAACTGACATGTCTGTATTTAGTTTGACCACAGAAAATGTGTGAAAACATGTTCACACTTTCTGCTCAGCTACTATTAATATGAACTGTGTTTCAAAGGAAAAGAGACAGAGAGAATATTAAAGAATTAATAAAAGATTAAAACAGAGAATAAAACAAATATGAAATCACATAAAACTGTGGTATTATAGACATTAAGTCGTGTTATACTGTGTAGTGTCCACTGTCCTTATACAAATGTAAAAAACAAACAAACAGTATCTTAGCTGTTCCTAAGACTGCACTATATGACTACTTCCTACTTCCTCTGTTTGTTCACCACTACTATGTTCAGTTGGTTAGTCATTACCAGTTTCTCACTCTGTATCTGGAAGTCCCACAGGATCTTAGCTTGGTCTTTCTCAACCACCTTTGGATCCATTTTGACCTTGGACTTCCAGATCATACTCGACACAGATGTTCCTGTACACTATTTCAGCCACTTGGTTATGGCGTTCCATGTCCACCCTGTCTGCTAGCATCTTGCACCCTGCTGTTAGGTGCTGGATTGTTGCAGGGGCCTCTTCACACAGTCTGCACATAAGGTCTTCACTGGTGTGATAGACCTCAGCCTCTATTGATCTCATACTAAGAGCTTGTTCCTGTGCTGCCATGATGAGTGTCTCTGTGCTGTCCTTCAATCCAGCTTTGTCCAGCCACTGGTAGGATTTTTCAATATGCACTGAGCTAAACTCACTTTCATTATTGATCGTAGACAAATCAAAATGATCCAAAGACCTGGTTATTCATGTCTCACTTTAAATCAACAGGATTTAGATTTCTGATTGTCGGACTGCAGGTCTTGCAGGAAGTACCTCCAGGTTTGTCGGATCCTGGTTTCATGTCTGGGCTTCAGTTGGTTGTTTTCTTCCACTTTTCCAGTAGCTTTGTTACCACTCAAACCACTTGCTGAGGACGTCTGGGACCCATTTGAACACATCTATTTTATCAAGTAAATGCTAATTCCTCCCTTATAATGATGTCACAGGAAAATACTAATAATATCAGTACAGAATGTGGTGGTTGTTTAGATGAGGCTGTGTCAATGCTCAAAACAGAAAAAAAGACATGTAAAAACAGCATGGAGATAATCATTGATGGTGGTGGTTGAAGCGCCAGTGAAACAAGATACTTTATTTATTTATTTATTTATTTGGGCAGATGAATCTGTCAATTCTACTTTTGTGACTCTTTATCAGAATAGAACTAAATATACAAAGACTTTAATCTAAAAGAAATTCCTTCAAGGTGTTTCTGAATTATAGCAAGGATGAGAATGAGACACACATGGCCACAGTGACCTTGACCTTTGACCTACAGAATCTGATCACTTCATCCTTGAGTGAGTTTGTGCCAAATGTGAAAAACAAAGATTCCCTCAAGGTTTTTCTGAGACATCCCATCCAGAACAAGGATTGGATACACTGTGACCTTTGACCTTTAGCCACCAAAACCAAAAACCAAAACTGTCCACAAAGTCCAAGTGGACAGTTGTGGCAAGGTCAAGGTCATACTGACCTTGGGCCACAAAAATAAAATTAATTCATGAGTCCAATTTCACATTTTAGCCTAATTTGAAGGAATTTCCTGCACGTGTTCATTAGATATGGAGTTCAAAGAATCAGGAGGCTGTACAGATGGACAGACTACCGGAAAACATGACACCTCCAGCTCTGACTATCGCTGGCATAAAACGTGCAGAGTGCAGTAGGTTTGTTATCTATAGTAAAATCACCTTGTAGAAAAGAATACAATTCATGCTGTGCTGTGTCTTTTTGTGTCGTTTTATAACTATGTAAAGAATCAGGAGCATGTCCCAGATGAATGTAGAAGCAGTGTTGTCTACTGTGTAATGACTGATTCAAAGAATGGACGTATTAGTTTGTTGGTGTTTGAACATTTTGCAAACAAAATGGGTCATTTGATCATTTCCTGTTTCAACCTGTTTGTTAAATGTGTGAATGTGAAGTCAGAGTGGACACTGGTGCTACAACCACCCACACCTGTGTTTATGTTTCTTTTTTTTTAGCATCTCTACAAAACAACCACCACTTCCTGTATTGATGACATAATTTCCTGTAATTTCTTTGTCAGAGACGCATGAGGATGAATTAGCGTTTACTTTAAAAACTTGTGATCCAATCATCCAAAACACATCTTAATACAAGATGTAAACAGGGTGAGAGAGAAAACATAGAATCTACATCTTTACCAGAAGAAATTGATGTTTCCATTGTCCTTAGTTCATCTGACATGAGTTCAAGCCCAGGGAACTTGGCTGCACTTCTGCACAGCATTGATACACAGTATATCTTTTCCCCCCATCCTCTCTGATATAGGTAGGTCTACAGTCCTCTGTTTCCTGCCAGATTGTGCTACTTATTCCACAAAGTCACTCTCCAGCCCCTCTACTCTCTGAGAAACGGCCCTGCTTGCATGAACCTGATCTCCTGCCTTATACCAGGTATTGGTAAGTCTTCTCTCTGATCTGACCTGTTTCTGCTTCTGACACTGTCTTTCAATTCTGGTCCTCGGATTGTTTGCTGATTCTGACTAATTTTCATGTGTTTTCCTTTCATTGTGACCTTTTAGATTGACTACTGCTCTGGATTTTACTGGTACAGGTTGTGTGGAAACCTCATATATACTGTATGTATACCTTCACCACAAACCTCTATATCCAGCTCCCACCTTGGACTGGAGTCCAAGAAACTTTAACATAGTTTTATGAATGGAGTAAAAAAGGGAATCAATACATTTTCACAAATGCTCTGTTATATGTGTAACAGTCTTGTTTATGAGCAGTCAGTGGATTTTCTTCTAGATAAAACATTTATCTAGAGAATAAATGAAGAAAGTTCTTCAACCACAGATACAATTACTGTAGACTTGAGAAGTGCAGAACTCATCGGATACTGTCTTCTTGTGGTAAAAGGCACACTGTGCTGCTCATTCACTGCATGTGAACCGCAGTAATGATTTGCATTTAGCAAGTTAAAATAGAAATAATAAAAGTTTCAGACTCCACTATATTCAATACTGATTTTAAATGGAGCACAGTTACATAGTGGATATTTAGGCAATGTCTACAGTATATCATTTAAATCTATCATCACAAGTTTCAGTCTGAGAAACTCAGAAAAGCACATAAAAATGTGTTTTAATGTAATTAAACAGTGTCATCAAAACCTTTACCCTAGAACAGAGAGAAAAGTCATCACACAATGTCAGCTTATTTTTTATTGTAATACACATACATTATTTAAACATTAACACAGATACACATTATGTCTTTACATTATTAAGCAACGATTAAGGAGAATTTTATTCTGCTAAGTTAAGTTACAGTAGACTGTCTGTTCCACTGTGACAGTGGGTGTGCTGATGTAGGTGAGAGTAAATGGTTTCTCTCTATCGTATTATTCAAACAAGTTATGTACTTGTTATGTTTATGCTATTTTCTCAGATTTCAAATTGTCTCTGAACTGATCAAACCATGTGAGAAAGACGTTACATTTCTCATTCAAATGAGACACAGTTTCTTTATCTGTGTTTGGTCTCTGCTTCCTTCCCTCTTTCACAAAACTCAACTCAACTTAACCTGGTGTGTTTTATTCAACAATAATATGTAAACTATTCTGCAAGCAGTATATACAAACAGTATTAATACAGTAAACTCTTTATTACGTCCAGGTTTCTGGCACCAGGATATATTTACATATGCAACAGATAACGACCATCGTAACCAGGATGTACTGTAAGTGTGCAGAACTGTAACTGTATTGACAGAGTGCAGCTGAACGACAAACTAAGCTTGTTGCCACTGATTGTGTCTAAACTGTACATTGTGACACATGGTGGCAGTGCTGCACAGAATAAAACTACAAACAGGAATCAGGTTTATCAGCAAAGGTAACAACCTGGAGAGTTAGAAGTTAGCTTGTTAGTGGGTGTCATAATCTGCAACATTAATTAAATACAAGTAATAAAGCAAGTTCTTTGGCTTTTCTCATCTAAATTATGTGGACTAGTCAACATCTGTACTTCATACAATGTTCAGATCACTTTATTACAAACATGTGTTTAGAAAACAAGAGAGATAATATAAGAAAAATAATGTATTAAAACAGTTACTACTGAACAGAGAATATTAATCTAATTTACCATGACACAACATGAACGGGTTTATGTAAATGCCGCCCTCTGGTGTTTAAATATCATTGTTGTTTTTGATGATGTCCCAGTTTGTGTTGTTCTGTTGATGAAGAACCTCTCCTCATGCATCACAAACAAAAATCACAAAAGACTGAAAACTGAAATAAATTGATATGATACTGAAGCTGTGTGACCATGTTTTCTGACTTTGTTCATAAACATATTTTTTATTTGATACCCTTTAATGCTATAATAACACCGTCATCCATTTTGAAATTGAAACAGTTAAAAGCATCAAATGTCTCTGTGTCCATTCATAATGTCTTTCTTAACCATGGTCTTTGTATAGGATAATGGGGAGGTACTGTCCATACACCCCTTACACTTTATTACCAAATATACCTGCCTACATACATCAGTGACTAAAATTACAAATACAACCATATATCAAAAACTTTATATAGGTTACAGGTCTAAAAGTAGATGTACACAGTATTTTTTATGTTATTGTTTACGCATTTCTTGTTTTACTGGTGATTAACTTCTCTTTATACCTGTATAAAACTAAGTAAAATGACAATTAATAGAGTTGATGTAGTAGTAAAGAGCAGAGCAGTGGAGAAATGTGTGCAGAATTTATTTCCTAAGTATTATTTCATTATGCTTGATGTTAAAATAAAATAAATTGTTGCACTATTTTGTTCCCACTTGGATTTTTTATTTCTTTTACTCATTTTTATGTAACTCATTATCTACATGATAAGATAATTCATACACCAGGAAATTGACATTAAAATAATATGTAAATTCAACTATTCTGCACTCTATATACAAACAGTATCTATACATTGAACTTAACATATCATCAACACAGTAAACTTTTATTACATCCAGGTTTCTGGCACCAGGATATGTTTACATATGCAACAGATAATAACCATCGTAACCAGGATGTACTGTAACTGTGCAGAACTGTAACTGTATTGACAGGGTGCAGCTGAACGACAAACTAAGCTTGTTGCCACTGATTGTGACTAAACTGTACATTGTGACACATGGTGGCAGTGCTGCACAGAATAAAACCACAAACAGGAATCAGGTTTATCAGCAAAGGTAACAACCTGTTCCTTGGATGTGGTAGCCGTTTCTCAGGCTCCCTCAAGCGGAGTTAGAAGTTAGCTTGTTAGTGGGTGTCATAATCTGCAACATGAATTAAATACATGTAATAAAGCAGGTTCTTTGGCTTTT